>NC_068962.1:1522651-1825681 GCF_026419915.1 Harpia harpyja
CATCTCCAGCCTCTGGCAAACGGCTGCGTGCAGTGCTCCTGCAGCAAGCAGGCAGCAGACACCAACACCCGCAGCACGGCGTGGAAGCTTTCTGGGAACAGCAGCGTGCAACACGCCCCTCGGCCTGGGGCACAGCATCATAAGCGACAGCATTTCTGGCCCTGACCCAGAGGAGAGCGAAGGGGACGGATCAGAACCAGCACACAGCGGACACAACCCTCTGGCCATATCTAGCCTAAGTATAAGCAGGCAGAGAAGCAAGCAGGCTTCCTTTCTTGGCGTTGCCCAAAGAGACTCTGCTCCTTCTCCACCTCCCGAACTAACCAGGGACGCCTTCGAAGCAACTTGAGGAGCTGTGGCTTCACACTGCCACCACAGCAGTGGCAGCCCCAGAGGGGCACTGGAAATACTCTTCAGCAGGAGCACCTGTACTTCACCTGCTGGAATAACACCTGGAGTGACTCTGCTTTAGTTCATTCGGGTGAAGTGGCCCACATCCAACCCCAAGCAGCAGCAGAGCCCCTGCAGGGGCAGCCCAACAACTTGCTGAGCACTGAACACAGCTCTGAGGAGGAGGAGGGTTTCCACGAGGAAGCAGAGGATTTTGGTGCAGAGCCCCAGGTTTGTCCCCACTGACATTACGGGGCTGAGCCCAGCAGTCCAGCAGCCTTTGAGACTCCAGGAGAACGGGTTCTGCGCGAGGGCAGGTCACCGCAAAGCTAGCCCACACCAACGCACGCCCCGTGCAAGCGTGTGCTCGGGGAGCAGCGCAAGGGCTGCCGAAGGCTGGGGTGCAGTGCCCCAGCTGGGCCATCGCAGCCAGCGCACTGGATGGGGTCTCTCCGCCTTAGCGGCGGTGCACAGCACCGCTCCGTGCCACGTCTGTAACCTCGCACAAAGCAGCGCCTGCTTCCCCCCCCCATCCCCTTAACCTCGCACAAAGCAGCGCCTGCTTTCCCCCCATCCCCTTCGGGACACCAGGGGCCGTTTTCTCCCCTGCTGCCCTCGTGGTGGGGGTGTGGCTGGTGACGCTGCTGTGACTGATTCTGCGTTTCATGAAAGGCTCTCGCACCTGCCCTGGCTTCGTGTGGTTTGTTCATCCCCGCTTCAGACTGGCTCTTGCCACTGAGCCATCCTTATCCCTCCCTAGACCCCCGCGCACCCTGCCATGGGGTCAGCCCCCTCAGAACGGTCCCTGCCCCTGCCAGTCTGCTCCCACCCGTGTCCTCCCCAGCTACGGGAGGCCTGCCCGAGCCTGCGGGCAAATCCAGCGTCAGGCCCAACGGGGACAGCCTGCCAGGCCCCACGGCAGCTGTCACGGAGGGACCGCAAGGACAAGGGAGCCCCAAGGCTGGACCGCGACTATTCGGCTCCGCAGAGCCAGCAAAAGCCTGCCAGGGCCAGCAACTCCCTGCTCCCCTCGAGCCCCGACACCGACCCACCAAAGGGACGCTCACGGGAACCCACACCTCCTCTTTCATCTCTCCGTGCTCCGAGATGCCGAGCAAAACTGAACACAACCTAACCCGGAGCCAAAGCCCGCTGAAGCCAGCACACACCGGGAGAAGCCAGTGCCCCCTTCCTCTCCCCCATGGCTTTCGCGGGCCTCCTACCAGCTCCGCAGGCTACCAACACAGCAGCTCCACAGCCCGCTCCAGGTCCTCCTCCCACCGTCCTGGGTGTCCCCTTGGCTCCTGGGCAGCGGCGGAGCAGGCAACGTCAGCTGAAAAAGATCTCCCTGACGTATTTCAGAGCATCGTCCTCAGAGTCCTCCCAGCCTGGCCTCCCCGCGGCGCCACCGGCAGGGGACGGGAGAGCCGGGCTGCGGCCGCTGCCTCCCCCGCTGCTGGCCGTGCTTCCCGGAGCCTCCTTTGGCGTCGGCTGGAGCTCCTGCTCCTCCCGGCTCCCGGACCGGGCCTTCTCCTCACCTTCCTCGCGCTGCAGGTTCTAGCCAAAGGGAAAAACAACCAGAGCCGGCTGGGCGCGAATTGCACCCCGAGGGGCAGAAGGAGCAGCCCGCCCGCCCCCCCCACCGCGGGACACCCCCGGCCAGGCCCCAGGGAGCCGCCGCCGCCGCCGGCAGCGCTCCCTGCCCGCTCCCCCGAGCCCTCCCCGCTGCCAGGACCGTGTGCGTGTGTGTGTCCCCCGCCCCCGCCCCCGCCCCCGCCCCGGGGGGTCCGCGCTCACCTCCGCCAGGACCGCCAGGGCCACATCCACCAGCTCCGCCTCGGTCATGCAGTACACCGCCGCCCTGCCAACCGCACGGGGAAGACGCTCAGGGCGAACCGGGCCCGGCCTCGCCCGCCCCAGCGGCGCTACCTGGGACCCGCCGCCTGCCGCCGCCTGCCGCCGCCGCCGCTGCCCGCCCTTGGCGGGGGGGGTCCCCGCCGCGACCACCCGCTCGTCCCCCGCCGCCTCCAGCCAGGCCGGCAGCACCCGCCGCCTGCCGCCCGCCGCCATTGCCCGCGCCGGGCGGGGCGGGGCGGGGCGGGGCGGGGCCGCCCCGGGAGCCGCCCCCCTTGGGCCCGCCCCCCGTGGAATCCCCCCTTGGAACCGCCCCCTCCTCCCCGGCCGCCGCGCCCCCTGTGTGACGCCCCGTTGCTAGGCTGCCCCCTGCCGGCGCAGACGGCGTCCTGTGCGGAGCGGGAGCGACCGGAGCTGCCGAGCGGCGGCCGGCGCTCGGGGCTCGGCTCTTCTCGCCCCTGCTTCGCTCGGTTGGGCCTCGGGGAGACCGCCCGGGGCTCGGCAGAGCCCGCCGGGCGCCATCCCCGCGGCGGCATGCAGCGGCTCTTCTCGTGCTGCCTGGGGAGGGTGCGGCGGCCGCCGCCCTCCGACGGCGATGCCGGACCCTGCGCCGCCGAGCCCTCCGAGGTCCGGGAGAAGCCCCGGGGCGGGCTGCACGGCGCGGCCGCCGGAGGTGACCTGGCGCGGCTGCAGCGGCACTGGTGGAGGAAGAGATTCCGCATCAACAGGCGGGACGCGGAGAAGCAGTAAGGGGCGGGCGGCGCCCGGAGCAAAAGCCTCCGGCCGGCCACCCCGGCGGAGCCCAGCCCGGTGGCAAGCGCCCTTGTATCGATGGGAAGCAGGAGAGAAGGGTGCCTGGGTAAACTGTGGAGTAAAAACCCCTTTAGGAGTAAAGCACGTCTGAGGATTGCTCTAGCAAAACAAGATGCTCGTTCCTTCCCTCCCGGCTTCTGGCACAGCATCCCTGTTGTGCTAATGCACCACTTTGCATAGCAGCCTTGGTCTGGAGCACGTTTCTAGTATTTTCTTTTCTTGTTTGGGGGGTTTTTTTTTGGTTTTAGTTCTGCTTATGCAGCAAACCTGAAAGTGGTCTCTCTCCAGAGCCCCACCTGACCCTCAGCCAAGGTTGTTAGAAGATAACACCTCTACAATGTATTAGCGCCTGCAGTGCTTGCCATGCAACCACAATCTTTGTTGGCCTCTTGATATCCCAACTAGGAGCTCTCTAAACTCTCCGGTCCTCTGGCTGACCATGGGAATTTCTTAAGCCCTTCAAAGTCAGGACTGGGTTTGAGGAGACGTTACCCCAGCTTCACGGGAAGAGTAGCTGCAGCATTAGTGTAGCATCCCACTGAGGTAGAAGCCTTGTAGTGAGATGTCAGTCTGCCAAGGGTTGTCTTAATCTCAATGGCCCTCAAAATGGAGAGGGGGTTTGTCGGATGAGACTGTAACCAGTGGGGCTGAGATACTCCATAGACAAGAATAAGCACCTGCAGCACGAACATGCCTGTAGTGAGTATTTCAGCCTCCAGTAGTCGTGCAGCAAGGTGTCGCTGGGTGTGGGTGTTACCCTTTACCAGCTGGCTATGAATATGGCTCGGATGGCTCATGAATGGCTGTTGCTCTTCCAGTAGAGAGTGTATGCAAGCGGGGGGGTATTTTTAACAAATGCATTTCCTTCCTTTCTGTATATAGTATTCAGAAGCAACTGGAGCAAAACACCGGCTGTGAAATGAGGGGAGAATGTTCTGCAGGAGGCACAGAAGGCCCAGCAGTGCTTGACAGCTCTTGCTCTGGGAAGACTGCTGACTCTCCCTTGGGCACCCCTACACTGACCGGAGCAGGTAGGATCCTTCACCGTGGAGGAGGTGATGAAGACAAATCACTGGCCTGTAGAAGAATGATAACCTCTTGATTGGATGCAGGGCTTGAGGGATGGGGAAAGGCAGAGTGAAATAAGCACTCACAGCAGAGTCTCACATCTTACCTCCTTTGTAGGTGTCTTGCCAGCAGCAGGAGGACAAGAAGAGGAAGATTACGACTCCTCTTTTGATTCTGAGGTACATTCATAGAATCATAGAGTCAGTGTCAAATGGTTGCCCCTAGGGCCTACACTCTAGGCGCTTAGCTGCTTCTGCCTAGGTCCTCTCTGCCTTGGGCAGGTGTACGTCGGCCCCTTTGAAATCCGTGCTCAACAGAGATGCCTAACACGCCGGTGGTGTTTGCCCTTTCCGTTCTTTCCATCATCTGATACCACATTACGCGTGTTGGCTGAAGCGGGAGCTTTGTGCGTGGAAACGGGTTGAGGAGGAGTCTGAGCCAGTTCTCACGCACGTCTTTTCAATTACGCAGTCGGATTGTGAAGCTCCAACTAAAGCGTCGGCCGACGAGCTGCCTCCTGCTGCAGATGGAAAGGGAGCGTGCGCGCAGCCCGTTGCAGAGGAGAGCGGCAACGGTAATTTCCTGACGCACTAAATGGTTACCTTTGTAAGCTTCTCTGCAGTGAAGCAGATGGGGAAAAGCAGAGTGAAATAAGCACTCACAGCAGCGTCTCGCTTCTTGCCTCCTTTGTAGGTGTCTTCCCAGCAGCAGGAGCACAGCAGCAAGATGATGACTCCCCTTTTGATTCTGAGGTAGATTCATAGAGTCGTTTAGGTTGGAAAAGACCCTTAAAAGTCCAACCGTAAACCCAACACTGATAAGCCCACCCCTAAACCGTGTCCCCGAACGCCACATCTACACCTCTTCTAAATACCCCCAGGGATGGTGACAGGTAGATTCACAGAATCATAGACTCAGTGTCAAATGGTTGCCCATAGGGCCTACACTCTAGACGCTTAGCTGCTTCTGCCTAGGTCCTCTCTGCCTTGGGCAGGTGTACATCGGCCCCTTTTGAAAGCCCTGCTCAACAGAGATGCCTAACACGCCGGTGGTGTTTGCCCTTTCCGTTCTTTCCATCATCTGATACCACGTTACGCGTGTTGGCTGAAGCGGGAGCTTTGTGCGTGGAAACGGGTTGAGGAGGAATCTGTGCCAGTTCTCACACATGTCTTTTCAATTACACAGTCGGATTGTGAAGCTCCAACAAAAGCGTCGGCCGACGAGCTGCCTCCTGCTGCAGATGGAAAGGGAGCGTGCGCGCAGCCCGTGGCAGAGGAGAGCGGCAACGGTAATTTCCTGACGCACTAAATGGTTACCTTTGTAAGCTTCTCTGCAGTGAAGCAGATGGGGAAAAGCAGAGTGAAATAAGCACTCACAGCAGCGTCTCGCTTCTTGCCTCCTTTGTAGGTGTCTTCCCAGCAGCAGGAGCACAGCAGCTAGATGATGACTCCCCTTTTGATTCTGAGGTAGATTCATAGAATCATAGAGTCGTTTAGGTGGGAAAAGACCCTTAAAAGTCCAACCGTAAACCCAACACTGCCAAGCCCACCCCTAAACCGTGTCCCCGAACGCCACATCTACACCTCTGCTAAATACCCCCAGGGATGGTGACAGGTAGATTCATAGAATCATAGAGTCAGTGTCAAATGGTGGCCCATAGGGCCTACACTCTAGATGCTTAGCTGCTTCTGCCTAGGTCCTCTCTGCCTTGGGCAGGGGTAAGTCGGCCCCTTTTGAAAGCCCTGCTCAACAGAGATGCCTAACACGCCGGTGGTGTTTGCCCTTTCCGTTCTTTCCATCATCTGATACCACGTTATGCGTGTTGCCTGAAGCAGGAGCTTTGTGCGTGGAAACGGGTTGAGGAGGAGTCTGTGCCAGTTCTCACGCACGTCTTTTCAATTACACAGTCGGATTGTGAAGCTCCAATGAATGTGACGGCCGGCGTGTGGATTCCACCTGCACACAAACTTGGAGCATGGGCGCAGCCTGTTGCAGAGGAGAGCGGCAACGGTAATTTCCTGACGCACTAAATGGTTACCTTTGTAAGCTTCTCTGCAGTGAAGCACATGGGGAAAAGCAGAGTGAAATAAGCACTCACAGCAGCGTCTCGCTTCTTGCCTCCTTTGTAGGTGTCTTCCCAGCAGCAGGAGCACAGCAGCTAGATGATGACTCCCCTTTTGATTCTGAGGTAGATTCATAGAGTCGTTTAGGTTGGAAAAGACCCTTAAAAGTCCAACCGTAAACCCAACACTGCCAAGCCCAGCCCTAAACCGTGTACCCCAGCGCCACATCTACACCTCTGCTAAATACCCCCAGGGATGGTGACAGGTAGATTCACAGAATCATAGAGTCAGTGTCAAATGGTTGCCCCTAGGGCCTACACTCTAGACGCTTAGCTGCTTCTGCCTAGGTCCTCTCTGCCTTGGGCAGGTGTACGTCGGCCCCCTTTGAAAGCCCTGCTCAACAGAGATGCCTAACATGCCGGTTGTGTTTGCCCTTTCCGTTCTTTCCATCATCTGATACCACGTTACGGGTGTTGGCTGAAGCGGGAGCTTTGTGCGTGGAAACGGGTTGAGGAGGAGTCTGAGCCAGTTCTCACGCACGTCTTTTCAATTACGCAGTCGGATTGTGAAGCTCCAACAAAAGCGTCGGCCGACGAGCTGCCTCCTGCTGCAGATGGAAAGGGAGCGTGCGCGCAGCCCGTGGCAGAGGAGAGCGGCAACGGTAATTTCCTGACGCACTAAATGGTTACCTTTGTAAGCTTCTCTGCAGTGAAGCACATGGGGAAAAGCAGAGTGAAATAAGCACTCACAGCAGCGTCTCGCTTCTTGCCTCCTTTGTAGGTGTCTTCCCAGCAGCAGGAGCACAGCAGCAAGATGATGACTCCCCTTTTGATTCTGAGGTAGATTCATAGAGTCATTTAGGTTGGAAAAGACTCTTAGGATAATCGAGTCCAACCGTAAACCCAACACTGCCAAACCCACCCCTAAACCGTGTCCCCAAACGCCACATCTACACCTCTTCTGAATACCCCCAGGGTTGGTGACAGGTACATTCATAGAATCATAGAGTCAATGTCAAATGGTTGCCCATAGGGCCTACACTCTAGACGCTTAGCTGCTTCTGCCTAGGTCCTCTCTGCCTTGGGCAGGGGTAAGTCGGCCCCTTTTGAAAGCCCTGCTCAACAGAGATGCCTAACACGCCGGTGGTGTTTGCCCTTTCCGTTCTTTCCATCATCTGATACCACGTTATGCGTGTTGCCTGAAGCAGGAGCTTTGTGCGTGGAAACGGGTTGAGGAGGAGTCTGTGCCAGTTCTCACGCACGTCTTTTCAATTACACAGTCGGATTGTGAAGCTCCAATGAATGTGACGGCCGGCGTGTGGATTCCACCTGCACACAAACTTGGAGCATGGGCGCAGCCTGTTGCAGAGGAGAGCGGCAACGGTAATTTCCTGACGCACTAAATGGTTACCTTTGTAAGCTTCTCTGCAGTGAAGCACATGGGGAAAAGCAGAGTGAAATAAGCACTCACAGCAGCGTCTCGCTTCTTGCCTCCTTTGTAGGTGTCTTCCCAGCAGCAGGAGCACAGCAGCTAGATGATGACTCCCCTTTTGATTCTGAGGTAGATTCATAGAGTCGTTTAGGTTGGAAAAGACCCTTAAAAGTCCAACCGTAAACCCAACACTGCCAAGCCCACCCCTAAACCGTGTACCCCAGCGCCACATCTACACCTCTGCTAAATACCCCCAGGGATGGTGACAGGTAGATTCACAGAATCATAGAGTCAGTGTCAAATGGTTGCCCATAGGGCCTACACTCTAGACGCTTAGCTGCTTCTGCCTAGGTCCTCTCTGCCTTGGGCAGGTGTACATCGGCCCCTTTTGAAAGCCCTGCTCAACAGAGATGCCTAACACGCCGGTGGTGTTTGCCCTTTCCGTTCTTTCCATCATCTGATGCCACGTTACGGGTGTTGGCTGAAGCGGGAGCTTTGTGCGTGGAAACAAGTTGAGAAGGAGTCTGTGCCAGTTCTCACGCACGTCTTTTCAATTACGCAGTCGGATTGTGAAGCTCCAACTAAAGCGTCGGCCGACGAGCTGCCTCCTGCTGCAGATGGAAAGGGAGCGTGCGCGCAGCCCGTTGCAGAGGAGAGTGGCAACGGTAATTTGCTGACGCACTAAATGGTTACCTTTGTAAGCTTCTCTGCAGTGAAGCACGTGGGGAAAAGCAGAGTGAAATAAGCACTCACAGCAGCGTCTCGCTTCTTGCCTCCTTTGTAGGTGTCTTCCCAGCAGCAGGAGCACACGAGCAAGATGATGACTCCCCTTTTGATTCTGAGGTAGATTCATAGAGTCGTTTAGGTTGGAAAAGACCCTTAGGATCATCGAGTCCAACCGTAAACCCAACACTGCCAAACCCACCCCTAAACCGTGTCCCTGAACGCCACATCTACACCTCTGCTAAATACCCCCAGGGATGGTGACAGGTAGATTCATAGAATCATAGAGTCAATGTCAAATGGTTGCCCATAGGGCCTACACTCTAGGCGCTTAGCTGCTTCTGCCTAGGTCCTCTCTGCCTTGGGCAGGTGTACATCGGCCCCTTTTGAAAGCCCTGCTCAACAGAGATGCCTAACACGCCGGTGGTGTTTGCCCTTTCCGTTCTTTCCATCATCTGATACCACGTTACGCGTGTTGCCTGAAGCGGGAGCTTTGTGCGTGGAAACGGGTTGAGGAGGAGTCTGTGCCAGTTCTCACACATGTCTTTTCAATTACACAGTCGGATTGTGAAGCTCCAATGAATGTGACGGCCGGCGTGTGGATTCCACCTGCACACAAACTTGGAGCATGGGCGCAGCCCGTTGCAGAGGAGAGCGGCAACGGTAATTTGCTGACGCACTAAATGGTTACCTTTGTAAGCTTCTCTGCAGTGAAGCACATGGGGAAAAGCAGAGTGAAATAAGCACTCACAGCAGCGTCTCGCTTCTTGCCTCCTTTGTAGGTGTCTTCCCAGCAGCAGGAGCACAGGAGCAAGATGATGACTCCCCTTTTGATTCTGAGGTAGATTCATAGAGTCGTTTAGGTTGGAAAAGACTCTTAGGATAATCGAGTCCAACCGTAAACCCAACACTGCCAAACCCACCCCTAAACCGTGTCCCCAAACGCCACATCTACACCTCTTCTGAATACCCCCAGGGTTGGTGACAGGTACATTCATAGAATCATAGAGTCAATGTCAAATGGTTGCCCATAGGGCCTACACTCTAGACGCTTAGCTGCTTCTGCCTAGGTCCTCTCTGCCTTGGGCAGGTGTACATCGGCCCCTTTTGAAAGCCCTGCTCAACAGAGATGCCTAACACGCCGGTGGTGTTTGCCCTTTCCGTTCTTTCCATCATCTGATACCACGTTATGCGTGTTGCCTGAAGCAGGAGCTTTGTGCGTGGAAACGGGTTGAGGAGGAGTCTGTGCCAGTTCTCACGCACGTCTTTTCAATTACGCAGTCGGATTGTGAAGCTCCAATGAATGTGACGGCCGGCGTGTGGATTCCACCTGCACACAAACTTGGAGCATGGGCGCAGCCCGTTGCAGAGGAGAGCGGCAACGGTAATTTCCTGACGCACTAAATGGTTACCTTTGTAAGCTTCTCTGCAGTGAAGCAGATGGGGAAAAGCAGAGTGAAATAAGCACTCACAGCAGCGTCTCGCTTCTTGCCTCCTTTGTAGGTGTCTTCCCAGCAGCAGGAGCACAGCAGCTAGATGATGACTCCCCTTTTGATTCTGAGGTAGATTCATAGAGTCGTTTAGGTTGGAAAAGACCCTTAAAAGTCCAACCGTAAACCCAACACTGCCAAGCCCACCCCTAAACCGTGTCCCCGAACGCCACATCTACACCTCTGCTAAATACCCCCAGGGATGGTGACAGGTAGATTCACAGAATCATAGAGTCAGTGTCAAATGGTTGCCCCTAGGGCCTACACTCTAGGCGCTTAGCTGCTTCTGCTAGGTCCTCTCTGCCTTGGGCATGGGTACATCGGCCCCTTTTGAAAGCCCTGCTCAACAGAGATGCCTAACACGCCGGTGGTGTTTGCCCTTTCCGTTCTTTCCATCATCTGATACCACGTTACGCGTGTTGCCTGAAGCGGGAGCTTTGTGCGTGGAAACGGGTTGAGGAGGAGTCTGTGCCAGTTCTCACGCACGTCTTTTCAATTACGCAGTCGGATTGTGAAGCTCCAACTAAAGCGTCGGCCGACGAGCTGCCTCCTGCTGCAGATGGAAAGGGAGCGTGCGCGCAGCCCGTTGCAGAGGAGAGCGGCAACGGTAATTTCCTGACGCACTAAATGGTTACCTTTGTAAGCTTCTCTGCAGTGAAGCAGATGGGGAAAAGCAGAGTGAAATAAGCACTCACAGCAGCGTCTCGCTTCTTGCCTCCTTTGTAGGTGTCTTCCCAGCAGCAGGAGCACAGCAGCAAGATGATGACTCCCCTTTTGATTCTGAGGTAGATTCATAGAATCATAGAGTCGTTTAGGTTGGAAAAGACCCTTAAAAGTCCAACCGTAAACCCAACACTGCCAAGCCCACCCCTAAACCGTGTCCCCGAATGCCACATCTACACCTCTGCTAAATACCCCCAGGGTTGGTGACAGGTAGATTCACAGAACCATAGAGTCAGTGTCAAATGGTTGCCCATAGGGCCTACACTCTAGACGCTTAGCTGCTTCTGCCTAGGTCCTCTCTGCCTTGGGCAGGGGTACGTCGGCCCCTTTTGAAAGCCCTGCTCAACAGAGATGCCTAACACGCCGGTGGTGTTTGCCCTTTCCGTTCTTTCCATCATCTGATACCACGTTATGCGTGTTGCCTGAAGCTGGAGCTTTGTGCGTGGAAACGGGTTGAGGAGGAGTCTGTGCCAGTTCTCACGCATGTCTTTTCAATTACGCAGTCGGATTGCGAAGCTCCAGCGAAAGCGTCGGCCGTCGTGCAGCTTCCACCTGTATGCAGACGTGAAGCATGGGTGCAGCCCGTTGCAGAGGAGAGCGGCAACGGTAATTTCCTGACGCACTAAATGGTTACCTTTGTAAGCTTTTCTGCGGTGAAGCAGATGGGGAGAAGCAGAGTGAAATAAGCACTCACAGCAGCGTCTCGCTTCTTGCCTCCTTTGTAGGTGTCTTCCCAGCAGCAGGAGCACAGGTAAGAGGGAGGTTTTGACTCTTCTGAGAGCAAGTTACTTTGTTTTCCAGAGGTAATGCCGAAGTCACGCTCCCGTATCCCCGGTGCTGCAATGCAGTGCGATGCTGCAGTCTTGCTGGGGATTCCTTTCCCCACGATCTGTCTGTCTGTGTTCTCACTTGCTCAGGTTTCTGCACCGGAGAGAGAAGAGCTTCAGCTAAAGAAGGATGCTTCATGTCAAACCGACCTTCAAGACGACAGACAGGTGACTCTAGTAGAGGCTGATGCAGATATCCACAAATAGAACCAGTCAGTGTACAGAGATCTGTTCTTGCTACTGTGTTCATTTTGGAACGCTGCTGAGAGGAGGTGACTGAATCCGGACCTGAGGTGTATTTCGCACCTCATTTTGTTCCCTTTGTGAAGCCGAAGGGCTGCATAAAGAGGGAAAACAGTGGGTTGGACGAAAGCACGTGCGCAGACTCTCATCCTCTATTCCAAGGAGAAGAATATTTAGCCTTTTCTGTGTATTAGGAAAGAGAAAGCCTCACGAAGAGCTGGCGATCCTGTAGATATGCTCAGCTGAGACAGTTGCCTGCTGGTGGCGGCCAAAATCTCTTATGTTTGAATTCACTGAGTCACAGAAGCATAGAATGGTTTGAGTTGGAAGAGTCCTTTAAAGATCATCTAGTGCAACCCCCCCTGCCATGGGCAGGGACACCTTCCACTAGATCAGCTTGCTCAAAGCCCCATCCAGCCTGAACACTTCCAGAGATGGGGCAGCCACAATTTCTCTGGGCAACCTGGTCCAGTGTCCCACCACCCTCATTGCAAAAAATGTCTTCCTTATGCCCACTCTAAATCTACCCTCTTTCAGTTTAAAACAGTTGCCCCTTGTCCTGTCACTTCAGGCCTTAGTAAAAAGTCTCTCTCTCTCTTTCTATTTTGAAAGGCCGCAGTAAGGTCTCCCCAGAGCTCGCTTTTCCCCAGGCTGAACAACCCCAACTCTCTCAGCCTTTCTTCACGGGAGAGGTGTTCCAGCCCTCTGATCATTGTTGTGGCCCTCCTCTGGACCTGCTTGAGCAGGTCCATGTCCTCCTTGTGCTGGGGACCCCAGAGCTGGATGCATTACTCCAGGTGGGGTCTCATGAGAGCAGAGTAGACGGGCAGAATCACCTCCCTCGACCTGCTGGCCACCCTGAAGGCCGAGCTAATGATATCATCCCATGAGTAAAAGCATCTCTCGTGTTGTCATCTTCTCACTGATTTCTCCATGCTCATGGAACACCATTTCTTTAGACATGGGTCAAGCAGCCGTGGCAGGAGCTCGCCAACCCTCTCAAAAGGAGCTCCCTCACAGAAGCTTCACCTGAAGCTGTGAAGTGCTACAGCGTGTACCTGCAGGAACAGAAACTGCAGTTGCAGAAGAAACTGTACCGTTCCAAAGCTAAGGTATGGAGAAAGCCTGTCTCTTGTCTCTTGGCAGGGGCCCAGGCCTTTTTTGTAGCAAACCAGAGCGGGGACCTGATCCTTTCTTGGGGGTTTTGTGTAACCCAGGGTGGTTCAGTGTGCGGTTCGCTGTGATGAGCGGGATGGGAGGGAACAGCACTGCTGCCTTGGGTGCCTGCCTGTTTGCACCACTTGAAGTAAGAGCGGAGGGCTGCACTGAGGTGGTCTTAGTACGCTAGACACCTTTGCAACAGGAGCAGACCGAGTGACATGTAATTGACTCGCCTTGTTTTATAAGCCTGGCGCCTACAATTAGTAAGGCCACTAACCGTGAAGTCACTTTGTCCTTGATTGGAGAAGGGGGGGGGTATTCCTTTCAAACAGCTGCTTCTCAAGGTTCACGGATCACGTGTATTTGCTGCTTCTCTTTGGCTCGGCAAAGCGGAGTGTGTGCTGACAGAGAAAGAGTAGGCATGCTGGAGTGTTGTGCTCACGCTTTTTTGCAGTTCCTCATCACGTCATCATTGTTATGGAGCTGCAAAGTCACTTTAGGAGCAGGAGGAGCTGCTAACCGTGTTGGAGTAGCCAACAAGCGGCTACAAAGAGTGTTTGGAGTCCTTGAGAGAGGAGGAGGAGCGTTGTGGCAGCGTTTAGGAAACGCTTTAGGAAATCATTTTAGACGTAGGAGAGGGGCCAGTGTAAAAGATGAAGTAACGTGGGTTTTGAGAGTCGACATGAGAGTCAGAGCAGTCCACTCCTTTTTATCAAACCTAAGTTGACTACCGGCGATTCTTCTTGTGGTTTGACAGCTGCAGGAATTAAAAGAACGGCATACCCGGACTGAGTGTTATGCCGAGTACCTGAAGGATGCCATCAGGAGGAACGAGAGGGAACTAACTTCCAGGAACCTGCAGGACCTTCTGACCACATCTTCTGGAACTGCAGCTATCCCAGAGCTGGAAGACCACATACGACGGTAAGGAAGTAACAGAGTGGAGCAAGGCTTCGCTTTCTGCGATTGTGCGAAAACAACAGGACTGTCTTCTTGCATCCCAGCAAGATAATAATACACGATTTTCAAAGACGCTTTTGTTTTAGATGAGGTTCTTTCACATTCTTCTTTGGGGATTTGTGCTCTTGTGGCCTCCTGTGATAAGGCCTGTCCTTCTTTTCCAGGCTCCAAGGTGAAAAGGCCAGGCTGGAAACCACAGTCCAGCAACAAGCAAAGACCATCGAAGCCCTTTGGAAAAAACTGCAAGCCTGTGCCTTAGTAAGCTACTCACAGCCTTCCCTTTTCGTGAGCTACAGAGCCTAGTTCTGTATCTGTGTGGGAAATTTTAAGATGAGGTTTTCCTGGAGAGCCTAGGAGAGATCAGTTTCTCTGTTCTACTGACTACAGGCTGCTCTGAAAGTCCTGCTGGCCCATTCCCCCAGCTTTCTGGCTTTGAGAGTTGTTCCGTGAGACTATAGCAAGTCCTTCTTAATGCCATCGTTGTTAAGGACTTGACAGCAATGCACTGGCTTAAGTATTTTCTGCTTTAGACCAGTCGTGAGCTTGAGACCTCAGGCAGCACTTCAGACAGTCCTGCGGTAGAGGGGTTTGGTGCCTTCGGTTGCGGACACTCCTTGGGCTCTGGTGGTGGTGAGCACGTAGTCCTGGAGGCCTGACTGGCATCATCAGACTGGGACAGGAATTCTTCCGTGGCCTGTACTCTGGGCACCTTCCCATGTTAGTGGCCATGGATTCCTTGGCCAGAAGGTGTAGGTCTGTAATGCAACGAGAAGACCTCCAAAGATGAAAGGCTGCAACTAATAAGGGAATGACACCTCCATAGGCCATATTTTGTATGCTTGGTTGGCGCTGCCGTGAGGTATGACCTTCAGCCAGGGAAGTCCTAGTGTGACTTCTTTTTTCTTCTTTTAATGCTGCTGTAGTCTCATAATGGCCTGGAGGACTCGGTAACCGGCTTTCGGACAACACGGACTGCAAAGGAACACCGACGTCGGCAGGTATATGAACAGCTTCTGGGAACGACTGGTTTTAGTCTTTGAATTTCTCGTGGGCAGGTAATTTATGAAAAGGTCAGGTGGGCTGCGGGGAATCCCCCAGGTTTTTGGGCAGGACACCCTCAGGGGAAAAGTCTATACGTTTCCTCATTCCCCTGCTGCTACTGTGTTTTGCATCTGCTCGGTAGACAATATGCGGGCACTTGCGTTCATCAGCACGATTCCTTTGATGGGTAGGCTGTGTGCTGTGGACAGGAGAGACAGCTGTGGGTGAGAGCTGTGAGAGGAGACTGGACTTGGGAGATACATGTTTTCTCCTTTGTGGAGAAGGCTGGCTGCACATTCTGCGTGTGGATCCTGTTCCTGTGCTCTGTGTGTGATGCATCTTTTCTATTTTGAAAGCGTGGCAGTGAAAGCAAGGAAGTAAAGAAGCTGGGCAAGACGCAATGCCGATCGGAAGCGCTTCCGGATGAAGCGTGGAAAAGAAACGCCGCGCTGGAGGAAGAACAGACCAGGCATGGCTTTTTAGTGCTTTAAAGAAATACACACTGAGGAGAAGTCAAGCTTTACTGAACCCTAGTGTAAAAGCATGTGCATAACCGTTTGCGAGCAAATTCAAGCCTCGCATTCGATCTTGCCAGGTGCTTCTGTGCATGAGCCTATGGTTTTAAAAAGCTGCAAAAGGCCTTGCAAATGCAGGCTGCCTGCACTTCTCCTGGGTGGGAAGGAAGTCTTGTCCTCTTCTGTTCAGAGAAATTTGGGGCCCTCCAAGTGTTGGGTGGTGCTGGGGAGCTGGCTGCTCTCAGTAATTCCTGGCTTGTCAAGCACATTACAGATGAAGCAAGCCATCCGGGGCTGTGCTGCTTAGGTAAGAGTGTGTGCAAAAGGCCGACTGCTGCTTTGCTTCACGCTTTCCTTACTAATTTGCTGTGCAGGTTGAAGATGCTTCTGCAGATGTCTTCGACAACCCTGACTGCGTCTGCAGCGCGAAGGAGAAAGTCCCAGCTCAGTTTCTGGCGAGAGATGAAGTAAGTTGTTCCGAATTGACTAACTAAATTGGTAAACTAAGAAGAAAGCTGAGCTCTGGTTTGGTTGGTGGATTTGAGGCGATTATTCTTTTCTGCTAGAACCCGTGTGATTCTTTTCCTATACTTTTTTTCCGCGCTGCTAATTATCTCTTGGCTGTATTTTGCAAGTGATTGACTGCTCTTGATGCTCCTGCTCCTGTTGTGGCAGTAGATGATGATGATGTTGATGAACACAGATGTAGTTGTCGTGATGGGTAAAAACCACGAGCCAGGAGTCCCAGCAATGGCCTCACTGACCAGCATGCAGTGCCGGGGGCCCTGAGCAAGAACAGCGGAGCTGGTCACCACACACTGAGATTTTAATACATTTCAATACTCTGTCTGCAGGTGACGAATGCAGTCTCGATGGCCCCCCACCTTACGGATTTCCAGTCACAGCTGAACCTCCAACGCGGTTAACGATGAGAAGATGCACAAAGAGCGGAGGAAGTGCCAGTGCCAGAAAAGAGTGCTCCCAGGGGAGATGCGTGAGGCCTGGAAACCTTTGCCTTCCACCCTGTGCACCCCCCCCACCCCACCCCCACCCCCCCCTAATTACAAGTGTTCTGTCGCAGTTTGGTATTTAATAAACTCTGCCACCTCGTACGGGTCTTAGTTTTGCTGCACAACCGGAGCTCTTCGGACCTAGCGCGTCCGGACGAGGAGAGTCCTGTTCCTGAAGGCTCGCTCAGGCTCCCTTCCCACGCAGGCAGTCAGCACACCTCTCCCTGCCCTCGCTCGGAACGACCCCCAGTCCTGCAGACATCTCCGACGGGGAGCACGCGTCCGTGTCCTTTCCCTCTGCGGAGGCTTGAACCGTGGCGGTGCTCAGACCAGGGACCAGCGCTGAGCGACTGCTCATCATCGGTCGCCAGACTCCTTTCTAGAGCAACCCTCCCGCCGGTCTGGGCAGAAGGGGGTGGGCGAGCTCCCGGTAGCCACGGACGCTTTGCAGATCCCACCGGGACCTGGCGGATTTGCAGCCTGCCGAGGGGAAAGGCGGGAAGCAGCGGGCACGAGCCGCAGCAGGGAGAAACCCACCTCGACCCGAGGAAAAACCTTTCCTCCTGCGAGGGCGGCCAGGGACCGCTGTCAGGGAGCAGCGCGGGCACGCTGCTCCCTCAGGGACGGGGAGCCGAAGGGGGTCCCCGCAGCCAGCGGGGCAGACCCAGCCTCGGCCCGCACGAGCGAGGGGAGCGGGGCCGTCCCCGGGGAAGGCAGCCGAGAGCCCGCAGGGACGAACGAGCGCCTGGGGAGGCGGCGGCGCCGAGGGCGAACCGAGAAGCCGGGCCAGGCCGGGCCGGGGCTCAGGCCCGGTGGCGGCCAGCGGGGTCGGAGACAGCCCGGTGGTGGCCAAGCAGGGCCACGGGGAGGCGGCCGGCGGGCTGGGGTCCGTGGCCGGGAGAGACCGAGCTGGAGACGGGGACGCCATGACGGAGCTCGGGCAGGGCCTGCAGGCCTCCGCCTCCGCCTCGGGGGGCCTCCCGCGCCGGAGGCCCCCGGGGTGAGGCCGGAGGCTCCAGCTCAGCCCACCGGTGGCTTTTTTGTGCCACAGAGAGGTTGTAGGGTCTCTGTGCTTGGAGACGCTCCCGCCTGGACGTGGCCCTGGCTGACCCTGCTTTGAGCAGGGCGGGGGGGGGGAGACGAGACGAGGCCCCTTCCCGCCGCGACGACGCTCGTGCTTTCGGCGCTCTGGGGATGTCGCGCTGCGGGCCCCGTTTGCTTCGGCCAGACCTCCCGCCTGCTTCAGTGAGCTTTTTGCCAGAGTCTGACCGCGTACAAAAGACGACGGCAGACTGTACCCAGCATCTCCGGGCACAAAGACGGCAACGACCTTCTCAGACGCCCAGCCATGGCGTGAGGTGTGATGCCACCAGCGAAGAACGGCCGTCGAGTTAGCCGACGTCGACTTAGTTGACTTCCAGCCCCCAGTTTGAGAGCTGGAACTAGGAAAGAACCATCACACTCCCAGTCTGGCTGGGCAGCAGTGGGAGCTGCCAGCTAGGGAGGTCCACCTGGCCCAGTCCCCACCTCTTCAAACACAAGGAGACGGCTAGCTAGGCATTACAGCCTTGACAAACCACTCTTCATAAATACGCCAAAGCACGCTGGGCAAAGACAAACTGAAATAACGTTCCACCTCCTCTCCGGCCAATCGGCCGTCAACATGCTAACACATGTCCGGGCTCTAAAGCCAAAACGGCTCTCGGAAAATACCAAAGGTATCTTCAGACGGCAAATTGGACCCGTTCTCCACATAATCGAGAGTGAGAGCTCTGCCGAGGAACAACAGTACCGCAGACTCCCAAGAAAGGCCAAGAACGTAAGCAGCGGTGAGCTCGACGGCAATGGGCAAGCAGATGAGAGCTGGCTGCTTAGCCGTCCACTCAAAGACTATGCAACACCCGAGCACAGCACCTCCCCTGATGTTGGGGGGGTGCAGGGGGACAGACAGCTCCAGTGACAGAGAGCACTGTACATGACCAGACTGGTTCTGGCCCCCCCTCCTCCTATCCACCATCAGGTAGCTGCCAGGCATTTACGGAGCTTCTGAACTCCGACACAAGCCTTTCAAAAAGTCTGACTAGGGATCTCTCCTCTAGTTGGTAGCAGGCATCTATCCCAAGGCAACACCATACATCCAAACGCACGCAATTATTTTTGTTCCTGGATGTCTTGCACCGCTTCCCCCCCGTGTGTGGGTGTCAGTGCTGGAAGCACCTGGTGAAAGCCCAAGGGTCTTTTCGCCGTGCAGGAGACTTTCCTAGCACATCCCTGCCCCAGCCACCCTCCCCATGTTTTGCAGCAACAACTGAACAGAGCACAGGAATCAAGTGCAAGGGAGTATTTTCTTTTTATGGGGGAAAAAAAACAAACGAACACACACACACACAAACAAAAAAAATAAAAGCACAACAACAAATGCTATACTGAAAGAATACTCTGCTTTTGCACTGGCCTTTCCAGTTTGAGTCATCTTACCACTGTGCACTGTGCTGCCTCATGCATGCCTCCCCCAACCTCACCTTCTTCTGCAGAACCCCTGACGTGATCCCAGCAGCCTTCTAGCCACATGCTACTCAAGACTCCCTAACAGAGCGGGTCCAGCTGCCACTATGGATCAGTGAAGACTTAGTTTTCAGTGCTGCCACTGATCCGGTCCCATACCAGCATTCTACTGCACAGTGGTTTGGCAAACGTATTTAACTTTTCTCAAGAGGCAAAAGCTACAATGAGAAGAGGGACTGTGGTTTGCCTTCTCTCCCATGCAGTTTGTTCCTGTGGAGTTAACGCTGGTTTTGTCAAGTCTTTTGCTCTTTCCCTTCGGCACCGTCCAGGTTAAGACTTCCGAGCCAGTAAGGTTGTTAATTTAATCTTCCCATCCATAGAGGCGGTGAGGCAGGTCCCGCAGTCCATGGCCGTGCTCCAATCCACTGTGACAACGGGAGCTCTGTGTCCTCCCAGGGAAAGGCAGCTCTCCAGAACCTTTTCCTCACCGTTCAACTGAAAGAAGGAAAGCATAAGGTTTTAAGGAGGCAAGGTTCTGCAGTGGGGGCAGCGCACCCACAGGAGAAGCCAAAGCCTGCTACAGACTCCGTATCCCCATCAGCATACATAATTAAGCGGAAAAATCAGAGACATGTCGAGATGTACGTAGCACGCATGAGGAAGCAAATTTCCAGTCTCACAACAGAAGCACGCAGTCTCAAGCAGCTCAGCGTCTGCTACCAGCTGAGCTGCAGTAATTGAACAGGGCAGGCTAAAAGCACACGCTGATGAAGAGCACGTAAGCCTAACCTATAGCTCATGTTAGTGCGGGTGCTCCGAATGCCCCAGATGCAAAGTAAAAATTCCATCCAATCTGCCTTGCAATGGCTTATACTGATGCGTATTGACTCAAGAGGAGGCAGGCAAGGGGCAAGCGATCAGTAACCGCTTGTTACTGCGGCACAGAAATTGGGGTGCTTGGAACCATTCAGCCTTACCCTTCATTCCATTTCAGTACACAGCAAGAGGAGGGAATCAGGCTGGGACTAACATAGCACGAGCAAGCACACAAGGCAGATTAAAGACGAGCATCAGGCAACAATCGCGCATTTTGCGTTGAACTGGCATGCATCAATATATTAAAAAAGAATAATTTAAAACTTTGTCCTAGGCACTTGGGTACTAAGGAAAACTGCTGCAGCTAAGCTTTAAGAACACGGAGCACACGTACTCTAGCTACATACAGAGAGTCAAACGCTTACAGAGGGTTCAAACACTTGCTAAGCACCACACGCTGCTAAAACGCACGCTGTATGAAACTGAGCAGCAACTTGCACAGAGCACGGATGGGTAGGTGCTGCTCGAGAACTTCAGCAGCTGCTGTTGCAGCCTTGTAACAACAAGAGCTTGTATGGATGTGTAAGAGTACTCCCCGTCACTTCTCAGACTTACCTTAAAAAGGACTCCCCCAGTAGAAGAACACGTCAACATATAGTTGCCCTCAGAGTCAAAAGCAAAAAGCCTCCCTCGTGGGAACTGGACTTGCTTGTAGCCACTGTACCCGGACAGAACAAAAGGACCCGTAGCTTCGCTGGGAAGATCGTACTCAGGCACCTTCAAGCCACTTTTGTGAATATTTGTCGTGGTTTAACCCCAGCCAGCAACTAAACACCACGCAGCCGCTCACTCACTCCCCCCCACCCAGTGGGATGGGGGAGAAAATCGGGAAAAGAAGCAAAACCCGTGGGTTGAGATAAGAACGGTTTAATAGAACAGAAAAGAAGAAACTAATAATGATAACACTCATAAAATGACAACAGCAACAACGAAAGGATTGGAATGTACAAATGATGCGCAGTGCAATTGCTCACCACCCGCCAACCGACACCCAGCTAGTCCCCGAGCGGCAGTTCCCCGCGCCCCCTTCCCAGTTCCTATACTAGATGGGACGTCCCGTGGTACGGAATACACCCTTGGCCAGTTTGGGTCAGCTGCCCTGGCTGTGTCCTGTGCCGACTTCTTGTGCCCCTCCAGCTTTCTCGCTGGCTGGGCAGGAGAAGCTGAAAAATCCTTGACTTTAGACTGAACACTACTGAGCAACAACTGAAAACATCAGTGTTATCAACATTCTTCGCATACTGAACTCAAAACGGAGCACGGAGCACGGTACCAGCTACTAGGAAGACAGTTAACTCTATCCCAGCCGAAACCCGGACAGTCCAACATGAGGCCGTGGTGCAAAGGGCCCGTGTGGGGCTAAGGGAGCCATACTGTCCTCCCAGTGATGGTCCACACACAGGACATCATTAAAGCCACCTTTGCTGTGACCAAAAATGCACACCCCCCCACCCAGTAACACAGGCACAGCACAGTCAGAGACGCTCCTGCTCTACTTGCAAGGGGAGTCCCGAGACCTCAGGGCCACAGGCTCAGAGCACACCTTGGGAAGGGTGCCATGAGACGCAACCACCAGTGGGTTCCCCCCCTTCGTGTTTGGCAGCAGGCGTCCCCACAGCAGGCTGTACCACGGTATCAAGAGAGCACGCAGGCGCCAGGATGGGTCTGCTGCTGCAGCAGCGGTGCACCGGGCACCTGCTGTGTGCACTGACCTTCCTTGAGGCTGCTGGAAACTTGGCCTTGATGCTCTACGCGCTGCTGTGGGAAGCCGGGAACCCGGTCGACCGCCCTGACAAACGCATTGGCTTTTACAACTTCTGCCTGTGGAACGCGACAGCTGGGGAGCTGCAGTGCCTGGAGTACAAGCATCTGCAGGTGATGGGCATCAGCCTACCAGGAATGGTGCTAGCCAGGGTTTGTGTGTACGCCTGCCTGGTCTTCAGCATCTTCTACCCCGTTTTTGTTGCACACGTGCAGTGCAGAGAGGAGAGGGAGGGCTGGAAGGCGATCCTCATCATACTCATCATCAAGATGATAATCCTCTCTGGAGGCCTGGGTACGTTTCTTTTCCAAACCTCGCAGTGGATTCACCTCTCTGATTTCACTGGGGGCTTCCTGGCATTGCTTGGGACTCAGGCTCTGCTACTGCTCCAGATTCTCACTGCCACTTATGTACCTCAGCTGGGCCAAGCAACACACACCCGGGTCAAAGCCCTTTTCCTGACGGGGCCCTGCCCGTCGGCATTTGAGGGCGAAGAAGATGCAAGCGCTATTGATAACATGCTTTAAAACAGTAATCCCGCTACAGCTTTAGTCACTGGTAGGAATTTGATCCTTAGTCCAAAGGCCCATCTCCAGCCTCTGGCAAACGGCTGCGTGCAGTGCTCCTGCAGCAAGCAGGCAGCAGACACCAACACCCGCAGCACGGCGTGGAAGCTTTCTGGGAACAGCAGCGTGCAACACGCCCCTCGGCCTGGGGCACAGCATCATAAGCGACAGCATTTCTGGCCCTGACCCAGAGGAGAGCGAAGGGGACGGATCAGAACCAGCACACAGCGGACACAACCCTCTGGCCATATCTAGCCTAAGTATAAGCAGGCAGAGAAGCAAGCAGGCTTCCTTTCTTGGCGTTGCCCAAAGAGACTCTGCTCCTTCTCCACCTCCCGAACTAACCAGGGACGCCTTCGAAGCAACTTGAGGAGCTGTGGCTTCACACTGCCACCACAGCAGTGGCAGCCCCAGAGGGGCACTGGAAATACTCTTCAGCAGGAGCACCTGTACTTCACCTGCTGGAATAACACCTGGAGTGACTCTGCTTTAGTTCATTCGGGTGAAGTGGCCCACATCCAACCCCAAGCAGCAGCAGAGCCCCTGCAGGGGCAGCCCAACAACTTGCTGAGCACTGAACACAGCTCTGAGGAGGAGGAGGGTTTCCACGAGGAAGCAGAGGATTTTGGTGCAGAGCCCCAGGTTTGTCCCCACTGACATTACGGGGCTGAGCCCAGCAGTCCAGCAGCCTTTGAGACTCCAGGAGAACGGGTTCTGCGCGAGGGCAGGTCACCGCAAAGCTAGCCCACACCAACGCACGCCCCGTGCAAGCGTGTGCTCGGGGAGCAGCGCAAGGGCTGCCGAAGGCTGGGGTGCAGTGCCCCAGCTGGGCCATCGCAGCCAGCGCACTGGATGGGGTCTCTCCGCCTTAGCGGCGGTGCACAGCACCGCTCCGTGCCACGTCTGTAACCTCGCACAAAGCAGCGCCTGCTTCCCCCCCCCATCCCCTTAACCTCGCACAAAGCAGCGCCTGCTTTCCCCCCATCCCCTTCGGGACACCAGGGGCCGTTTTCTCCCCTGCTGCCCTCGTGGTGGGGGTGTGGCTGGTGACGCTGCTGTGACTGATTCTGCGTTTCATGAAAGGCTCTCGCACCTGCCCTGGCTTCGTGTGGTTTGTTCATCCCCGCTTCAGACTGGCTCTTGCCACTGAGCCATCCTTATCCCTCCCTAGACCCCCGCGCACCCTGCCATGGGGTCAGCCCCCTCAGAACGGTCCCTGCCCCTGCCAGTCTGCTCCCACCCGTGTCCTCCCCAGCTACGGGAGGCCTGCCCGAGCCTGCGGGCAAATCCAGCGTCAGGCCCAACGGGGACAGCCTGCCAGGCCCCACGGCAGCTGTCACGGAGGGACCGCAAGGACAAGGGAGCCCCAAGGCTGGACCGCGACTATTCGGCTCCGCAGAGCCAGCAAAAGCCTGCCAGGGCCAGCAACTCCCTGCTCCCCTCGAGCCCCGACACCGACCCACCAAAGGGACGCTCACGGGAACCCACACCTCCTCTTTCATCTCTCCGTGCTCCGAGATGCCGAGCAAAACTGAACACAACCTAACCCGGAGCCAAAGCCCGCTGAAGCCAGCACACACCGGGAGAAGCCAGTGCCCCCTTCCTCTCCCCCATGGCTTTCGCGGGCCTCCTACCAGCTCCGCAGGCTACCAACACAGCAGCTCCACAGCCCGCTCCAGGTCCTCCTCCCACCGTCCTGGGTGTCCCCTTGGCTCCTGGGCAGCGGCGGAGCAGGCAACGTCAGCTGAAAAAGATCTCCCTGACGTATTTCAGAGCATCGTCCTCAGAGTCCTCCCAGCCTGGCCTCCCCGCGGCGCCACCGGCAGGGGACGGGAGAGCCGGGCTGCGGCCGCTGCCTCCCCCGCTGCTGGCCGTGCTTCCCGGAGCCTCCTTTGGCGTCGGCTGGAGCTCCTGCTCCTCCCGGCTCCCGGACCGGGCCTTCTCCTCACCTTCCTCGCGCTGCAGGTTCTAGCCAAAGGGAAAAACAACCAGAGCCGGCTGGGCGCGAATTGCACCCCGAGGGGCAGAAGGAGCAGCCCGCCCGCCCCCCCCACCGCGGGACACCCCCGGCCAGGCCCCAGGGAGCCGCCGCCGCCGCCGGCAGCGCTCCCTGCCCGCTCCCCCGAGCCCTCCCCGCTGCCAGGACCGTGTGCGTGTGTGTGTCCCCCGCCCCCGCCCCCGCCCCCGCCCCGGGGGGTCCGCGCTCACCTCCGCCAGGACCGCCAGGGCCACATCCACCAGCTCCGCCTCGGTCATGCAGTACACCGCCGCCCTGCCAACCGCACGGGGAAGACGCTCAGGGCGAACCGGGCCCGGCCTCGCCCGCCCCAGCGGCGCTACCTGGGACCCGCCGCCTGCCGCCGCCTGCCGCCGCCGCCGCTGCCCGCCCTTGGCGGGGGGGGTCCCCGCCGCGACCACCCGCTCGTCCCCCGCCGCCTCCAGCCAGGCCGGCAGCACCCGCCGCCTGCCGCCCGCCGCCATTGCCCGCGCCGGGCGGGGCGGGGCGGGGCGGGGCGGGGCCGCCCCGGGAGCCGCCCCCCTTGGGCCCGCCCCCCGTGGAATCCCCCCTTGGAACCGCCCCCTCCTCCCCGGCCGCCGCGCCCCCTGTGTGACGCCCCGTTGCTAGGCTGCCCCCTGCCGGCGCAGACGGCGTCCTGTGCGGAGCGGGAGCGACCGGAGCTGCCGAGCGGCGGCCGGCGCTCGGGGCTCGGCTCTTCTCGCCCCTGCTTCGCTCGGTTGGGCCTCGGGGAGACCGCCCGGGGCTCGGCAGAGCCCGCCGGGCGCCATCCCCGCGGCGGCATGCAGCGGCTCTTCTCGTGCTGCCTGGGGAGGGTGCGGCGGCCGCCGCCCTCCGACGGCGATGCCGGACCCTGCGCCGCCGAGCCCTCCGAGGTCCGGGAGAAGCCCCGGGGCGGGCTGCACGGCGCGGCCGCCGGAGGTGACCTGGCGCGGCTGCAGCGGCACTGGTGGAGGAAGAGATTCCGCATCAACAGGCGGGACGCGGAGAAGCAGTAAGGGGCGGGCGGCGCCCGGAGCAAAAGCCTCCGGCCGGCCACCCCGGCGGAGCCCAGCCCGGTGGCAAGCGCCCTTGTATCGATGGGAAGCAGGAGAGAAGGGTGCCTGGGTAAACTGTGGAGTAAAAACCCCTTTAGGAGTAAAGCACGTCTGAGGATTGCTCTAGCAAAACAAGATGCTCGTTCCTTCCCTCCCGGCTTCTGGCACAGCATCCCTGTTGTGCTAATGCACCACTTTGCATAGCAGCCTTGGTCTGGAGCACGTTTCTAGTATTTTCTTTTCTTGTTTGGGGGGTTTTTTTTGGTTTTAGTTCTGCTTATGCAGCAAACCTGAAAGTGGTCTCTCTCCAGAGCCCCACCTGACCCTCAGCCAAGGTTGTTAGAAGATAACACCTCTACAATGTATTAGCGCCTGCAGTGCTTGCCATGCAACCACAATCTTTGTTGGCCTCTTGATATCCCAACTAGGAGCTCTCTAAACTCTCCGGTCCTCTGGCTGACCATGGGAATTTCTTAAGCCCTTCAAAGTCAGGACTGGGTTTGAGGAGACGTTACCCCAGCTTCACGGGAAGAGTAGCTGCAGCATTAGTGTAGCATCCCACTGAGGTAGAAGCCTTGTAGTGAGATGTCAGTCTGCCAAGGGTTGTCTTAATCTCAATGGCCCTCAAAATGGAGAGGGGGTTTGTCGGATGAGACTGTAACCAGTGGGGCTGAGATACTCCATAGACAAGAATAAGCACCTGCAGCACGAACATGCCTGTAGTGAGTATTTCAGCCTCCAGTAGTCGTGCAGCAAGGTGTCGCTGGGTGTGGGTGTTACCCTTTACCAGCTGGCTATGAATATGGCTCGGATGGCTCATGAATGGCTGTTGCTCTTCCAGTAGAGAGTGTATGCAAGCGGGGGGGTATTTTTAACAAATGCATTTCCTTCCTTTCTGTATATAGTATTCAGAAGCAACTGGAGCAAAACACCGGCTGTGAAATGAGGGGAGAATGTTCTGCAGGAGGCACAGAAGGCCCAGCAGTGCTTGACAGCTCTTGCTCTGGGAAGACTGCTGACTCTCCCTTGGGCACCCCTACACTGACCGGAGCAGGTAGGATCCTTCACCGTGGAGGAGGTGATGAAGACAAATCACTGGCCTGTAGAAGAATGATAACCTCTTGATTGGATGCAGGGCTTGAGGGATGGGGAAAGGCAGAGTGAAATAAGCACTCACAGCAGAGTCTCACATCTTACCTCCTTTGTAGGTGTCTTGCCAGCAGCAGGAGGACAAGAAGAGGAAGATTACGACTCCTCTTTTGATTCTGAGGTACATTCATAGAATCATAGAGTCAGTGTCAAATGGTTGCCCCTAGGGCCTACACTCTAGGCGCTTAGCTGCTTCTGCCTAGGTCCTCTCTGCCTTGGGCAGGTGTACGTCGGCCCCTTTGAAATCCGTGCTCAACAGAGATGCCTAACACGCCGGTGGTGTTTGCCTTTCCGTTCTTTCCATCATCTGATACCACGTTACGGGTGTTGGCTGAAGCGGGAGCTTTGTGCGTGGAAACGGGTTGAGAAGGAGTCTGTGCCAGTTCTCACGCACGTCTTTTCAATTACGCAGTCGGATTGTGAAGCTCCAACTAAAGCGTCGGCCGACGAGCTGCCTCCTGCTGCAGATGGAAAGGGAGCGTGCGCGCAGCCCGTTGCAGAGGAGAGCGGCAACGGTAATTTCCAGACGCACTAAATGGTTACCTTTGTAAGCTTCTCTGCGGTGAAGCACATGGGGAAAAGCAGAGTGAAATAAGCACTCACAGCAGCGTCTCGCTTCTTGCCTCCTTTGTAGGTGTCTTCCCAGCAGCAGGAGCACAGCAGCAAGATGATGACTCCCCTTTTGATTCTGAGGTAGATTCATAGATTCGTTTAGGTTGGAAAAGACCCTTAAAAGTCCAACCGTAAACCCAACACTGCCAAGCCCACCCCTAAACCGTGTACCCCAGCGCCACATCTACACCTCTGCTAAATACCCCCAGGGATGGTGACAGGTAGATTCACAGAATCATAGAGTCAGTGTCAAATGGTTGCCCATAGGGCCTACACTCTAGACGCTTAGCTGCTTCTGCCTAGGTCCTCTCTGCCTTGGGCAGGTGTACATCGGCCCCTTTTGAAAGCCCTGCTCAACAGAGATGCCTAACACGCCGGTGGTGTTTGCCCTTTCCGTTCTTTCCATCATCTGATGCCACGTTACGGGTGTTGGCTGAAGCGGGAGCTTTGTGCGTGGAAACAAGTTGAGAAGGAGTCTGTGCCAGTTCTCACGCACGTCTTTTCAATTACGCAGTCGGATTGTGAAGCTCCAACTAAAGCGTCGGCCGACGAGCTGCCTCCTGCTGCAGATGGAAAGGGAGCGTGCGCGCAGCCCGTTGCAGAGGAGAGTGGCAACGGTAATTTGCTGACGCACTAAATGGTTACCTTTGTAAGCTTCTCTGCAGTGAAGCACGTGGGGAAAAGCAGAGTGAAATAAGCACTCACAGCAGCGTCTCGCTTCTTGCCTCCTTTGTAGGTGTCTTCCCAGCAGCAGGAGCACACGAGCAAGATGATGACTCCCCTTTTGATTCTGAGGTAGATTCATAGAGTCGTTTAGGTTGGAAAAGACCCTTAGGATCATCGAGTCCAACCGTAAACCCAACACTGCCAAACCCACCCCTAAACCGTGTCCCTGAACGCCACATCTACACCTCTGCTAAATACCCCCAGGGATGGTGACAGGTAGATTCATAGAATCATAGAGTCAATGTCAAATGGTTGCCCATAGGGCCTACACTCTAGGCGCTTAGCTGCTTCTGCCTAGGTCCTCTCTGCCTTGGGCAGGTGTACATCGGCCCCTTTTGAAAGCCCTGCTCAACAGAGATGCCTAACACGCCGGTGGTGTTTGCCCTTTCCGTTCTTTCCATCATCTGATACCACGTTACGCGTGTTGCCTGAAGCGGGAGCTTTGTGCGTGGAAACGGGTTGAGGAGGAGTCTGTGCCAGTTCTCACACATGTCTTTTCAATTACACAGTCGGATTGTGAAGCTCCAATGAATGTGACGGCCGGCGTGTGGATTCCACCTGCACACAAACTTGGAGCATGGGCGCAGCCCGTTGCAGAGGAGAGCGGCAACGGTAATTTGCTGACGCACTAAATGGTTACCTTTGTAAGCTTCTCTGCAGTGAAGCACATGGGGAAAAGCAGAGTGAAATAAGCACTCACAGCAGCGTCTCGCTTCTTGCCTCCTTTGTAGGTGTCTTCCCAGCAGCAGGAGCACAGGAGCAAGATGATGACTCCCCTTTTGATTCTGAGGTAGATTCATAGAGTCGTTTAGGTTGGAAAAGACTCTTAGGATAATCGAGTCCAACCGTAAACCCAACACTGCCAAACCCACCCCTAAACCGTGTCCCCAAACGCCACATCTACACCTCTTCTGAATACCCCCAGGGTTGGTGACAGGTACATTCATAGAATCATAGAGTCAATGTCAAATGGTTGCCCATAGGGCCTACACTCTAGACGCTTAGCTGCTTCTGCCTAGGTCCTCTCTGCCTTGGGCAGGTGTACATCGGCCCCTTTTGAAAGCCCTGCTCAACAGAGATGCCTAACACGCCGGTGGTGTTTGCCCTTTCCGTTCTTTCCATCATCTGATACCACGTTATGCGTGTTGCCTGAAGCAGGAGCTTTGTGCGTGGAAACGGGTTGAGGAGGAGTCTGTGCCAGTTCTCACGCACGTCTTTTCAATTACGCAGTCGGATTGTGAAGCTCCAATGAATGTGACGGCCGGCGTGTGGATTCCACCTGCACACAAACTTGGAGCATGGGCGCAGCCCGTTGCAGAGGAGAGCGGCAACGGTAATTTCCTGACGCACTAAATGGTTACCTTTGTAAGCTTCTCTGCAGTGAAGCAGATGGGGAAAAGCAGAGTGAAATAAGCACTCACAGCAGCGTCTCGCTTCTTGCCTCCTTTGTAGGTGTCTTCCCAGCAGCAGGAGCACAGCAGCTAGATGATGACTCCCCTTTTGATTCTGAGGTAGATTCATAGAGTCGTTTAGGTTGGAAAAGACCCTTAAAAGTCCAACCGTAAACCCAACACTGCCAAGCCCACCCCTAAACCGTGTCCCCGAACGCCACATCTACACCTCTGCTAAATACCCCCAGGGATGGTGACAGGTAGATTCACAGAATCATAGAGTCAGTGTCAAATGGTTGCCCCTAGGGCCTACACTCTAGGCGCTTAGCTGCTTCTGCTAGGTCCTCTCTGCCTTGGGCATGGGTACATCGGCCCCTTTTGAAAGCCCTGCTCAACAGAGATGCCTAACACGCCGGTGGTGTTTGCCCTTTCCGTTCTTTCCATCATCTGATACCACGTTACGGGTGTTGGCTGAAGCGGGAGCTTTGTGCGTGGAAACGGGTTGAGGAGGAGTCTGTGCCAGTTCTCACGCACGTCTTTTCAATTACGCAGTCGGATTGTGAAGCTCCAACTAAAGCGTCGGCCGACGAGCTGCCTCCTGCTGCAGATGGAAAGGGAGCGTGCGCGCAGCCCGTTGCAGAGGAGAGCGGCAACGGTAATTTCCTGACGCACTAAATGGTTACCTTTGTAAGCTTCTCTGCAGTGAAGCAGATGGGGAAAAGCAGAGTGAAATAAGCACTCACAGCAGCGTCTCGCTTCTTGCCTCCTTTGTAGGTGTCTTCCCAGCAGCAGGAGCACAGCAGCAAGATGATGACTCCCCTTTTGATTCTGAGGTAGATTCATAGAGTCGTTTAGGTGGGAAAAGACCCTTAAAAGTCCAACCGTAAACCCAACACTGCCAAGCCCACCCCTAAACCGTGTACCCCAGCGCCACATCTACACCTCTGCTAAATACCCCCAGGGTTGGTGACAGGTAGATTCACAGAATCATAGAGTCAGTGTCAAATGGTTGCCCATAGGGCCTACACTCTAGACGCTTAGCTGCTTCTGCCTAGGTCCTCTCTGCCTTGGGCAGGTGTACATCGGCCCCTTTGAAAGCCCTGCTCAACAGAGATGCCTAACACGCCGGTGGTGTTTGCCCTTTCCGTTCTTTCCATCATCTGATGCCACGTTACGGGTGTTGGCTGAAGCGGGAGCTTTGTGCGTGGAAACGGGTTGAGAAGGAGTCTGTGCCAGTTCTCACGCACGTCTTTTCAATTACGCAGTCGGATTGTGAAGCTCCAACTAAAGCGTCGGCCGACGAGCTGCCTCCTGCTGCAGATGGAAAGGGAGCGTGCGCGCAGCCCGTTGCAGAGGAGAGCGGCAACGGTAATTTCCTGACGCACTAAATGGTTACCTTTGTAAGCTTCTCTGCAGTGAAGCACATGGGGAAAAGCAGAGTGAAATAAGCACTCACAGCAGCGTCTCGCTTCTTGCCTCCTTTGTAGGTGTCTTCCCAGCAGCAGGAGCACAGCAGCAAGATGATGACTCCCCTTTTGATTCTGAGGTAGATTCATAGAGTCGTTTAGGTTGGAAAAGACTCTTAGGATAATCGAGTCCAACCGTAAACCCAACACTGCCAAACCCACCCCTAAACCGTGTCCCCAAACGCCACATCTACACCTCTTCTGAATACCCCCAGGGTTGGTGACAGGTACATTCATAGAATCATAGAGTCAATGTCAAATGGTTGCCCATAGGGCCTACACTCTAGACGCTTAGCTGCTTCTGCCTAGGTCCTCTCTGCCTTGGGCAGGGGTAAGTCGGCCCCTTTTGAAAGCCCTGCTCAACAGAGATGCCTAACACGCCGGTGGTGTTTGCCCTTTCCGTTCTTTCCATCATCTGATACCACGTTACGGGTGTTGGCTGAAGTGGGAGCTTTGTGCGTGGAAACGGGTTGAGGAGGAGTCTGTGCCAGTTCTCACGCACGTCTTTTCAATTACGCAGTCGGATTGCGAAGCTCCAGCGAAAGCATCGGCCGTCGTGCGGCTTCCACCTGTATGCAGACGTGAAGCATGGGTGCAGCGTGTTGCAGAGGAGAGCGGCAACGGTAATTTCCTGACGCACTAAATGGTTACCTTTGTAAGCTTCTCTGCGGTGAAGCAGATGGGGAGAAGCAGAGTGAAATAAGCACTCACAGCAGCGTCTCGCTTCTTGCCTCCTTTGTAGGTGTCTTCCCAGCAGCAGGAGCACAGGTAAGAGGGAGGTTTTGACTCTTCTGAGAGCAAGTTACTTTGTTTTCCAGAGGTAATGCCGAAGTCACGCTCCCGTATCCCCGGTGCTGCAATGCAGTGCGATGCTGCAGTCTTGCTGGGGATTCCTTTCCCCACGGTCTGTCTGTCTGTGTTCTCACTTGCTCAGGTTTCTGCACCGGAGAGAGAAGAGCTTCAGCTAAAGAAGGATGCTTCATGTCAAACCGACCTTCAAGGCGACAGACAGGTGACTCTAGTAGAGGCTGATGCAGATATCCATAAATAGAACCAGTCAGTGTACAGAGATCTGTTCTTGCTACTGTGTTCATTTTGGAACGCTGCTGAGAGGAGGTGACTGAATCCGGACCTGAGGTGTATTTCGCACCTCATTTTGTTCCCTTTGTGAAGCCGAAGGGCTGCATAAAGAGGGAAAACAGTGGGTTGGACGAAAGCACGTGCGCAGACTCTCATCCTCTATTCCAAGGAGAAGAATATTTAGCCTTTTCTGTGTATTAGGAAAGAGAAAGCCTCACGAAGAGCTGGCGATCCTGTAGATATGCTCAGCTGAGACAGTTGCCTGCTGGTGGCGGCCAAAATCTCTTATGTTTGAATTCACTGAGTCACAGAAGCATAGAATGGTTTGAGTTGGAAGAGTCCTTTAAAGATCATCTAGTGCAACCCCCCCTGCCATGGGCAGGGACACCTTCCACTAGATCAGCTTGCTCAAAGCCCCATCCAGCCTGAACACTTCCAGAGATGGGGCAGCCACAATTTCTCTGGGCAACCTGGTCCAGTGTCCCACCACCCTCATTGCAAAAAATGTCTTCCTTATGCCCACTCTAAATCTACCCTCTTTCAGTTTAAAACAGTTGCCCCTTGTCCTGTCACTTCAGGCCTTAGTAAAAAGTCTCTCTCTCTCTTTCTATTTTGAAAGGCCGCAGTAAGGTCTCCCCAGAGCTCGCTTTTCCCCAGGCTGAACAACCCCAACTCTCTCAGCCTTTCTTCACGGGAGAGGTGTTCCAGCCCTCTGATCATTGTTGTGGCCCTCCTCTGGACCTGCTTGAGCAGGTCCATGTCCTCCTTGTGCTGGGGACCCCAGAGCTGGATGCATTACTCCAGGTGGGGTCTCATGAGAGCAGAGTAGACGGGCAGAATCACCTCCCTCGACCTGCTGGCCACCCTGAAGGCCGAGCTAATGATATCATCCCATGAGTAAAAGCATCTCTCGTGTTGTCATCTTCTCACTGATTTCTCCATGCTCATGGAACACCATTTCTTTAGACATGGGTCAAGCAGCCGTGGCAGGAGCTCGCCAACCCTCTCAAAAGGAGCTCCCTCACAGAAGCTTCACCTGAAGCTGTGAAGTGCTACAGCGTGTACCTGCAGGAACAGAAACTGCAGTTGCAGAAGAAACTGTACCGTTCCAAAGCTAAGGTATGGAGAAAGCCTGTCTCTTGTCTCTTGGCAGGGGCCCAGGCCTTTTTTGTAGCAAACCAGAGCGGGGACCTGATCCTTTCTTGGGGGTTTTGTGTAACCCAGGGTGGTTCAGTGTGCGGTTCGCTGTGATGAGCGGGATGGGAGGGAACAGCACTGCTGCCTTGGGTGCCTGCCTGTTTGCACCACTTGAAGTAAGAGCGGAGGGCTGCACTGAGGTGGTCTTAGTACGCTAGACACCTTTGCAACAGGAGCAGACCGAGTGACATGTAATTGACTCGCCTTGTTTTATAAGCCTGGCGCCTACAATTAGTAAGGCCACTAACCGTGAAGTCACTTTGTCCTTGATTGGAGAAGGGGGGGGGTATTCCTTTCAAACAGCTGCTTCTCAAGGTTCACGGATCACGTGTATTTGCTGCTTCTCTTTGGCTCGGCAAAGCGGAGTGTGTGCTGACAGAGAAAGAGTAGGCATGCTGGAGTGTTGTGCTCACGCTTTTTTGCAGTTCCTCATCACGTCATCATTGTTATGGAGCTGCAAAGTCACTTTAGGAGCAGGAGGAGCTGCTAACCGTGTTGGAGTAGCCAACAAGCGGCTACAAAGAGTGTTTGGAGTCCTTGAGAGAGGAGGAGGAGCGTTGTGGCAGCGATTAGGAAACGCTTTAGGAAATCATTTTAGACGTAGGAGAGGGGCCAGTGTAAAAGATGAAGTAACATGGGTTTTGAGAGTCGACATGAGAGTCAGAGCAGTCCACTCCTTTTTATCAAACCTAAGTTGACTACCGGCGATTCTTCTTGTGGTTTGACAGCTGCAGGAATTAAAAGAACAGCATATCTGGACTGAGTGTTATGCCGAGTACCTGAAGGATGCCATCAGGAGGAACGAGAGGGAACTAACTTCCAGGAACCTGCAGGACCTTCTGACCACATCTTCTGGAACTGCAGCTATCCCAGAGCTGGAAGACCACATACGACGGTAAGGAAGTAACAGAGTGGAGCAAGGCTTCGCTTTCTGCGATTGTGCGAAAACAACAGGACTGTCTTCTTGCATCCCAGCAAGATAATAATACACGATTTTCAAAGACGCTTTTGTTTTAGATGAGGTTCTTTCACATTCTTCTTTGGGGATTTGTGCTCTTGTGGCCTCCTGTGATAAGGCCTGTCCTTCTTTTCCAGGCTCCAAGGTGAAAAGGCCAGGCTGGAAACCACAGTCCAGCAACAAGCAAAGACCATCGAAGCCCTTTGGAAAAAACTGCAAGCCTGTGCCTTAGTAAGCTACTCACAGCCTTCCCTTTTCGTGAGCTACAGAGCCTAGTTCTGTATCTGTGTGGGAAATTTTAAGATGAGGTTTTCCTGGAGAGCCTAGGAGAGATCAGTTTCTCTGTTCTACTGACTACAGGCTGCTCTGAAAGTCCTGCTGGCCCATTCCCCCAGCTTTCTGGCTTTGAGAGTTGTTCCGTGAGACTATAGCAAGTCCTTCTTAATGCCATCGTTGTTAAGGACTTGACAGCAATGCACTGGCTTAAGTATTTTCTGCTTTAGACCAGTCGTGAGCTTGAGACCTCAGGCAGCACTTCAGACAGTCCTGCGGTAGAGGGGTTTGGTGCCTTCGGTTGCGGACACTCCTTGGGCTCTGGTGGTGGTGAGCACGTAGTCCTGGAGGCCTGACTGGCATCATCAGACTGGGACAGGAATTCTTCCGTGGCCTGTACTCTGGGCACCTTCCCATGTTAGTGGCCATGGATTCCTTGGCCAGAAGGTGTAGGTCTGTAATGCAACGAGAAGACCTCCAAAGATGAAAGGCTGCAACTAATAAGGGAATGACACCTCCATAGGCCATATTTTGTATGCTTGGTTGGCGCTGCCGTGAGGTATGACCTTCAGCCAGGGAAGTCCTAGTGTGACTTCTTTTTTCTTCTTTTAATGCTGCTGTAGTCTCATAATGGCCTGGAGGACTCGGTAACCGGCTTTCGGACAACACGGACTGCAAAGGAACACCGACGTCGGCAGGTATATGAACAGCTTCTGGGAACGACTGGTTTTAGTCTTTGAATTTCTCGTGGGCAGGTAATTTATGAAAAGGTCAGGTGGGCTGCGGGGAATCCCCCAGGTTTTTGGGCAGGACACCCTCAGGGGAAAAGTCTATACGTTTCCTCATTCCCCTGGTGCTACTGTGTTTTGCATCTGCTCGGTAGACAACATGCGGGCACTTGCGTTCATCAGCACGATTCCTTTGATGGGTAGGCTGTGTGCTGTGGACAGGAGGGACAGCTGTGGGTGAGAGCTGTGAGAGGAGACTGGACTTGGGAGATACATGTTTTCTCCTTTGTGGAGAAGGCTGGCTGCACATTCTGCGTGTGGATCCTGTTCCTGTGCTCTGTGTGTGATGCATCTTTTCTATTTTGAAAGCGTGGCAGTGAAAGCAAGGAAGTAAAGAAGCTGGGCAAGACGCAATGCCGATCGGAAGCGCTTCCGGATGAAGCGTGGAAAAGAAACGCCGCGCTGGAGGAAGAACAGACCAGGCATGGCTTTTTAGTGCTTTAAAGAAATACACACTGAGGAGAAGTCAAGCTTTACTGAACCCTAGTGTAAAAGCATGTGCATAACCGTTTGCGAGCAAATTCAAGCCTCGCATTCGATCTTGCCAGGTGCTTCTGTGCATGAGCCTATGGTTTTAAAAAGCTGCAAAAGGCCTTGCAAATGCAGGCTGCCTGCACTTCTCCTGGGTGGGAAGGAAGTCTTGTCCTCTTCTGTTCAGAGAAATTTGGGGCCCTCCAAGTGTTGGGTGGTGCTGGGGAGCTGGCTGCTCTCAGTAATTCCTGGCTTGTCAAGCACATTACAGATGAAGCAAGCCATCCGGGGCTGTGCTGCTTAGGTAAGAGTGTGTGCAAAAGGCCGACTGCTGCTTTGCTTCACGCTTTCCTTACTAATTTGCTGTGCAGGTTGAAGATGCTTCTGCAGATGTCTTCGACAACCCTGACTGCGTCTGCAGCGCGAAGGAGAAAGTCCCAGCTCAGTTTCTGGCGAGAGATGAAGTAAGTTGTTCCGAATTGACTAACTAAATTGGTAAACTAAGAAGAAAGCTGAGCTCTGGTTTGGTTGGTGGATTTGAGGCGATTATTCTTTTCTGCTAGAACCCGTGTGATTCTTTTCCTATACTTTTTTTCCGCGCTGCTAATTATCTCTTGGCTGTATTTTGCAAGTGATTGACTGCTCTTGATGCTCCTGCTCCTGTTGTGGCAGTAGATGATGATGATGTTGATGAACACAGATGTAGTTGTCGTGATGGGTAAAAACCACGAGCCAGGAGTCCCAGCAATGGCCTCACTGACCAGCATGCAGTGCCGGGGGCCCTGAGCAAGAACAGCGGAGCTGGTCACCACACACTGAGATTTTAATACATTTCAATACTCTGTCTGCAGGTGACGAATGCAGTCTCGATGGCCCCCCACCTTACGGATTTCCAGTCACAGCTGAACCTCCAACGCGGTTAACGATGAGAAGATGCACAAAGAGCGGAGGAAGTGCCAGTGCCAGAAAAGAGTGCTCCCAGGGGAGATGCGTGAAGCCTGGAAACCTTTGCCTTCCACCCTGTGCACCCCCCCCACCCCCTCCCCGCCCCCCCCTAATTACAAGTGTTCTGTCGCAGTTTGGTATTTAATAAACTCTGCCACCTCGTACGGGTCTTAGTTTTGCTGCACAGCCGGAGCTCTTCGGACCTAGCGCGTCCGGACGAGGAGAGTCCTGTTCCTGAAGGCTCGCTCAGGCTCCCTTCCCACGCAGGCAGTCAGCACACCTCTCCCTGCCCTCGCTCGGAACGACCCCCAGTCCTGCAGACATCTCCGACGGGGAGCACGCGTCCGTGTCCTTTCCCTCTGCGGAGGCTTGAACCGTGGCGGTGCTCAGACCAGGGACCAGCGCTGAGCGACTGCTCATCATCGGTCGCCAGACTCCTTTCTAGAGCAACCCTCCCGCCGGTCTGGGCAGAAGGGGGTGGGCGAGCTCCCGGTAGCCACGGACGCTTTGCAGATCCCACCGGGACCTGGCGGATTTGCAGCCTGCCGAGGGGAAAGGCGGGAAGCAGCGGGCACGAGCCGCAGCAGGGAGAAACCCACCTCGACCCGAGGAAAAACCTTTCCTCCTGCGAGGGCGGCCAGGGACCGCTGTCAGGGAGCAGCGCGGGCACGCTGCTCCCTCAGGGACGGGGAGCCGAAGGGGGTCCCCGCAGCCAGCGGGGCAGACCCAGCCTCGGCCCGCACGAGCGAGGGGAGCGGGGCCGTCCCCGGGGAAGGCAGCCGAGAGCCCGCAGGGACGAACGAGCGCCTGGGGAGGCGGCGGCGCCGAGGGCGAACCGAGAAGCCGGGCCAGGCCGGGCCGGGGCTCAGGCCCGGTGGCGGCCAGCGGGGTCGGAGACAGCCCGGTGGTGGCCAAGCAGGGCCACGGGGAGGCGGCCGGCGGGCTGGGGTCCGTGGCCGGGAGAGACCGAGCTGGAGACGGGGACGCCATGACGGAGCTCGGGCAGGGCCTGCAGGCCTCCGCCTCCGCCTCGGGGGGCCTCCCGCGCCGGAGGCCCCCGGGGTGAGGCCGGAGGCTCCAGCTCAGCCCACCGGTGGCTTTTTTGTGCCACAGAGAGGTTGTAGGGTCTCTGTGCTTGGAGACGCTCCCGCCTGGACGTGGCCCTGGCTGACCCTGCTTTGAGCAGGGCGGGGGGGGGGAGACGAGACGAGGCCCCTTCCCGCCGCGACGACGCTCGTGCTTTCGGCGCTCTGGGGATGTCGCGCTGCGGGCCCCGTTTGCTTCGGCCAGACCTCCCGCCTGCTTCAGTGAGCTTTTTGCCAGAGTCTGACCGCGTACAAAAGACGACGGCAGACTGTACCCAGCATCTCCGGGCACAAAGACGGCAACGACCTTCTCAGACGCCCAGCCATGGCGTGAGGTGTGATGCCACCAGCGAAGAACGGCCGTCGAGTTAGCCGACGTCGACTTAGTTGACTTCCAGCCCCCAGTTTGAGAGCTGGAACTAGGAAAGAACCATCACACTCCCAGTCTGGCTGGGCAGCAGTGGGAGCTGCCAGCTAGGGAGGTCCACCTGGCCCAGTCCCCACCTCTTCAAACACAAGGAGACGGCTAGCTAGGCATTACAGCCTTGACAAACCACTCTTCATAAATACGCCAAAGCACGCTGGGCAAAGACAAACTGAAATAACGTTCCACCTCCTCTCCGGCCAATCGGCCGTCAACATGCTAACACATGTCCGGGCTCTAAAGCCAAAACGGCTCTCGGAAAATACCAAAGGTATCTTCAGACGGCAAATTGGACCCGTTCTCCACATAATCGAGAGTGAGAGCTCTGCCGAGGAACAACAGTACCGCAGACTCCCAAGAAAGGCCAAGAACGTAAGCAGCGGTGAGCTCGACGGCAATGGGCAAGCAGATGAGAGCTGGCTGCTTAGCCGTCCACTCAAAGACTATGCAACACCCGAGCACAGCACCTCCCCTGATGTTGGGGGGGTGCAGGGGGACAGACAGCTCCAGTGACAGAGAGCACTGTACATGACCAGACTGGTTCTGGCCCCCCCTCCTCCTATCCACCATCAGGTAGCTGCCAGGCATTTACGGAGCTTCTGAACTCCGACACAAGCCTTTCAAAAAGTCTGACTAGGGATCTCTCCTCTAGTTGGTAGCTGGCATCTATCCCAAGGCAACACCATACATCCAAACGCACGCAATTATTTTTGTTCCTGGATGTCTTGCACCGCTTCCCCCCCGTGTGTGGGTGTCAGTGCTGGAAGCACCTGGTGAAAGCCCAAGGGTCTTTTCGCCGTGCAGGAGACTTTCCTAGCACATCCCTGCCCCAGCCACCCTCCCCATGTTTTGCAGCAACAACTGAACAGAGCACAGGAATCAAGTGCAAGGGAGTATTTTCTTTTTATGGGGGAAAAAAACAAACGAACAAACACACACACAAACAAAAAAAAATAAAAGCACAACAACAAATGCTATACTGAAAGAATACTCTGCTTTTGCACTGGCCTTTCCAGTTTGAGTCATCTTACCACCGTGCACTGTGCTGCCTCATGCATGCCTCCCCCAACCTCACCTTCTTCTGCAGAACCCCTGACGTGATCCCAGCAGCCTTCTAGCCACATGCTACTCAAGACTCCCTAACAGAGCGGGTCCAGCTGCCACTATGGATCAGTGAAGACTTAGTTTTCAGTGCTGCCACTGATCCGGTCCCATACCAGCATTCTACTGCACAGTGGTTTGGCAAACGTATTTAACTTTTCTCAAGAGGCAAAAGCTACAATGAGAAGAGGGACTGTGGTTTGCCTTCTCTCCCATGCAGTTTGTTCCTGTGGAGTTAACGCTGGTTTTGTCAAGTCTTTTGCTCTTTCCCTTCGGCACCGTCCAGGTTAAGACTTCCGAGCCAGTAAGGTTGTTAATTTAATCTTCCCATCCATAGAGGCGGTGAGGCAGGTCCCGCAGTCCATGGCCGTGCTCCAATCCACTGTGACAACGGGAGCTCTGTGTCCTCCCAGGGAAAGGCAGCTCTCCAGAACCTTTTCCTCACCGTTCAACTGAAAGAAGGAAAGCATAAGGTTTTAAGGAGGCAAGGTTCTGCAGTGGGGGCAGCGCACCCACAGGAGAAGCCAAAGCCTGCTACAGACTCCGTATCCCCATCAGCATACATAATTAAGCGGAAAAATCAGAGACATGTCGAGATGTACGTAGCACGCATGAGGAAGCAAATTTCCAGTCTCACAACAGAAGCACGCAGTCTCAAGCAGCTCAGCGTCTGCTACCAGCTGAGCTGCAGTAATTGAACAGGGCAGGCTAAAAGCACACGCTGATGAAGAGCACGTAAGCCTAACCTATAGCTCATGTTAGTGCGGGTGCTCCGAATGCCCCAGATGCAAAGTAAAAATTCCATCCAATCTGCCTTGCAATGGCTTATACTGATGCGTATTGACTCAAGAGGAGGCAGGCAAGGGGCAAGCGATCAGTAACCGCTTGTTACTGCGGCACAGAAATTGGGGTGCTTGGAACCATTCAGCCTTACCCTTCATTCCATTTCAGTACACAGCAAGAGGAGGGAATCAGGCTGGGACTAACATAGCACGAGCAAGCACACAAGGCAGATTAAAGACGAGCATCAGGCAACAATCGCGCATTTTGCGTTGAACTGGCATGCATCAATATATTAAAAAAGAATAATTTAAAACTTTGTCCTAGGCACTTGGGTACTAAGGAAAACTGCTGCAGCTAAGCTTTAAGAACACGGAGCACACGTACTCTAGCTACATACAGAGAGTCAAACGCTTACAGAGGGTTCAAACACTTGCTAAGCACCACACGCTGCTAAAACGCACGCTGTATGAAACTGAGCAGCAACTTGCACAGAGCACGGATGGGTAGGTGCTGCTCGAGAACTTCAGCAGCTGCTGTTGCAGCCTTGTAACAACAAGAGCTTGTATGGATGTGTAAGAGTACTCCCCGTCACTTCTCAGACTTACCTTAAAAAGGACTCCCCCAGTAGAAGAACACGTCAACATATAGTTGCCCTCAGAGTCAAAAGCAAAAAGCCTCCCTCGTGGGAACTGGACTTGCTTGTAGCCACTGTACCCGGACAGAACAAAAGGACCCGTAGCTTCGCTGGGAAGATCGTACTCAGGCACCTTCAAGCCACTTTTGTGAATATTTGTCGTGGTTTAACCCCAGCCAGCAACTAAACACCACGCAGCCGCTCACTCACTCCCCCCCACCCAGTGGGATGGGGGAGAAAATCGGGAAAAGAAGCAAAACCCGTGGGTTGAGATAAGAACGGTTTAATAGAACAGAAAAGAAGAAACTAATAATGATAACACTCATAAAATGACAACAGCAACAACGAAAGGATTGGAATGTACAAATGATGCGCAGTGCAATTGCTCACCACCCGCCAACCGACACCCAGCTAGTCCCCGAGCGGCAGTTCCCCGCGCCCCCTTCCCAGTTCCTATACTAGATGGGACGTCCCGTGGTACGGAATACACCCTTGGCCAGTTTGGGTCAGCTGCCCTGGCTGTGTCCTGTGCCGACTTCTTGTGCCCCTCCAGCTTTCTCGCTGGCTGGGCAGGAGAAGCTGAAAAATCCTTGACTTTAGACTGAACACTACTGAGCAACAACTGAAAACATCAGTGTTATCAACATTCTTCGCATACTGAACTCAAAACGGAGCACGGAGCACGGTACCAGCTACTAGGAAGACAGTTAACTCTATCCCAGCCGAAACCCGGACAGTCCAACATGAGGCCGTGGTGCAAAGGGCCCGTGTGGGGCTAAGGGAGCCATACTGTCCTCCCAGTGATGGTCCACACACAGGACATCATTAAAGCCACCTTTGCTGTGACCAAAAATGCACACCCCCCCACCCAGTAACACAGGCACAGCACAGTCAGAGACGCTCCTGCTCTACTTGCAAGGGGAGTCCCGAGACCTCAGGGCCACAGGCTCAGAGCACACCTTGGGAAGGGTGCCATGAGACGCAACCACCAGTGGGTTCCCCCCCTTCGTGTTTGGCAGCAGGCGTCCCCACAGCAGGCTGTACCACGGTATCAAGAGAGCACGCAGGCGCCAGGATGGGTCTGCTGCTGCAGCAGCGGTGCACCGGGCACCTGCTGTGTGCACTGACCTTCCTTGAGGCTGCTGGAAACTTGGCCTTGATGCTCTACGCGCTGCTGTGGGAAGCCGGGAACCCGGTCGACCGCCCTGACAAACGCATTGGCTTTTACAACTTCTGCCTGTGGAACGCGACAGCTGGGGAGCTGCAGTGCCTGGAGTACAAGCATCTGCAGGTGATGGGCATCAGCCTACCAGGAATGGTGCTAGCCAGGGTTTGTGTGTACGCCTGCCTGGTCTTCAGCATCTTCTACCCCGTTTTTGTTGCACACGTGCAGTGCAGAGAGGAGAGGGAGGGCTGGAAGGCGATCCTCATCATACTCATCATCAAGATGATAATCCTCTCTGGAGGCCTGGGTACGTTTCTTTTCCAAACCTCGCAGTGGATTCACCTCTCTGATTTCACTGGGGGCTTCCTGGCATTGCTTGGGACTCAGGCTCTGCTACTGCTCCAGATTCTCACTGCCACTTATGTACCTCAGCTGGGCCAAGCAACACACACCCGGGTCAAAGCCCTTTTCCTGACGGGGCCCTGCCCGTCGGCATTTGAGGGCGAAGAAGATGCAAGCGCTATTGATAACATGCTTTAAAACAGTAATCCCGCTACAGCTTTAGTCACTGGTAGGAATTTGATCCTTAGTCCAAAGGCCCATCTCCAGCCTCTGGCAAACGGCTGCGTGCAGTGCTCCTGCAGCAAGCAGGCAGCAGACACCAACACCCGCAGCACGGCGTGGAAGCTTTCTGGGAACAGCAGCGTGCAACACGCCCCTCGGCCTGGGGCACAGCATCATAAGCGACAGCATTTCTGGCCCTGACCCAGAGGAGAGCGAAGGGGACGGATCAGAACCAGCACACAGCGGACACAACCCTCTGGCCATATCTAGCCTAAGTATAAGCAGGCAGAGAAGCAAGCAGGCTTCCTTTCTTGGCGTTGCCCAAAGAGACTCTGCTCCTTCTCCACCTCCCGAACTAACCAGGGACGCCTTCGAAGCAACTTGAGGAGCTGTGGCTTCACACTGCCACCACAGCAGTGGCAGCCCCAGAGGGGCACTGGAAATACTCTTCAGCAGGAGCACCTGTACTTCACCTGCTGGAATAACACCTGGAGTGACTCTGCTTTAGTTCATTCGGGTGAAGTGGCCCACATCCAACCCCAAGCAGCAGCAGAGCCCCTGCAGGGGCAGCCCAACAACTTGCTGAGCACTGAACACAGCTCTGAGGAGGAGGAGGGTTTCCACGAGGAAGCAGAGGATTTTGGTGCAGAGCCCCAGGTTTGTCCCCACTGACATTACGGGGCTGAGCCCAGCAGTCCAGCAGCCTTTGAGACTCCAGGAGAACGGGTTCTGCGCGAGGGCAGGTCACCGCAAAGCTAGCCCACACCAACGCACGCCCCGTGCAAGCGTGTGCTCGGGGAGCAGCGCAAGGGCTGCCGAAGGCTGGGGTGCAGTGCCCCAGCTGGGCCATCGCAGCCAGCGCACTGGATGGGGTCTCTCCGCCTTAGCGGCGGTGCGCAGCACCGCTCCGTGCCACGTCTGTAACCTCGCACAAAGCAGCGCCTGCTTCCCCCCCCCATCCCCTTAACCTCGCACAAAGCAGCGCCTGCTTTCCCCCCATCCCCTTCGGGACACCAGGGGCCGTTTTCTCCCCTGCTGCCCTCGTGGTGGGGGTGTGGCTGGTGACGCTGCTGTGACTGATTCTGCGTTTCATGAAAGGCTCTCGCACCTGCCCTGGCTTCGTGTGGTTTGTTCATCCCCGCTTCAGACTGGCTCTTGCCACTGAGCCATCCTTATCCCTCCCTAGACCCCCGCGCACCCTGCCATGGGGTCAGCCCCCTCAGAACGGTCCCTGCCCCTGCCAGTCTGCTCCCACCCGTGTCCTCCCCAGCTACGGGAGGCCTGCCCGAGCCTGCGGGCAAATCCAGCGTCAGGCCCAACGGGGACAGCCTGCCAGGCCCCACGGCAGCTGTCACGGAGGGACCGCAAGGACAAGGGAGCCCCAAGGCTGGACCGCGACTATTCGGCTCCGCAGAGCCAGCAAAAGCCTGCCAGGGCCAGCAACTCCCTGCTCCCCTCGAGCCCCGACACCGACCCACCAAAGGGACGCTCACGGGAACCCACACCTCCTCTTTCATCTCTCCGTGCTCCGAGATGCCGAGCAAAACTGAACACAACCTAACCCGGAGCCAAAGCCCGCTGAAGCCAGCACACACCGGGAGAAGCCAGTGCCCCCTTCCTCTCCCCCATGGCTTTCGCGGGCCTCCTACCAGCTCCGCAGGCTACCAACACAGCAGCTCCACAGCCCGCTCCAGGTCCTCCTCCCACCGTCCTGGGTGTCCCCTTGGCTCCTGGGCAGCGGCGGAGCAGGCAACGTCAGCTGAAAAAGATCTCCCTGACGTATTTCAGAGCATCGTCCTCAGAGTCCTCCCAGCCTGGCCTCCCCGCGGCGCCACCGGCAGGGGACGGGAGAGCCGGGCTGCGGCCGCTGCCTCCCCCGCTGCTGGCCGTGCTTCCCGGAGCCTCCTTTGGCGTCGGCTGGAGCTCCTGCTCCTCCCGGCTCCCGGACCGGGCCTTCTCCTCACCTTCCTCGCGCTGCAGGTTCTAGCCAAAGGGAAAAACAACCAGAGCCGGCTGGGCGCGAATTGCACCCCGAGGGGCAGAAGGAGCAGCCCGCCCGCCCCCCCCACCGCGGGACACCCCCGGCCAGGCCCCAGGGAGCCGCCGCCGCCGCCGGCAGCGCTCCCTGCCCGCTCCCCCGAGCCCTCCCCGCTGCCAGGACCGTGTGCGTGTGTGTGTCCCCCGCCCCCGCCCCCGCCCCCGCCCCGGGGGGTCCGCGCTCACCTCCGCCAGGACCGCCAGGGCCACATCCACCAGCTCCGCCTCGGTCATGCAGTACACCGCCGCCCTGCCAACCGCACGGGGAAGACGCTCAGGGCGAACCGGGCCCGGCCTCGCCCGCCCCAGCGGCGCTACCTGGGACCCGCCGCCTGCCGCCGCCTGCCGCCGCCGCCGCTGCCCGCCCTTGGCGGGGGGGGTCCCCGCCGCGACCACCCGCTCGTCCCCCGCCGCCTCCAGCCAGGCCGGCAGCACCCGCCGCCTGCCGCCCGCCGCCATTGCCCGCGCCGGGCGGGGCGGGGCGGGGCGGGGCGGGGCCGCCCCGGGAGCCGCCCCCCTTGGGCCCGCCCCCCGTGGAATCCCCCCTTGGAACCGCCCCCTCCTCCCCGGCCGCCGCGCCCCCTGTGTGACGCCCCGTTGCTAGGCTGCCCCCTGCCGGCGCAGACGGCGTCCTGTGCGGAGCGGGAGCGACCGGAGCTGCCGAGCGGCGGCCGGCGCTCGGGGCTCGGCTCTTCTCGCCCCTGCTTCGCTCGGTTGGGCCTCGGGGAGACCGCCCGGGGCTCGGCAGAGCCCGCCGGGCGCCATCCCCGCGGCGGCATGCAGCGGCTCTTCTCGTGCTGCCTGGGGAGGGTGCGGCGGCCGCCGCCCTCCGACGGCGATGCCGGACCCTGCGCCGCCGAGCCCTCCGAGGTCCGGGAGAAGCCCCGGGGCGGGCTGCACGGCGCGGCCGCCGGAGGTGACCTGGCGCGGCTGCAGCGGCACTGGTGGAGGAAGAGATTCCGCATCAACAGGCGGGACGCGGAGAAGCAGTAAGGGGCGGGCGGCGCCCGGAGCAAAAGCCTCCGGCCGGCCACCCCGGCGGAGCCCAGCCCGGTGGCAAGCGCCCTGAGGAGCCGGGCCGGCTCCGCGGCGCCGGCCTTACCGGGGGCCTGCCCCGGCTGGGGCGGGAGGCGGCGACCCCCTGCCCGTCCCCCCTGCCCTCCCCCGCCGGCCCGGCCCCTGCAGTGAGTCTTCTGCGGAGCTCAGCAGCCCTTCGTCCAAGCAGAGACGGCTGCTTGCCTGTTGCCCGACGGAGCGGCTTGCTTGAGCGGGGGCATGGACTCGCAGAAAGACAGGGCACGGCCGTCCCGCCGCTGCTAGAAACCCCGTGCCCTCCGTCTCTGGGACACGCCTGGCGTGGGACTGCTCGGGGGTGGGGGGGGAACCCAGGGCTTCCGCAGACTCCACACTCTCCGCAGCCTCCGGACTGCCAAGATGCGGTCTCCTTCGCTGGGCTGGGTGGCTGGGCAGTCCTGCTGGAGGCAGGGACCAGTGCCTGGGCACAGGAGTCCGTCCGTGCGGGCGCAGGTTCATTGACACGGCTGAGGAAATGCCTCCCGACTCCAGGGATGTGCTGGGGATTTTTCCTGGCCAGCCCCAGGCTTCGGGTGTGCCACTGCTGCCACCAGCTCCGGACCGCGGAAGCTTGCTTTCAGCTTGGTTTTTGCCAGTTGAGGCGTGTGGCCCCGCGCGGCGGGCACCGCAGCCTGAAACGGTGTCTTCAGCTGTCCGTGTTGACTGAATATGTTTCGTTTCTAGGACGCCTCTGCATCTGGCTTGTGCGAAAGGCCGGGCAGATGTCGTCCGATTCCTAGCAAGAGAGAAATGCCAGCTAAACCCTCGTGACCGCTTTAAGAAATCACCACTGATGAAGGTATGTGGAATATGTTATGCTGTTGCGCGTTGGGATTATCGATTATGCGCTGAACGATACGGACCTTGCGTGATTCTTTACGTAGGCCTGCGTAGAAACAGGTATGTTGCAGTCAGCGGGGAAGGGGCGTATGTTGCCTAATCTTTGAAGGCGCTTATACTTCCCACTGTTGGGAAGGTGCGGGAGTTCTGACAGTGAGAAATGTAGATGTTGGAAGTTATTCCTCCTTTGTGTCTTATTTCCAGGCAGTAGAGCACCAGCACAAAGACTGTGTGGCTATTCTGCTGGAGCATGGTGCCAACCCTAACCTCAGAGATGCTAGCGGCAACACTGCGCTTCACCTGGCTGCCATCACTGCTAGCAAACCCCTAGTCGAGCTGTTACTGGAGCACAAAGCCGATATTGAAGCTCAGAATAAGGTTAGCTTGGACTTTGGGTAAGGTTCCTCTTCCCAAAACTTGCTTGACTTTTCTGTGTTATTCTAAGGGAGATGATTTCCCCTTTCAGTTGGGATACACTCCGCTTACTGTTGCGATCACCAAGTGCTCTGAAGAGTTGGTGGAGTTCCTTCTTCAAAAAGGAGCTGACGTGCATGCTCGAGATAAGCATAAAAGGTGAAGGGTTTGTCAAAAGTGCGCGTGGGACGCCTTTAGCATTCTTCAAGTTGGACCGGGGGGAGGCATAGGAATGAGCTTTGAAAAAGAACCAGCAGCTGCCCAGAAGGAGCTCCTTCTGTGTGACTTGTGAAAGCAGACCCACACTCGGCTGCTTTCTTACCTCAGGGGACAGTTTCTGCCCTGAGGACTGCAAGAAAGTGTTGGCTGTGGTGCCGCACGCGCGCGCACACACACACATGCCCCGAGCCTGCTCTGGGCAGGTGGTTGGCCTGGAGACCTCCTGAGGTCCTGCCAACCTGAATTCTCCAACGCTTCCACGTATTTGGCTGTGCTTTCACTCTGCCTGTAGGAGAAGGGAAATGAATTCTTTGGGGAGCAAAGAGGGACTGAAGTAATGGCAATGCAATGTCCGCAGAAGCTGATGTATTTCCTTTCTTCTCTTGGATGCTTTAGGACCACCCTTATGGTTGCTGCTCTTGCTGGGGATATGAATATAATACAAATTCTCCTGCAGTATGGTGCTGATCTTTCTCAGGAAGACCTGTGTGGCTGCACAGTTCTACATTATGCCAGACTGTCTCAGCATGCTGTGTAAGTGTTTTACATCCTCGTTAGAGCGGCCGCGTTCTCAGAATGTGCGTGCTGATGTACGGCCCTTTTTGGTAACATCGCTGGGGTTTAGTGAGGCATTGAGACCTTTGTTGAAGCTGGGCTCCGTGATGTCTTCTGATGCATCTCTTTCCGTGTCAAGACTGGATTTGGAAGTTGAGGAAAACTTCCCCCCACAGTTCCCTCTGAGAATTCACCTGTGTGCTGCCAAGCTCCACTCCACTCAACTGACTAGCAACTACTTGCCTTTTGTTTCAGAGGGGATCTAACTGATATCCCCTGAGGTAAACTCTTCAGCGGTTTTCCTTCTCTCGTGGGTAGCTTTGCACCACTGGCCGTTCCTTCACTAAGGTGGCTATGTGTGCTTAACAGCTAGGCTGAAGGAAAGAGCCCACTTTCCTAGTGACGGTAGCCTAGTGATGGGTGAATGAACGGCATTCTTCCTACGAGCATGCCTTCTCTAGCCAAAAACAGCTGCCCGTGACCTCTTGTCACTGGGTCTTGACTTCATTTCTTCTCCCCCTGCCCCTTCTGTCAGCCTGGATCGATGGGAAGCAGGAGAGAAGGGTGCCTGGGTAAACTGTGGAGTAAAAACCCCTTTAGGAGTAAAGCACGTCTGAGGATTGCTCTAGCAAAACAAGATGCTCGTTCCTTCCCTCCCGGCTTCTGGCACAGCATCCCTGTTGTGCTAATGCACCACTTTGCATAGCAGCCTTGGTCTGGAGCACGTTTCTAGTATTTTCTTTTCTTGTTTGGGGGGTTTTTTTTGGTTTTAGTTCTGCTTATGCAGCAAACCTGAAAGTGGTCTCTCTCCAGAGCCCCACCTGACCCTCAGCCAAGGTTGTTAGAAGATAACACCTCTACAATGTATTAGCGCCTGCAGTGCTTGCCATGCAACCACAATCTTTGTTGGCCTCTTGATATCCCAACTAGGAGCTCTCTAAACTCTCCGGTCCTCTGGCTGACCATGGGAATTTCTTAAGCCCTTCAAAGTCAGGACTGGGTTTGAGGAGACGTTACCCCAGCTTCACGGGAAGAGTAGCTGCAGCATTAGTGTAGCATCCCACTGAGGTAGAAGCCTTGTAGTGAGATGTCAGTCTGCCAAGGGTTGTCTTAATCTCAATGGCCCTCAAAATGGAGAGGGGGTTTGTCGGATGAGACTGTAACCAGTGGGGCTGAGATACTCCATAGACAAGAATAAGCACCTGCAGCACGAACATGCCTGTAGTGAGTATTTCAGCCTCCAGTAGTCGTGCAGCAAGGTGTCGCTGGGTGTGGGTGTTACCCTTTACCAGCTGGCTATGAATATGGCTCGGATGGCTCATGAATGGCTGTTGCTCTTCCAGTAGAGAGTGTATGCAAGCGGGGGGGTATTTTTAACAAATGCATTTCCTTCCTTTCTGTATATAGTATTCAGAAGCAACTGGAGCAAAACACCGGCTGTGAAATGAGGGGAGAATGTTCTGCAGGAGGCACAGAAGGCCCAGCAGTGCTTGACAGCTCTTGCTCTGGGAAGACTGCTGACTCTCCCTTGGGCACCCCTACACTGACCGGAGCAGGTAGGATCCTTCACCGTGGAGGAGGTGATGAAGACAAATCACTGGCCTGTAGAAGAATGATAACCTCTTGATTGGATGCAGGGCTTGAGGGATGGGGAAAGGCAGAGTGAAATAAGCACTCACAGCAGAGTCTCACATCTTACCTCCTTTGTAGGTGTCTTGCCAGCAGCAGGAGGACAAGAAGAGGAAGATTACGACTCCTCTTTTGATTCTGAGGTACATTCATAGAATCATAGAGTCAGTGTCAAATGGTTGCCCATAGGGCCTACACTCTAGGCGCTTAGCTGCTTCTGCCTAGGTCCTCTCTGCCTTGGGCAGGTGTACATCGGCCCCTTTTGAAAGCCCTGCTCAACAGAGATGCCTAACACGCCGGTGGTGTTTGCCTTTCCGTTCTTTCCATCATCTGATACCACGTTACGGGTGTTGGCTGAAGTGGGAGCTTTGTGCGTGGAAACGGGTTGAGGAGGAGTCTGTGCCAGTTCTCACGCACGTCTTTTCAATTACGCAGTCGGATTGTGAAGCTCCAAGAAAAGCGTCGGCCGACGAGCTGCCTCCTGCTGCAGATGGAAAGGGAGCGTGCGCGCAGCCCGTTGCAGAGGAGAGCGGCAACGGTAATTTCCTGACGCACTAAATGGTTACCTTTGTAAGCTTCTCTGCAGTGAAGCACATGGGGAAAAGCAGAGTGAAATAAGCACTCACAGCAGCGTCTCGCTTCTTGCCTCCTTTGTAGGTGTCTTCCCAGCAGCAGGAGCACAGCAGCTAGATGATGACTCCCCTTTTGATTCTGAGGTAGATTCATAGAGTCGTTTAGGTTGGAAAAGACCCTTAAAAGTCCAACCGTAAACCCAACACTGCCAAGCCCACCCCTAAACCATGTACCCCAGCGCCACATCTACACCTCTGCTAAATACCCCCAGGGATGGTGACAGGTAGATTCATAGAATCATAGAGTCAGTGTCAAATGGTTGCCCATAGGGCCTACACTCTAGACGCTTAGCTGCTTCTGCCTAGGTCCTCTCTGCCTTGGGCAGGGGTACGTCGGCCCCTTTTGAAAGCCCTGCTCAACAGAGATGCCTAACACGCCGGTGGTGTTTGCCCTTTCCGTTCTTTCCATCATCTGATACCACGTTACGGGTGTTGGCTGAAGTGGGAGCTTTGTGCGTGGAAACGGGTTGAGGAGGAGTCTGTGCCAGTTCTCACGCACGTCTTTTCAATTACGCAGTCGGATTGTGAAGCTCCAATGAATGTGACGGCCGGCGTGTGGATTCCACCTGCACACAAACTTGGAGCATGGGTGCAGCCCGTTGCAGAGGAGAGCGGCAACGGTAATTTCCTGACGCACTAAATGGTTACCTTTGTAAGCTTCTCTGCAGTGAAGCACATGGGGAAAAGCAGAGTGAAATAAGCACTCACAGCAGCATCTCGCTTCTTGCCTCCTTTGTAGGTGTCTTCCCAGCAGCAGGAGCACAGCAGCTAGATGATGACTCCCCTTTTGATTCTGAGGTAGATTCATAGAGTCGTTTAGGTTGGAAAAGACCCTTAAAAGTCCAACCGTAAACCCAACACTGCCAAGCCCAGCCCTAAACCGTGTACCCCAGCGCCACATCTACACCTCTGCTAAATACCCCCAGGGATGGTGACAGGTAGATTCACAGAATCATAGAGTCAGTGTCAAATGGTTGCCCATAGGGCCTACACTCTAGACGCTTAGCTGCTTCTGCCTAGGTCCTCTCTGCCTTGGGCAGGTGTACATCGGCCCCTTTTGAAAGCCCTGCTCAACAGAGATGCCTAACACGCCGGTGGTGTTTGCCCTTTCCGTTCTTTCCATCATCTGATACCACGTTACGGGTGTTGGCTGAAGCGGGAGCTTTGTGCGTGGAAACGGGTTGAGGAGGAGTCTGTGCCAGTTCTCACGCACGTCTTTTCAATTACGCAGTCGGATTGCGAAGCTCCAGCGAAAGCGTCGGCCGTCGTGCAGCTTCCACCTGTATGCAGACGTGAAGCATGGGTGCAGCGTGTTGCAGAGGAGAGCGGCAACGGTAATTTCCTGACGCACTAAATGGTTACCTTTGTAAGCTTTTCTGCGGTGAAGCAGATGGGGAGAAGCAGAGTGAAATAAGCACTCACAGCAGCGTCTCGCTTCTTGCCTCCTTTGTAGGTGTCTTCCCAGCAGCAGGAGCACAGGTAAGAGGGAGGTTTTGACTCTTCTGAGAGCAAGTTACTTTGTTTTCCAGAGGTAATGCCGAAGTCACGCTCCCGTATCCCCGGTGCTGCAATGCAGTGCGATGCTGCAGTCTTGCTGGGGATTCCTTTCCCCACGATCTGTCTGTCTGTGTTCTCACTTGCTCAGGTTTCTGCACCGGAGAGAGAAGAGCTTCAGCTAAAGAAGGATGCTTCATGTCAAACCGACCTTCAAGGCGACAGACAGGTGACTCTAGTAGAGGCTGATGCAGATATCCATAAATAGAACCAGTCAGTGTACAGAGATCTGTTCTTGCTACTGTGTTCATTTTGGAACGCTGCTGAGAGGAGGTGACTGAATCCGGACCTGAGGTGTATTTCGCACCTCATTTTGTTCCCTTTGTGAAGCCGAAGGGCTGCATAAAGAGGGAAAACAGTGGGTTGGACGAAAGCACGTGCGCAGACTCTCATCCTCTATTCCAAGGAGAAGAATATTTAGCCTTTTCTGTGTATTAGGAAAGAGAAAGCCTCACGAAGAGCTGGCGATCCTGTAGATATGCTCAGCTGAGACAGTTGCCTGCTGGTGGCGGCCAAAATCTCTTATGTTTGAATTCACTGAGTCACAGAAGCATAGAATGGTTTGAGTTGGAAGAGTCCTTTAAAGATCATCTAGTGCAACCCCCCCTGCCATGGGCAGGGACACCTTCCACTAGATCAGCTTGCTCAAAGCCCCATCCAGCCTGAACACTTCCAGAGATGGGGCAGCCACAATTTCTCTGGGCAACCTGGTCCAGTGTCCCACCACCCTCATTGCAAAAAATGTCTTCCTTATGCCCACTCTAAATCTACCCTCTTTCAGTTTAAAACAGTTGCCCCTTGTCCTGTCACTTCAGGCCTTAGTAAAAAGTCTCTCTCTCTCTTTCTATTTTGAAAGGCCGCAGTAAGGTCTCCCCAGAGCTCGCTTTTCCCCAGGCTGAACAACCCCAACTCTCTCAGCCTTTCTTCACGGGAGAGGTGTTCCAGCCCTCTGATCATTGTTGTGGCCCTCCTCTGGACCTGCTTGAGCAGGTCCATGTCCTCCTTGTGCTGGGGACCCCAGAGCTGGATGCATTACTACAGGTGGGGTCTCATGAGAGCAGAGTAGACGGGCAGAATCACCTCCCTCGACCTGCTGGCCACCCTGAAGGCCGAGCTAATGATATCATCCCATGAGTAAAAGCATCTCTCGTGTTGTCATCTTCTCACTGATTTCTCCATGCTCATGGAACACCATTTCTTTAGACATGGGTCAAGCAGCCGTGGCAGGAGCTCGCCAACCCTCTCAAAAGGAGCTCCCTCACAGAAGCTTCACCTGAAGCTGTGAAGTGCTACAGCGTGTACCTGCAGGAACAGAAACTGCAGTTGCAGAAGAAACTGTACCGTTCCAAAGCTAAGGTATGGAGAAAGCCTGTCTCTTGTCTCTTGGCAGGGGCCCAGGCCTTTTTTGTAGCAAACCAGAGCGGGGACCTGATCCTTTCTTGGGGGTTTTGTGTAACCCAGGGTGGTTCAGTGTGCGGTTCGCTGTGATGAGCGGGATGGGAGGGAACAGCACTGCTGCCTTGGGTGCCTGCCTGTTTGCACCACTTGAAGTAAGAGCGGAGGGCTGCACTGAGGTGGTCTTAGTACGCTAGACACCTTTGCAACAGGAGCAGACCGAGTGACATGTAATTGACTCGCCTTGTTTTATAAGCCTGGCGCCTACAATTAGTAAGGCCACTAACCGTGAAGTCACTTTGTCCTTGATTGGAGAAGGGGGGGGGTATTCCTTTCAAACAGCTGCTTCTCAAGGTTCACGGATCACGTGTATTTGCTGCTTCTCTTTGGCTCGGCAAAGCGGAGTGTGTGCTGACAGAGAAAGAGTAGGCATGCTGGAGTGTTGTGCTCACGCTTTTTTGCAGTTCCTCATCACGTCATCATTGTTATGGAGCTGCAAAGTCACTTTAGGAGCAGGAGGAGCTGCTAACCGTGTTGGAGTAGCCAACAAGCGGCTACAAAGAGTGTTTGGAGTCCTTGAGAGAGGAGGAGGAGCGTTGTGGCAGCGTTTAGGAAACGCTTTAGGAAATCATTTTAGACGTAGGAGAGGGGCCAGTGTAAAAGATGAAGTAACGTGGGTTTTGAGAGTCGACATGAGAGTCAGAGCAGTCCACTCCTTTTTATCAAACCTAAGTTGACTACCGGCGATTCTTCTTGTGGTTTGACAGCTGCAGGAATTAAAAGAACGGCATACCCGGACTGAGTGTTATGCCGAGTACCTGAAGGATGCCATCAGGAGGAACGAGAGGGAACTAACTTCCAGGAACCTGCAGGACCTTCTGACCACTTCTTCTGGAACTGCAGCTATCCCAGAGCTGGAAGACCACATACGACGGTAAGGAAGTAACAGAGTGGAGCAAGGCTTCGCTTTCTGCGATTGTGCGAAAACAACAGGACTGTCTTCTTGCATCCCAGCAAGATAATAATACACGATTTTCAAAGACGCTTTTGTTTTAGATGAGGTTCTTTCACATTCTTCTTTGGGGATTTGTGCTCTTGTGGCCTCCTGTGATAAGGCCTGTCCTTCTTTTCCAGGCTCCAAGGTGAAAAGGCCAGGCTGGAAACCACAGTCCAGCAACAAGCAAAGACCATCGAAGCCCTTTGGAAAAAACTGCAAGCCTGTGCCTTAGTAAGCTACTCACAGCCTTCCCTTTTCGTGAGCTACAGAGCCTAGTTCTGTATCTGTGCGGGAAATTTTAAGATGAGGTTTTCCTGGAGAGCCTAGGAGAGATCAGTTTCTCTGTTCTACTGACTACAGGCTGCTCTGAAAGTCCTGCTGGCCCATTCCCCCAGCTTTCTGGCTTTGAGAGTTGTTCCGTGAGACTATAGCAAGTCCTTCTTAATGCCATCTTTGTTAAGGACTTGACAGCAATGCACTGGCTTAAGTATTTTCTGCTTTAGACCAGTCGTGAGCTTGAGACCTCAGGCAGCACTTCAGACAGTCCTGCGGTAGAGGGGTTTGGTGCCTTCGGTTGCGGACACTCCTTGGGCTCTGGTGGTGGTGAGCACGTAGTCCTGGAGGCCTGACTGGCATCATCAGACTGGGACAGGAATTCTTCCGTGGCCTGTACTCTGGGCACCTTCCCATGTTAGTGGCCATGGATTCCTTGGCCAGAAGGTGTAGGTCTGTAATGCAACGAGAAGACCTCCAAAGATGAAAGGCTGCAACTAATAAGGGAATGACACCTCCATAGGCCATATTTTGTATGCTTGGTTGGCGCTGCCGTGAGGTATGACCTTCAGCCAGGGAAGTCCTAGTGTGACTTCTTTTTTCTTCTTTTAATGCTGCTGTAGTCTCATAATGGCCTGGAGGACTCGGTAACCGGCTTTCGGACAACACGGACTGCAAAGGAACACCGACGTCGGCAGGTATATGAACAGCTTCTGGGAACGACTGGTTTTAGTCTTTGAATTTCTCGTGGGCAGGTAATTTATGAAAAGGTCAGGTGGGCTGCGGGGAATCCCCCAGGTTTTTGGGCAGGACACCCTCAGGGGAAAAGTCTATACGTTTCCTCATTCCCCTGGTGCTACTGTGTTTTGCATCTGCTCGGTAGACAATATGCGGGCACTTGCGTTCATCAGCACGATTCCTTTGATGGGTAGGCTGTGTGCTGTGGACAGGAGAGACAGCTGTGGGTGAGAGCTGTGAGAGGAGACTGGACTTGGGAGATACATGTTTTCTCCTTTGTGGAGAAGGCTGGCTGCACATTCTGCGTGTGGATCCTGTTCCTGTGCTCTGTGTGTGATGCATCTTTTCTATTTTGAAAGCGTGGCAGTGAAAGCAAGGAAGTAAAGAAGCTGGGCAAGACGCAATGCCGATCGGAAGCGCTTCCGGATGAAGCGTGGAAAAGAAACGCCGCGCTGGAGGAAGAACAGACCAGGCATGGCTTTTTAGTGCTTTAAAGAAATACACACTGAGGAGAAGTCAAGCTTTACTGAACCCTAGTGTAAAAGCATGTGCATAACCGTTTGCGAGCAAATTCAAGCCTCGCATTCGATCTTGCCAGGTGCTTCTGTGCATGAGCCTATGGTTTTAAAAAGCTGCAAAAGGCCTTGCAAATGCAGGCTGCCTGCACTTCTCCTGGGTGGGAAGGAAGTCTTGTCCTCTTCTGTTCAGAGAAATTTGGGGCCCTCCAAGTGTTGGGTGGTGCTGGGGAGCTGGCTGCTCTCAGTAATTCCTGGCTTGTCAAGCACATTACAGATGAAGCAAGCCATCCGGGGCTGTGCTGCTTAGGTAAGAGTGTGTGCAAAAGGCCGACTGCTGCTTTGCTTCACGCTTTCCTTACTAATTTGCTGTGCAGGTTGAAGATGCTTCTGCAGATGTCTTCGACAACCCTGACTGCGTCTGCAGCGCGAAGGAGAAAGTCCCAGCTCAGTTTCTGGCGAGAGATGAAGTAAGTTGTTCCGAATTGACTAACTAAATTGGTAAACTAAGAAGAAAGCTGAGCTCTGGTTTGGTTGGTGGATTTGAGGCGATTATTCTTTTCTGCTAGAACCCGTGTGATTCTTTTCCTATACTTTTTTTCCGCGCTGCTAATTATCTCTTGGCTGTATTTTGCAAGTGATTGACTGCTCTTGATGCTCCTGCTCCTGTTGTGGCAGTAGATGATGATGATGTTGATGAACACAGATGTAGTTGTCGTGATGGGTAAAAACCACGAGCCAGGAGTCCCAGCAATGGCCTCACTGACCAGCATGCAGTGCCGGGGGCCCTGAGCAAGAACAGCGGAGCTGGTCACCACACACTGAGATTTTAATACATTTCAATACTCTGTCTGCAGGTGACGAATGCAGTCTCGATGGCCCCCCACCTTACGGATTTCCAGTCACAGCTGAACCTCCAACGCGGTTAACGATGAGAAGATGCACAAAGAGCGGAGGAAGTGCCAGTGCCAGAAAAGAGTGCTCCCAGGGGAGATGCGTGAAGCCTGGAAACCTTTGCCTTCCACCCTGTGCACCCACCCCACCCCCTCCCCGCCCCCCCCTAATTACAAGTGTTCTGTCGCAGTTTGGTATTTAATAAACTCTGCCACCTCGTACGGGTCTTAGTTTTGCTGCACAACCGGAGCTCTTCGGACCTAGCGCGTCCGGACGAGGAGAGTCCTGTTCCTGAAGGCTCGCTCAGGCTCCCTTCCCACGCAGGCAGTCAGCACACCTCTCCCTGCCCTCGCTCGGAACGACCCCCAGTCCTGCAGACATCTCCGACGGGGAGCACGCGTCCGTGTCCTTTCCCTCTGCGGAGGCTTGAACCGTGGCGGTGCTCAGACCAGGGACCAGCGCTGAGCGACTGCTCATCATCGGTCGCCAGACTCCTTTCTAGAGCAACCCTCCCGCCGGTCTGGGCAGAAGGGGGTGGGCGAGCTCCCGGTAGCCACGGACGCTTTGCAGATCCCACCGGGACCTGGCGGATTTGCAGCCTGCCGAGGGGAAAGGCGGGAAGCAGCGGGCACGAGCCGCAGCAGGGAGAAACCCACCTCGACCCGAGGAAAAACCTTTCCTCCTGCGAGGGCGGCCAGGGACCGCTGTCAGGGAGCAGCGCGGGCACGCTGCTCCCTCAGGGACGGGGAGCCGAAGGGGGTCCCCGCAGCCAGCGGGGCAGACCCAGCCTCGGCCCGCACGAGCGAGGGGAGCGGGGCCGTCCCCGGGGAAGGCAGCCGAGAGCCCGCAGGGACGAACGAGCGCCTGGGGAGGCGGCGGCGCCGAGGGCGAACCGAGAAGCCGGGCCAGGCCGGGCCGGGGCTCAGGCCCGGTGGCGGCCAGCGGGGTCGGAGACAGCCCGGTGGTGGCCAAGCAGGGCCACGGGGAGGCGGCCGGCGGGCTGGGGTCCGTGGCCGGGAGAGACCGAGCTGGAGACGGGGACGCCATGACGGAGCTCGGGCAGGGCCTGCAGGCCTCCGCCTCCGCCTCGGGGGGCCTCCCGCGCCGGAGGCCCCCGGGGTGAGGCCGGAGGCTCCAGCTCAGCCCACCGGTGGCTTTTTTGTGCCACAGAGAGGTTGTAGGGTCTCTGTGCTTGGAGACGCTCCCGCCTGGACGTGGCCCTGGCTGACCCTGCTTTGAGCAGGGCGGGGGGGGGGAGACGAGACGAGGCCCCTTCCCGCCGCGACGACGCTCGTGCTTTCGGCGCTCTGGGGATGTCGCGCTGCGGGCCCCGTTTGCTTCGGCCAGACCTCCCGCCTGCTTCAACGAGCTTTTTGCCAGAGTCTGACCGCGTACAAAAGACGACGGCAGACTGTACCCAGCATCTCCGGGCACAAAGACGGCAACGACCTTCTCAGACGCCCAGCCATGGCGTGAGGTGTGATGCCACCAGCGAAGAACGGCCGTCGAGTTAGCCGACGTCGACTTAGTTGACTTCCAGCCCCCAGTTTGAGAGCTGGAACTAGGAAAGAACCATCACACTCCCAGTCTGGCTGGGCAGCAGTGGGAGCTGCCAGCTAGGGAGGTCCACCTGGCCCAGTCCCCACCTCTTCAAACACAAGGAGACGGCTAGCTAGGCATTACAGCCTTGACAAACCACTCTTCATAAATACGCCAAAGCACGCTGGGCAAAGACAAACTGAAATAACGTTCCACCTCCTCTCCGGCCAATCGGCCGTCAACATGCTAACACATGTCCGGGCTCTAAAGCCAAAACGGCTCTCGGAAAATACCAAAGGTATCTTCAGACGGCAAATTGGACCCGTTCTCCACATAATCGAGAGTGAGAGCTCTGCCGAGGAACAACAGTACCGCAGACTCCCAAGAAAGGCCAAGAACGTAAGCAGCGGTGAGCTCGACGGCAATGGGCAAGCAGATGAGAGCTGGCTGCTTAGCCGTCCACTCAAAGACTATGCAACACCCGAGCACAGCACCTCCCCTGATGTTGGGGGGGTGCAGGGGGACAGACAGCTCCAGTGACAGAGAGCACTGTACATGACCAGACTGGTTCTGGCCCCCCCTCCTCCTATCCACCATCAGGTAGCTGCCAGGCATTTACGGAGCTTCTGAACTCCGACACAAGCCTTTCAAAAAGTCTGACTAGGGATCTCTCCTCTAGTTGGTAGCAGGCATCTATCCCAAGGCAACACCATACATCCAAACGCACGCAATTATTTTTGTTCCTGGATGTCTTGCACCGCTTCCCCCCCGTGTGTGGGTGTCAGTGCTGGAAGCACCTGGTGAAAGCCCAAGGGTCTTTTCGCCGTGCAGGAGACTTTCCTAGCACATCCCTGCCCCAGCCACCCTCCCCATGTTTTGCAGCAACAACTGAACAGAGCACAGGAATCAAGTGCAAGGGAGTATTTTCTTTTTATGGGGGAAAAAAAACAAACGAACACACACACACACAAACAAAAAAAATAAAAGCACAACAACAAATGCTATACTGAAAGAATACTCTGCTTTTGCACTGGCCTTTCCAGTTTGAGTCATCTTACCACTGTGCACTGTGCTGCCTCATGCATGCCTCCCCCAACCTCACCTTCTTCTGCAGAACCCCTGACGTGATCCCAGCAGCCTTCTAGCCACATGCTACTCAAGACTCCCTAACAGAGCGGGTCCAGCTGCCACTATGGATCAGTGAAGACTTAGTTTTCAGTGCTGCCACTGATCCGGTCCCATACCAGCATTCTACTGCACAGTGGTTTGGCAAACGTATTTAACTTTTCTCAAGAGGCAAAAGCTACAATGAGAAGAGGGACTGTGGTTTGCCTTCTCTCCCATGCAGTTTGTTCCTGTGGAGTTAACGCTGGTTTTGTCAAGTCTTTTGCTCTTTCCCTTCGGCACCGTCCAGGTTAAGACTTCCGAGCCAGTAAGGTTGTTAATTTAATCTTCCCATCCATAGAGGCGGTGAGGCAGGTCCCGCAGTCCATGGCCGTGCTCCAATCCACTGTGACAACGGGAGCTCTGTGTCCTCCCAGGGAAAGGCAGCTCTCCAGAACCTTTTCCTCACCGTTTAACTGAAAGAAGGAAAGCATAAGGTTTTAAGGAGGCAAGGTTCTGCAGTGGGGGCAGCGCACCCACAGGAGAAGCCAAAGCCTGCTACAGACTCCGTATCCCCATCAGCATACATAATTAAGCGGAAAAATCAGAGACATGTCGAGATGTACGTAGCACGCATGAGGAAGCAAATTTCCAGTCTCACAACAGAAGCACGCAGTCTCAAGCAGCTCAGTGTCTGCTATCAGCTGAGCTGCAGTAATTGAACAGGGCAGGCTAAAAGCACACGCTGATGAAGAGCACGTAAGCCTAACCTATAGCTCATGTTAGTGCGGGTGCTCCGAACGCCCCAGATGCAAAGTAAAAATTCCATCCAATCTGCCTTGCAATGGCTTATACTGATGCGTATTGACTCAAGAGGAGGCAGGCAAGGGGCAAGCGATCAGTAACCGCTTGTTACTGCGGCACAGAAATTGGGGTGCTTGGAACCATTCAGCCTTACCCTTCATTCCATTTCAGTACACAGCAAGAGGAGGGAATCAGGCTGGGACTAACATAGCACGAGCAAGCACACAAGGCAGATTAAAGACGAGCATCAGGCAACAATCGCGCATTTTGCGTTGAACTGGCATGCATCAATATATTAAAAAAGAATAATTTAAAACTTTGTCCTAGGCACTTGGGTACTAAGGAAAACTGCTGCAGCTAAGCTTTAAGAACACGGAGCACACGTACTCTAGCTACATACAGAGAGTCAAACGCTTACAGAGGGTTCAAACACTTGCTAAGCACCACACGCTGCTAAAACGCACGCTGTATGAAACTGAGCAGCAACTTGCACAGAGCACGGATGGGTAGGTGCTGCTCGAGAACTTCAGCAGCTGCTGTTGCAGCCTTGTAACAACAAGAGCTTGTATGGATGTGTAAGAGTACTCCCCGTCACTTCTCAGACTTACCTTAAAAAGGACTCCCCCAGTAGAAGAACACGTCAACATATAGTTGCCCTCAGAGTCAAAAGCAAAAAGCCTCCCTCGTGGGAACTGGACTTGCTTGTAGCCACTGTACCCGGACAGAACAAAAGGACCCGTAGCTTCGCTGGGAAGATCGTACTCAGGCACCTTCAAGCCACTTTTGTGAATATTTGTCGTGGTTTAACCCCAGCCAGCAACTAAACACCACGCAGCCGCTCACTCACTCCCCCCCACCCAGTGGGATGGGGGAGAAAATCGGGAAAAGAAGCAAAACCCGTGGGTTGAGATAAGAACGGTTTAATAGAACAGAAAAGAAGAAACTAATAATGATAACACTCATAAAATGACAACAGCAACAACGAAAGGATTGGAATGTACAAATGATGCGCAGTGCAATTGCTCACCACCCGCCAACCGACACCCAGCTAGTCCCCGAGCGGCAGTTCCCCGCGCCCCCTTCCCAGTTCCTATACTAGATGGGACGTCCCGTGGTACGGAATACACCCTTGGCCAGTTTGGGTCAGCTGCCCTGGCTGTGTCCTGTGCCGACTTCTTGTGCCCCTCCAGCTTTCTCGCTGGCTGGGCAGGAGAAGCTGAAAAATCCTTGACTTTAGACTGAACACTACTGAGCAACAACTGAAAACATCAGTGTTATCAACATTCTTCGCATACTGAACTCAAAACGGAGCACGGAGCACGGTACCAGCTACTAGGAAGACAGTTAACTCTATCCCAGCCGAAACCCGGACAGTCCAACATGAGGCCGTGGTGCAAAGGGCCCGTGTGGGGCTAAGGGAGCCATACTGTCCTCCCAGTGATGGTCCACACACAGGACATCATTAAAGCCACCTTTGCTGTGACCAAAAATGCACACCCCCCCACCCAGTAACACAGGCACAGCACAGTCAGAGACGCTCCTGCTCTACTTGCAAGGGGAGTCCCGAGACCTCAGGGCCACAGGCTCAGAGCACACCTTGGGAAGGGTGCCATGAGACGCAACCACCAGTGGGTTCCCCCCCTTCGTGTTTGGCAGCAGGCGTCCCCACAGCAGGCTGTACCACGGTATCAAGAGAGCACGCAGGCGCCAGGATGGGTCTGCTGCTGCAGCAGCGGTGCACCGGGCACCTGCTGTGTGCACTGACCTTCCTTGAGGCTGCTGGAAACTTGGCCTTGATGCTCTACGCGCTGCTGTGGGAAGCCGGGAACCCGGTCGACCGCCCTGACAAACGCATTGGCTTTTACAACTTCTGCCTGTGGAACGCGACAGCTGGGGAGCTGCAGTGCCTGGAGTACAAGCATCTGCAGGTGATGGGCATCAGCCTACCAGGAATGGTGCTAGCCAGGGTTTGTGTGTACGCCTGCCTGGTCTTCAGCATCTTCTACCCCGTTTTTGTTGCACACGTGCAGTGCAGAGAGGAGAGGGAGGGCTGGAAGGCGATCCTCATCATACTCATCATCAAGATGATAATCCTCTCTGGAGGCCTGGGTACGTTTCTTTTCCAAACCTCGCAGTGGATTCACCTCTCTGATTTCACTGGGGGCTTCCTGGCATTGCTTGGGACTCAGGCTCTGCTACTGCTCCAGATTCTCACTGCCACTATGTACCTCAGCTGGGCCAAGCAACACACACCCGGGTCAAAGCCCTTTTATTGACGGGGCCCTGCCCGTCGGGATTTGAGGGCGAAGAAGATGCAAGCGCTATTGATAACATGCTTTAAAACAGTAATCCCGCTACAGCTTTAGTCACTGGTAGGAATTTGATCCTTAGTCCAAAGGCCCATCTCCAGCCTCTGGCAAACGGCTGCGTGCAGTGCTCCTGCAGCAAGCAGGCAGCAGACACCAACACCCGCAGCACGGCGTGGAAGCTTTCTGGGAACAGCAGCGTGCAACACGCCCCTCGGCCTGGGGCACAGCATCATAAGCGACAGCATTTCTGGCCCTGACCCAGAGGAGAGCGAAGGGGACGGATCAGAACCAGCACACAGCGGACACAACCCTCTGGCCATATCTAGCCTAAGTATAAGCAGGCAGAGAAGCAAGCAGGCTTCCTTTCTTGGCGTTGCCCAAAGAGACTCTGCTCCTTCTCCACCTCCCGAACTAACCAGGGACGCCTTCGAAGCAACTTGAGGAGCTGTGGCTTCACACTGCCACCACAGCAGTGGCAGCCCCAGAGGGGCACTGGAAATACTCTTCAGCAGGAGCACCTGTACTTCACCTGCTGGAATAACACCTGGAGTGACTCTGCTTTAGTTCATTCGGGTGAAGTGGCCCACATCCAACCCCAAGCAGCAGCAGAGCCCCTGCAGGGGCAGCCCAACAACTTGCTGAGCACTGAACACAGCTCTGAGGAGGAGGAGGGTTTCCACGAGGAAGCAGAGGATTTTGGTGCAGAGCCCCAGGTTTGTCCCCACTGACATTACGGGGCTGAGCCCAGCAGTCCAGCAGCCTTTGAGACTCCAGGAGAACGGGTTCTGCGCGAGGGCAGGTCACCGCAAAGCTAGCCCACACCAACGCACGCCCCGTGCAAGCGTGTGCTCGGGGAGCAGCGCAAGGGCTGCCGAAGGCTGGGGTGCAGTGCCCCAGCTGGGCCATCGCAGCCAGCGCACTGGATGGGGTCTCTCCGCCTTAGCGGCGGTGCACAGCACCGCTCCGTGCCACGTCTGTAACCTCGCACAAAGCAGCGCCTGCTTCCCCCCCCCATCCCCTTAACCTCGCACAAAGCAGCGCCTGCTTTCCCCCCATCCCCTTCGGGACACCAGGGGCCGTTTTCTCCCCTGCTGCCCTCGTGGTGGGGGTGTGGCTGGTGACGCTGCTGTGACTGATTCTGCGTTTCATGAAAGGCTCTCGCACCTGCCCTGGCTTCGTGTGGTTTGTTCATCCCCGCTTCAGACTGGCTCTTGCCACTGAGCCATCCTTATCCCTCCCTAGACCCCCGCGCACCCTGCCATGGGGTCAGCCCCCTCAGAACGGTCCCTGCCCCTGCCAGTCTGCTCCCACCCGTGTCCTCCCCAGCTACGGGAGGCCTGCCCGAGCCTGCGGGCAAATCCAGCGTCAGGCCCAACGGGGACAGCCTGCCAGGCCCCACGGCAGCTGTCACGGAGGGACCGCAAGGACAAGGGAGCCCCAAGGCTGGACCGCGACTATTCGGCTCCGCAGAGCCAGCAAAAGCCTGCCAGGGCCAGCAACTCCCTGCTCCCCTCGAGCCCCGACACCGACCCACCAAAGGGACGCTCACGGGAACCCACACCTCCTCTTTCATCTCTCCGTGCTCCGAGATGCCGAGCAAAACTGAACACAACCTAACCCGGAGCCAAAGCCCGCTGAAGCCAGCACACACCGGGAGAAGCCAGTGCCCCCTTCCTCTCCCCCATGGCTTTCGCGGGCCTCCTACCAGCTCCGCAGGCTACCAACACAGCAGCTCCACAGCCCGCTCCAGGTCCTCCTCCCACCGTCCTGGGTGTCCCCTTGGCTCCTGGGCAGCGGCGGAGCAGGCAACGTCAGCTGAAAAAGATCTCCCTGACGTATTTCAGAGCATCGTCCTCAGAGTCCTCCCAGCCTGGCCTCCCCGCGGCGCCACCGGCAGGGGACGGGAGAGCCGGGCTGCGGCCGCTGCCTCCCCCGCTGCTGGCCGTGCTTCCCGGAGCCTCCTTTGGCGTCGGCTGGAGCTCCTGCTCCTCCCGGCTCCCGGACCGGGCCTTCTCCTCACCTTCCTCGCGCTGCAGGTTCTAGCCAAAGGGAAAAACAACCAGAGCCGGCTGGGCGCGAATTGCACCCCGAGGGGCAGAAGGAGCAGCCCGCCCGCCCCCCCCCACCGCGGGACACCCCCGGCCAGGCCCCAGGGAGCCGCCGCCGCCGCCGGCAGCGCTCCCTGCCCGCTCCCCCGAGCCCTCCCCGCTGCCAGGACCGTGTGCGTGTGTGTGTCCCCCGCCCCCGCCCCCGCCCCCGCCCCGGGGGGTCCGCGCTCACCTCCGCCAGGACCGCCAGGGCCACATCCACCAGCTCCGCCTCGGTCATGCAGTACACCGCCGCCCTGCCAACCGCACGGGGAAGACGCTCAGGGCGAACCGGGCCCGGCCTCGCCCGCCCCAGCGGCGCTACCTGGGACCCGCCGCCTGCCGCCGCCTGCCGCCGCCGCCGCTGCCCGCCCTTGGCGGGGGGGGTCCCCGCCGCGACCACCCGCTCGTCCCCCCGCCGCCTCCAGCCAGGCCGGCAGCACCCGCCGCCTGCCGCCCGCCGCCATTGCCCGCGCCGGGCGGGGCGGGGCGGGGCGGGGCGGGGCCGCCCCGGGAGCCGCCCCCCTTGGGCCCGCCCCCCGTGGAATCCCCCCTTGGAACCGCCCCCTCCTCCCCGGCCGCCGCGCCCCCTGTGTGACGCCCCGTTGCTAGGCTGCCCCCTGCCGGCGCAGACGGCGTCCTGTGCGGAGCGGGAGCGACCGGAGCTGCCGAGCGGCGGCCGGCGCTCGGGGCTCGGCTCTTCTCGCCCCTGCTTCGCTCGGTTGGGCCTCGGGGAGACCGCCCGGGGCTCGGCAGAGCCCGCCGGGCGCCATCCCCGCGGCGGCATGCAGCGGCTCTTCTCGTGCTGCCTGGGGAGGGTGCGGCGGCCGCCGCCCTCCGACGGCGATGCCGGACCCTGCGCCGCCGAGCCCTCCGAGGTCCGGGAGAAGCCCCGGGGCGGGCTGCACGGCGCGGCCGCCGGAGGTGACCTGGCGCGGCTGCAGCGGCACTGGTGGAGGAAGAGATTCCGCATCAACAGGCGGGACGCGGAGAAGCAGTAAGGGGCGGGCGGCGCCCGGAGCAAAAGCCTCCGGCCGGCCACCCCGGCGGAGCCCAGCCCGGTGGCAAGCGCCCTTGTATCGATGGGAAGCAGGAGAGAAGGGTGCCTGGGTAAACTGTGGAGTAAAAACCCCTTTAGGAGTAAAGCACGTCTGAGGATTGCTCTAGCAAAACAAGATGCTCGTTCCTTCCCTCCCGGCTTCTGGCACAGCATCCCTGTTGTGCTAATGCACCACTTTGCATAGCAGCCTTGGTCTGGAGCACGTTTCTAGTATTTTCTTTTCTTGTTTGGGGGGTTTTTTTTGGTTTTAGTTCTGCTTATGCAGCAAACCTGAAAGTGGTCTCTCTCCAGAGCCCCACCTGACCCTCAGCCAAGGTTGTTAGAAGATAACACCTCTACAATGTATTAGCGCCTGCAGTGCTTGCCATGCAACCACAATCTTTGTTGGCCTCTTGATATCCCAACTAGGAGCTCTCTAAACTCTCCGGTCCTCTGGCTGACCATGGGAATTTCTTAAGCCCTTCAAAGTCAGGACTGGGTTTGAGGAGACGTTACCCCAGCTTCACGGGAAGAGTAGCTGCAGCATTAGTGTAGCATCCCACTGAGGTAGAAGCCTTGTAGTGAGATGTCAGTCTGCCAAGGGTTGTCTTAATCTCAATGGCCCTCAAAATGGAGAGGGGGTTTGTCGGATGAGACTGTAACCAGTGGGGCTGAGATACTCCATAGACAAGAATAAGCACCTGCAGCACGAACATGCCTGTAGTGAGTATTTCAGCCTCCAGTAGTCGTGCAGCAAGGTGTCGCTGGGTGTGGGTGTTACCCTTTACCAGCTGGCTATGAATATGGCTCGGATGGCTCATGAATGGCTGTTGCTCTTCCAGTAGAGAGTGTATGCAAGCGGGGGGGTATTTTTAACAAATGCATTTCCTTCCTTTCTGTATATAGTATTCAGAAGCAACTGGAGCAAAACACCGGCTGTGAAATGAGGGGAGAATGTTCTGCAGGAGGCACAGAAGGCCCAGCAGTGCTTGACAGCTCTTGCTCTGGGAAGACTGCTGACTCTCCCTTGGGCACCCCTACACTGACCGGAGCAGGTAGGATCCTTCACCGTGGAGGAGGTGATGAAGACAAATCACTGGCCTGTAGAAGAATGATAACCTCTTGATTGGATGCAGGGCTTGAGGGATGGGGAAAGGCAGAGTGAAATAAGCACTCACAGCAGAGTCTCACATCTTACCTCCTTTGTAGGTGTCTTGCCAGCAGCAGGAGGACAAGAAGAGGAAGATTACGACTCCTCTTTTGATTCTGAGGTACATTCATAGAATCATAGAGTCAGTGTCAAATGGTTGCCCATAGGGCCTACACTCTAGGCGCTTAGCTGCTTCTGCCTAGGTCCTCTCTGCCTTGGGCAGGTGTACATCGGCCCCTTTTGAAAGCCCTGCTCAACAGAGATGCCTAACACGCCGGTGGTGTTTGCCTTTCCGTTCTTTCCATCATCTGATACCACGTTACGGGTGTTGGCTGAAGCGGGAGCTTTGTGCGTGGAAACGGGTTGAGGAGGAGTCTGAGCCAGTTCTCACGCACGTCTTTTCAATTACGCAGTCGGATTGTGAAGCTCCAAGAAAAGCGTCGGCCGACGAGCTGCCTCCTGCTGCAGATGGAAAGGGAGCGTGCGCGCAGCCCGTTGCAGAGGAGAGCGGCAACGGTAATTTCCTGACGCACTAAATGGTTACCTTTGTAAGCTTCTCTGCAGTGAAGCACATGGGGAAAAGCAGAGTGAAATAAGCACTCACAGCAGCGTCTCGCTTCTTGCCTCCTTTGTAGGTGTCTTCCCAGCAGCAGGAGCACAGCAGCAAGATGATGACTCCCCTTTTGATTCTGAGGTAGATTCATAGATTCGTTTAGGTGGGAAAAGACCCTTAAAAGTCCAACCGTAAACCCAACACTGCCAAGCCCACCCCTAAACCGTGTACCCCAGCGCCACATCTACACCTCTGCTAAATACCCCCAGGGTTGGTGACAGGTAGATTCACAGAATCATAGAGTCAGTGTCAAATGGTTGCCCATAGGGCCTACACTCTAGACGCTTAGCTGCTTCTGCCTAGGTCCTCTCTGCCTTGGGCAGGTGTACATCGGCCCCTTTGAAAGCCCTGCTCAACAGAGATGCCTAACACGCCGGTGGTGTTTGCCCTTTCCGTTCTTTCCATCATCTGATACCACGTTACGGGTGTTGGCTGAAGTGGGAGCTTTGTGCGTGGAAACGGGTTGAGGAGGAGTCTGTGCCAGTTCTCACGCACGTCTTTTCAATTACGCAGTCGGATTGTGAAGCTCCAAGAAAAGCGTCGGCCGACGAGCTGCCTCCTGCTGCAGATGGAAAGGGAGCGTGCGCGCAGCCCGTTGCAGAGGAGAGCGGCAACGGTAATTTCCTGACGCACTAAATGGTTACCTTTGTAAGCTTCTCTGCAGTGAAGCACATGGGGAAAAGCAGAGTGAAATAAGCACTCACAGCAGCGTCTCGCTTCTTGCCTCCTTTGTAGGTGTCTTCCCAGCAGCAGGAGCACAGCAGCTAGATGATGACTCCCCTTTTGATTCTGAGGTAGATTCATAGAGTCGTTTAGGTTGGAAAAGACCCTTAAAAGTCCAACCGTAAACCCAACACTGCCAAGCCCACCCCTAAACCATGTACCCCAGCGCCACATCTACACCTCTGCTAAATACCCCCAGGGATGGTGACAGGTAGATTCATAGAATCATAGAGTCAGTGTCAAATGGTTGCCCATAGGGCCTACACTCTAGACGCTTAGCTGCTTCTGCCTAGGTCCTCTCTGCCTTGGGCAGGGGTACGTCGGCCCCTTTTGAAAGCCCTGCTCAACAGAGATGCCTAACACGCCGGTGGTGTTTGCCCTTTCCGTTCTTTCCATCATCTGATACCACGTTACGGGTGTTGGCTGAAGTGGGAGCTTTGTGCGTGGAAACGGGTTGAGGAGGAGTCTGTGCCAGTTCTCACGCACGTCTTTTCAATTACACAGTCGGATTGTGAAGCTCCAATGAATGTGACGGCCGGCGTGTGGATTCCACCTGCACACAAACTTGGAGCATGGGTGCAGCCCGTTGCAGAGGAGAGCGGCAACGGTAATTTCCTGACGCACTAAATGGTTACCTTTGTAAGCTTCTCTGCAGTGAAGCACATGGGGAAAAGCAGAGTGAAATAAGCACTCACAGCAGCATCTCGCTTCTTGCCTCCTTTGTAGGTGTCTTCCCAGCAGCAGGAGCACAGCAGCTAGATGATGACTCCCCTTTTGATTCTGAGGTAGATTCATAGAGTCGTTTAGGTTGGAAAAGACCCTTAAAAGTCCAACCGTAAACCCAACACTGCCAAGCCCAGCCCTAAACCGTGTACCCCAGCGCCACATCTACACCTCTGCTAAATACCCCCAGGGATGGTGACAGGTAGATTCACAGAATCATAGAGTCAGTGTCAAATGGTTGCCCATAGGGCCTACACTCTAGACGCTTAGCTGCTTCTGCCTAGGTCCTCTCTGCCTTGGGCAGGTGTACATCGGCCCCTTTTGAAAGCCCTGCTCAACAGAGATGCCTAACACGCCGGTGGTGTTTGCCCTTTCCGTTCTTTCCATCATCTGATACCACGTTACGGGTGTTGGCTGAAGCGGGAGCTTTGTGCGTGGAAACGGGTTGAGGAGGAGTCTGTGCCAGTTCTCACGCACGTCTTTTCAATTACGCAGTCGGATTGCGAAGCTCCAGCGAAAGCGTCGGCCGTCGTGCAGCTTCCACCTGTATGCAGACGTGAAGCATGGGTGCAGCGTGTTGCAGAGGAGAGCGGCAACGGTAATTTCCTGACGCACTAAATGGTTACCTTTGTAAGCTTTTCTGCGGTGAAGCAGATGGGGAGAAGCAGAGTGAAATAAGCACTCACAGCAGCGTCTCGCTTCTTGCCTCCTTTGTAGGTGTCTTCCCAGCAGCAGGAGCACAGGTAAGAGGGAGGTTTTGACTCTTCTGAGAGCAAGTTACTTTGTTTTCCAGAGGTAATGCCGAAGTCACGCTCCCGTATCCCCGGTGCTGCAATGCAGTGCGATGCTGCAGTCTTGCTGGGGATTCCTTTCCCCACGATCTGTCTGTCTGTGTTCTCACTTGCTCAGGTTTCTGCACCGGAGAGAGAAGAGCTTCAGCTAAAGAAGGATGCTTCATGTCAAACCGACCTTCAAGGCGACAGACAGGTGACTCTAGTAGAGGCTGATGCAGATATCCATAAATAGAACCAGTCAGTGTACAGAGATCTGTTCTTGCTACTGTGTTCATTTTGGAACGCTGCTGAGAGGAGGTGACTGAATCCGGACCTGAGGTGTATTTCGCACCTCATTTTGTTCCCTTTGTGAAGCCGAAGGGCTGCATAAAGAGGGAAAACAGTGGGTTGGACGAAAGCACGTGCGCAGACTCTCATCCTCTATTCCAAGGAGAAGAATATTTAGCCTTTTCTGTGTATTAGGAAAGAGAAAGCCTCACGAAGAGCTGGCGATCCTGTAGATATGCTCAGCTGAGACAGTTGCCTGCTGGTGGCGGCCAAAATCTCTTATGTTTGAATTCACTGAGTCACAGAAGCATAGAATGGTTTGAGTTGGAAGAGTCCTTTAAAGATCATCTAGTGCAACCCCCCCTGCCATGGGCAGGGACACCTTCCACTAGATCAGCTTGCTCAAAGCCCCATCCAGCCTGAACACTTCCAGAGATGGGGCAGCCACAATTTCTCTGGGCAACCTGGTCCAGTGTCCCACCACCCTCATTGCAAAAAATGTCTTCCTTATGCCCACTCTAAATCTACCCTCTTTCAGTTTAAAACAGTTGCCCCTTGTCCTGTCACTTCAGGCCTTAGTAAAAAGTCTCTCTCTCTCTTTCTATTTTGAAAGGCCGCAGTAAGGTCTCCCCAGAGCTCGCTTTTCCCCAGGCTGAACAACCCCAACTCTCTCAGCCTTTCTTCACGGGAGAGGTGTTCCAGCCCTCTGATCATTGTTGTGGCCCTCCTCTGGACCTGCTTGAGCAGGTCCATGTCCTCCTTGTGCTGGGGACCCCAGAGCTGGATGCATTACTCCAGGTGGGGTCTCATGAGAGCAGAGTAGACGGGCAGAATCACCTCCCTCGACCTGCTGGCCACCCTGAAGGCCGAGCTAATGATATCATCCCATGAGTAAAAGCATCTCTCGTGTTGTCATCTTCTCACTGATTTCTCCATGCTCATGGAACACCATTTCTTTAGACATGGGTCAAGCAGCCGTGGCAGGAGCTCGCCAACCCTCTCAAAAGGAGCTCCCTCACAGAAGCTTCACCTGAAGCTGTGAAGTGCTACAGCGTGTACCTGCAGGAACAGAAACTGCAGTTGCAGAAGAAACTGTACCGTTCCAAAGCTAAGGTATGGAGAAAGCCTGTCTCTTGTCTCTTGGCAGGGGCCCAGGCCTTTTTTGTAGCAAACCAGAGCGGGGACCTGATCCTTTCTTGGGGGTTTTGTGTAACCCAGGGTGGTTCAGTGTGCGGTTCGCTGTGATGAGCGGGATGGGAGGGAACAGCACTGCTGCCTTGGGTGCCTGCCTGTTTGCACCACTTGAAGTAAGAGCGGAGGGCTGCACTGAGGTGGTCTTAGTACGCTAGACACCTTTGCAACAGGAGCAGACCGAGTGACATGTAATTGACTCGCCTTGTTTTATAAGCCTGGCGCCTACAATTAGTAAGGCCACTAACCGTGAAGTCACTTTGTCCTTGATTGGAGAAGGGGGGGGGTATTCCTTTCAAACAGCTGCTTCTCAAGGTTCACGGATCACGTGTATTTGCTGCTTCTCTTTGGCTCGGCAAAGCGGAGTGTGTGCTGACAGAGAAAGAGTAGGCATGCTGGAGTGTTGTGCTCACGCTTTTTTGCAGTTCCTCATCACGTCATCATTGTTATGGAGCTGCAAAGTCACTTTAGGAGCAGGAGGAGCTGCTAACCGTGTTGGAGTAGCCAACAAGCGGCTACAAAGAGTGTTTGGAGTCCTTGAGAGAGGAGGAGGAGCGTTGTGGCAGCGTTTAGGAAACGCTTTAGGAAATCATTTTAGACGTAGGAGAGGGGCCAGTGTAAAAGATGAAGTAACGTGGGTTTTGAGAGTCGACATGAGAGTCAGAGCAGTCCACTCCTTTTTATCAAACCTAAGTTGACTACCGGCGATTCTTCTTGTGGTTTGACAGCTGCAGGAATTAAAAGAACGGCATACCCGGACTGAGTGTTATGCCGAGTACCTGAAGGATGCCATCAGGAGGAACGAGAGGGAACTAACTTCCAGGAACCTGCAGGACCTTCTGACCACTTCTTCTGGAACTGCAGCTATCCCAGAGCTGGAAGACCACATACGACGGTAAGGAAGTAACAGAGTGGAGCAAGGCTTCGCTTTCTGCGATTGTGCGAAAACAACAGGACTGTCTTCTTGCATCCCAGCAAGATAATAATACACGATTTTCAAAGACGCTTTTGTTTTAGATGAGGTTCTTTCACATTCTTCTTTGGGGATTTGTGCTCTTGTGGCCTCCTGTGATAAGGCCTGTCCTTCTTTTCCAGGCTCCAAGGTGAAAAGGCCAGGCTGGAAACCACAGTCCAGCAACAAGCAAAGACCATCGAAGCCCTTTGGAAAAAACTGCAAGCCTGTGCCTTAGTAAGCTACTCACAGCCTTCCCTTTTCGTGAGCTACAGAGCCTAGTTCTGTATCTGTGCGGGAAATTTTAAGATGAGGTTTTCCTGGAGAGCCTAGGAGAGATCAGTTTCTCTGTTCTACTGACTACAGGCTGCTCTGAAAGTCCTGCTGGCCCATTCCCCCAGCTTTCTGGCTTTGAGAGTTGTTCCGTGAGACTATAGCAAGTCCTTCTTAATGCCATCTTTGTTAAGGACTTGACAGCAATGCACTGGCTTAAGTATTTTCTGCTTTAGACCAGTCGTGAGCTTGAGACCTCAGGCAGCACTTCAGACAGTCCTGCGGTAGAGGGGTTTGGTGCCTTCGGTTGCGGACACTCCTTGGGCTCTGGTGGTGGTGAGCACGTAGTCCTGGAGGCCTGACTGGCATCATCAGACTGGGACAGGAATTCTTCCGTGGCCTGTACTCTGGGCACCTTCCCATGTTAGTGGCCATGGATTCCTTGGCCAGAAGGTGTAGGTCTGTAATGCAACGAGAAGACCTCCAAAGATGAAAGGCTGCAACTAATAAGGGAATGACACCTCCATAGGCCATATTTTGTATGCTTGGTTGGCGCTGCCGTGAGGTATGACCTTCAGCCAGGGAAGTCCTAGTGTGACTTCTTTTTTCTTCTTTTAATGCTGCTGTAGTCTCATAATGGCCTGGAGGACTCGGTAACCGGCTTTCGGACAACACGGACTGCAAAGGAACACCGACGTCGGCAGGTATATGAACAGCTTCTGGGAACGACTGGTTTTAGTCTTTGAATTTCTCGTGGGCAGGTAATTTATGAAAAGGTCAGGTGGGCTGCGGGGAATCCCCCAGGTTTTTGGGCAGGACACCCTCAGGGGAAAAGTCTATACGTTTCCTCATTCCCCTGGTGCTACTGTGTTTTGCATCTGCTCGGTAGACAATATGCGGGCACTTGCGTTCATCAGCACGATTCCTTTGATGGGTAGGCTGTGTGCTGTGGACAGGAGAGACAGCTGTGGGTGAGAGCTGTGAGAGGAGACTGGACTTGGGAGATACATGTTTTCTCCTTTGTGGAGAAGGCTGGCTGCACATTCTGCGTGTGGATCCTGTTCCTGTGCTCTGTGTGTGATGCATCTTTTCTATTTTGAAAGCGTGGCAGTGAAAGCAAGGAAGTAAAGAAGCTGGGCAAGACGCAATGCCGATCGGAAGCGCTTCCGGATGAAGCGTGGAAAAGAAACGCCGCGCTGGAGGAAGAACAGACCAGGCATGGCTTTTTAGTGCTTTAAAGAAATACACACTGAGGAGAAGTCAAGCTTTACTGAACCCTAGTGTAAAAGCATGTGCATAACCGTTTGCGAGCAAATTCAAGCCTCGCATTCGATCTTGCCAGGTGCTTCTGTGCATGAGCCTATGGTTTTAAAAAGCTGCAAAAGGCCTTGCAAATGCAGGCTGCCTGCACTTCTCCTGGGTGGGAAGGAAGTCTTGTCCTCTTCTGTTCAGAGAAATTTGGGGCCCTCCAAGTGTTGGGTGGTGCTGGGGAGCTGGCTGCTCTCAGTAATTCCTGGCTTGTCAAGCACATTACAGATGAAGCAAGCCATCCGGGGCTGTGCTGCTTAGGTAAGAGTGTGTGCAAAAGGCCGACTGCTGCTTTGCTTCACGCTTTCCTTACTAATTTGCTGTGCAGGTTGAAGATGCTTCTGCAGATGTCTTCGACAACCCTGACTGCGTCTGCAGCGCGAAGGAGAAAGTCCCAGCTCAGTTTCTGGCGAGAGATGAAGTAAGTTGTTCCGAATTGACTAACTAAATTGGTAAACTAAGAAGAAAGCTGAGCTCTGGTTTGGTTGGTGGATTTGAGGCGATTATTCTTTTCTGCTAGAACCCGTGTGATTCTTTTCCTATACTTTTTTTCCGCGCTGCTAATTATCTCTTGGCTGTATTTTGCAAGTGATTGACTGCTCTTGATGCTCCTGCTCCTGTTGTGGCAGTAGATGATGATGATGTTGATGAACACAGATGTAGTTGTCGTGATGGGTAAAAACCACGAGCCAGGAGTCCCAGCAATGGCCTCACTGACCAGCATGCAGTGCCGGGGGCCCTGAGCAAGAACAGCGGAGCTGGTCACCACACACTGAGATTTTAATACATTTCAATACTCTGTCTGCAGGTGACGAATGCAGTCTCGATGGCCCCCCACCTTACGGATTTCCAGTCACAGCTGAACCTCCAACGCGGTTAACGATGAGAAGATGCACAAAGAGCGGAGGAAGTGCCAGTGCCAGAAAAGAGTGCTCCCAGGGGAGATGCGTGAAGCCTGGAAACCTTTGCCTTCCACCCTGTGCACCCACCCCACCCCCTCCCCGCCCCCCCCTAATTACAAGTGTTCTGTCGCAGTTTGGTATTTAATAAACTCTGCCACCTCGTACGGGTCTTAGTTTTGCTGCACAACCGGAGCTCTTCGGACCTAGCGCGTCCGGACGAGGAGAGTCCTGTTCCTGAAGGCTCGCTCAGGCTCCCTTCCCACGCAGGCAGTCAGCACACCTCTCCCTGCCCTCGCTCGGAACGACCCCCAGTCCTGCAGACATCTCCGACGGGGAGCACGCGTCCGTGTCCTTTCCCTCTGCGGAGGCTTGAACCGTGGCGGTGCTCAGACCAGGGACCAGCGCTGAGCGACTGCTCATCATCGGTCGCCAGACTCCTTTCTAGAGCAACCCTCCCGCCGGTCTGGGCAGAAGGGGGTGGGCGAGCTCCCGGTAGCCACGGACGCTTTGCAGATCCCACCGGGACCTGGCGGATTTGCAGCCTGCCGAGGGGAAAGGCGGGAAGCAGCGGGCACGAGCCGCAGCAGGGAGAAACCCACCTCGACCCGAGGAAAAACCTTTCCTCCTGCGAGGGCGGCCAGGGACCGCTGTCAGGGAGCAGCGCGGGCACGCTGCTCCCTCAGGGACGGGGAGCCGAAGGGGGTCCCCGCAGCCAGCGGGGCAGACCCAGCCTCGGCCCGCACGAGCGAGGGGAGCGGGGCCGTCCCCGGGGAAGGCAGCCGAGAGCCCGCAGGGACGAACGAGCGCCTGGGGAGGCGGCGGCGCCGAGGGCGAACCGAGAAGCCGGGCCAGGCCGGGCCGGGGCTCAGGCCCGGTGGCGGCCAGCGGGGTCGGAGACAGCCCGGTGGTGGCCAAGCAGGGCCACGGGGAGGCGGCCGGCGGGCTGGGGTCCGTGGCCGGGAGAGACCGAGCTGGAGACGGGGACGCCATGACGGAGCTCGGGCAGGGCCTGCAGGCCTCCGCCTCCGCCTCGGGGGGCCTCCCGCGCCGGAGGCCCCCGGGGTGAGGCCGGAGGCTCCAGCTCAGCCCACCGGTGGCTTTTTTGTGCCACAGAGAGGTTGTAGGGTCTCTGTGCTTGGAGACGCTCCCGCCTGGACGTGGCCCTGGCTGACCCTGCTTTGAGCAGGGCGGGGGGGGGAGACGAGACGAGGCCCCTTCCCGCCGCGACGACGCTCGTGCTTTCGGCGCTCTGGGGATGTCGCGCTGCGGGCCCCGTTTGCTTCGGCCAGACCTCCCGCCTGCTTCAACGAGCTTTTTGCCAGAGTCTGACCGCGTACAAAAGACGACGGCAGACTGTACCCAGCATCTCCGGGCACAAAGACGGCAACGACCTTCTCAGACGCCCAGCCATGGCGTGAGGTGTGATGCCACCAGCGAAGAACGGCCGTCGAGTTAGCCGACGTCGACTTAGTTGACTTCCAGCCCCCAGTTTGAGAGCTGGAACTAGGAAAGAACCATCACACTCCCAGTCTGGCTGGGCAGCAGTGGGAGCTGCCAGCTAGGGAGGTCCACCTGGCCCAGTCCCCACCTCTTCAAACACAAGGAGACGGCTAGCTAGGCATTACAGCCTTGACAAACCACTCTTCATAAATACGCCAAAGCACGCTGGGCAAAGACAAACTGAAATAACGTTCCACCTCCTCTCCGGCCAATCGGCCGTCAACATGCTAACACATGTCCGGGCTCTAAAGCCAAAACGGCTCTCGGAAAATACCAAAGGTATCTTCAGACGGCAAATTGGACCCGTTCTCCACATAATCGAGAGTGAGAGCTCTGCCGAGGAACAACAGTACCGCAGACTCCCAAGAAAGGCCAAGAACGTAAGCAGCGGTGAGCTCGACGGCAATGGGCAAGCAGATGAGAGCTGGCTGCTTAGCCGTCCACTCAAAGACTATGCAACACCCGAGCACAGCACCTCCCCTGATGTTGGGGGGGTGCAGGGGGACAGACAGCTCCAGTGACAGAGAGCACTGTACATGACCAGACTGGTTCTGGCCCCCCCTCCTCCTATCCACCATCAGGTAGCTGCCAGGCATTTACGGAGCTTCTGAACTCCGACACAAGCCTTTCAAAAAGTCTGACTAGGGATCTCTCCTCTAGTTGGTAGCAGGCATCTATCCCAAGGCAACACCATACATCCAAACGCACGCAATTATTTTTGTTCCTGGATGTCTTGCACCGCTTCCCCCCCGTGTGTGGGTGTCAGTGCTGGAAGCACCTGGTGAAAGCCCAAGGGTCTTTTCGCCGTGCAGGAGACTTTCCTAGCACATCCCTGCCCCAGCCACCCTCCCCATGTTTTGCAGCAACAACTGAACAGAGCACAGGAATCAAGTGCAAGGGAGTATTTTCTTTTTATGGGGGAAAAAAAACAAACGAACACACACACACACAAACAAAAAAAATAAAAGCACAACAACAAATGCTATACTGAAAGAATACTCTGCTTTTGCACTGGCCTTTCCAGTTTGAGTCATCTTACCACTGTGCACTGTGCTGCCTCATGCATGCCTCCCCCAACCTCACCTTCTTCTGCAGAACCCCTGACGTGATCCCAGCAGCCTTCTAGCCACATGCTACTCAAGACTCCCTAACAGAGCGGGTCCAGCTGCCACTATGGATCAGTGAAGACTTAGTTTTCAGTGCTGCCACTGATCCGGTCCCATACCAGCATTCTACTGCACAGTGGTTTGGCAAACGTATTTAACTTTTCTCAAGAGGCAAAAGCTACAATGAGAAGAGGGACTGTGGTTTGCCTTCTCTCCCATGCAGTTTGTTCCTGTGGAGTTAACGCTGGTTTTGTCAAGTCTTTTGCTCTTTCCCTTCGGCACCGTCCAGGTTAAGACTTCCGAGCCAGTAAGGTTGTTAATTTAATCTTCCCATCCATAGAGGCGGTGAGGCAGGTCCCGCAGTCCATGGCCGTGCTCCAATCCACTGTGACAACGGGAGCTCTGTGTCCTCCCAGGGAAAGGCAGCTCTCCAGAACCTTTTCCTCACCGTTTAACTGAAAGAAGGAAAGCATAAGGTTTTAAGGAGGCAAGGTTCTGCAGTGGGGGCAGCGCACCCACAGGAGAAGCCAAAGCCTGCTACAGACTCCGTATCCCCATCAGCATACATAATTAAGCGGAAAAATCAGAGACATGTCGAGATGTACGTAGCACGCATGAGGAAGCAAATTTCCAGTCTCACAACAGAAGCACGCAGTCTCAAGCAGCTCAGTGTCTGCTATCAGCTGAGCTGCAGTAATTGAACAGGGCAGGCTAAAAGCACACGCTGATGAAGAGCACGTAAGCCTAACCTATAGCTCATGTTAGTGCGGGTGCTCCGAACGCCCCAGATGCAAAGTAAAAATTCCATCCAATCTGCCTTGCAATGGCTTATACTGATGCGTATTGACTCAAGAGGAGGCAGGCAAGGGGCAAGCGATCAGTAACCGCTTGTTACTGCGGCACAGAAATTGGGGTGCTTGGAACCATTCAGCCTTACCCTTCATTCCATTTCAGTACACAGCAAGAGGAGGGAATCAGGCTGGGACTAACATAGCACGAGCAAGCACACAAGGCAGATTAAAGACGAGCATCAGGCAACAATCGCGCATTTTGCGTTGAACTGGCATGCATCAATATATTAAAAAAGAATAATTTAAAACTTTGTCCTAGGCACTTGGGTACTAAGGAAAACTGCTGCAGCTAAGCTTTAAGAACACGGAGCACACGTACTCTAGCTACATACAGAGAGTCAAACGCTTACAGAGGGTTCAAACACTTGCTAAGCACCACACGCTGCTAAAACGCACGCTGTATGAAACTGAGCAGCAACTTGCACAGAGCACGGATGGGTAGGTGCTGCTCGAGAACTTCAGCAGCTGCTGTTGCAGCCTTGTAACAACAAGAGCTTGTATGGATGTGTAAGAGTACTCCCCGTCACTTCTCAGACTTACCTTAAAAAGGACTCCCCCAGTAGAAGAACACGTCAACATATAGTTGCCCTCAGAGTCAAAAGCAAAAAGCCTCCCTCGTGGGAACTGGACTTGCTTGTAGCCACTGTACCCGGACAGAACAAAAGGACCCGTAGCTTCGCTGGGAAGATCGTACTCAGGCACCTTCAAGCCACTTTTGTGAATATTTGTCGTGGTTTAACCCCAGCCAGCAACTAAACACCACGCAGCCGCTCACTCACTCCCCCCCACCCAGTGGGATGGGGGAGAAAATCGGGAAAAGAAGCAAAACCCGTGGGTTGAGATAAGAACGGTTTAATAGAACAGAAAAGAAGAAACTAATAATGATAACACTCATAAAATGACAACAGCAACAACGAAAGGATTGGAATGTACAAATGATGCGCAGTGCAATTGCTCACCACCCGCCAACCGACACCCAGCTAGTCCCCGAGCGGCAGTTCCCCGCGCCCCCTTCCCAGTTCCTATACTAGATGGGACGTCCCGTGGTACGGAATACACCCTTGGCCAGTTTGGGTCAGCTGCCCTGGCTGTGTCCTGTGCCGACTTCTTGTGCCCCTCCAGCTTTCTCGCTGGCTGGGCAGGAGAAGCTGAAAAATCCTTGACTTTAGACTGAACACTACTGAGCAACAACTGAAAACATCAGTGTTATCAACATTCTTCGCATACTGAACTCAAAACGGAGCACGGAGCACGGTACCAGCTACTAGGAAGACAGTTAACTCTATCCCAGCCGAAACCCGGACAGTCCAACATGAGGCCGTGGTGCAAAGGGCCCGTGTGGGGCTAAGGGAGCCATACTGTCCTCCCAGTGATGGTCCACACACAGGACATCATTAAAGCCACCTTTGCTGTGACCAAAAATGCACACCCCCCCACCCAGTAACACAGGCACAGCACAGTCAGAGACGCTCCTGCTCTACTTGCAAGGGGAGTCCCGAGACCTCAGGGCCACAGGCTCAGAGCACACCTTGGGAAGGGTGCCATGAGACGCAACCACCAGTGGGTTCCCCCCCTTCGTGTTTGGCAGCAGGCGTCCCCACAGCAGGCTGTACCACGGTATCAAGAGAGCACGCAGGCGCCAGGATGGGTCTGCTGCTGCAGCAGCGGTGCACCGGGCACCTGCTGTGTGCACTGACCTTCCTTGAGGCTGCTGGAAACTTGGCCTTGATGCTCTACGCGCTGCTGTGGGAAGCCGGGAACCCGGTCGACCGCCCTGACAAACGCATTGGCTTTTACAACTTCTGCCTGTGGAACGCGACAGCTGGGGAGCTGCAGTGCCTGGAGTACAAGCATCTGCAGGTGATGGGCATCAGCCTACCAGGAATGGTGCTAGCCAGGGTTTGTGTGTACGCCTGCCTGGTCTTCAGCATCTTCTACCCCGTTTTTGTTGCACACGTGCAGTGCAGAGAGGAGAGGGAGGGCTGGAAGGCGATCCTCATCATACTCATCATCAAGATGATAATCCTCTCTGGAGGCCTGGGTACGTTTCTTTTCCAAACCTCGCAGTGGATTCACCTCTCTGATTTCACTGGGGGCTTCCTGGCATTGCTTGGGACTCAGGCTCTGCTACTGCTCCAGATTCTCACTGCCACTATGTACCTCAGCTGGGCCAAGCAACACACACCCGGGTCAAAGCCCTTTTATTGACGGGGCCCTGCCCGTCGGGATTTGAGGGCGAAGAAGATGCAAGCGCTATTGATAACATGCTTTAAAACAGTAATCCCGCTACAGCTTTAGTCACTGGTAGGAATTTGATCCTTAGTCCAAAGGCCCATCTCCAGCCTCTGGCAAACGGCTGCGTGCAGTGCTCCTGCAGCAAGCAGGCAGCAGACACCAACACCCGCAGCACGGCGTGGAAGCTTTCTGGGAACAGCAGCGTGCAACACGCCCCTCGGCCTGGGGCACAGCATCATAAGCGACAGCATTTCTGGCCCTGACCCAGAGGAGAGCGAAGGGGACGGATCAGAACCAGCACACAGCGGACACAACCCTCTGGCCATATCTAGCCTAAGTATAAGCAGGCAGAGAAGCAAGCAGGCTTCCTTTCTTGGCGTTGCCCAAAGAGACTCTGCTCCTTCTCCACCTCCCGAACTAACCAGGGACGCCTTCGAAGCAACTTGAGGAGCTGTGGCTTCACACTGCCACCACAGCAGTGGCAGCCCCAGAGGGGCACTGGAAATACTCTTCAGCAGGAGCACCTGTACTTCACCTGCTGGAATAACACCTGGAGTGACTCTGCTTTAGTTCATTCGGGTGAAGTGGCCCACATCCAACCCCAAGCAGCAGCAGAGCCCCTGCAGGGGCAGCCCAACAACTTGCTGAGCACTGAACACAGCTCTGAGGAGGAGGAGGGTTTCCACGAGGAAGCAGAGGATTTTGGTGCAGAGCCCCAGGTTTGTCCCCACTGACATTACGGGGCTGAGCCCAGCAGTCCAGCAGCCTTTGAGACTCCAGGAGAACGGGTTCTGCGCGAGGGCAGGTCACCGCAAAGCTAGCCCACACCAACGCACGCCCCGTGCAAGCGTGTGCTCGGGGAGCAGCGCAAGGGCTGCCGAAGGCTGGGGTGCAGTGCCCCAGCTGGGCCATCGCAGCCAGCGCACTGGATGGGGTCTCTCCGCCTTAGCGGCGGTGCACAGCACCGCTCCGTGCCACGTCTGTAACCTCGCACAAAGCAGCGCCTGCTTCCCCCCCCCATCCCCTTAACCTCGCACAAAGCAGCGCCTGCTTTCCCCCCATCCCCTTCGGGACACCAGGGGCCGTTTTCTCCCCTGCTGCCCTCGTGGTGGGGGTGTGGCTGGTGACGCTGCTGTGACTGATTCTGCGTTTCATGAAAGGCTCTCGCACCTGCCCTGGCTTCGTGTGGTTTGTTCATCCCCGCTTCAGACTGGCTCTTGCCACTGAGCCATCCTTATCCCTCCCTAGACCCCCGCGCACCCTGCCATGGGGTCAGCCCCCTCAGAACGGTCCCTGCCCCTGCCAGTCTGCTCCCACCCGTGTCCTCCCCAGCTACGGGAGGCCTGCCCGAGCCTGCGGGCAAATCCAGCGTCAGGCCCAACGGGGACAGCCTGCCAGGCCCCACGGCAGCTGTCACGGAGGGACCGCAAGGACAAGGGAGCCCCAAGGCTGGACCGCGACTATTCGGCTCCGCAGAGCCAGCAAAAGCCTGCCAGGGCCAGCAACTCCCTGCTCCCCTCGAGCCCCGACACCGACCCACCAAAGGGACGCTCACGGGAACCCACACCTCCTCTTTCATCTCTCCGTGCTCCGAGATGCCGAGCAAAACTGAACACAACCTAACCCGGAGCCAAAGCCCGCTGAAGCCAGCACACACCGGGAGAAGCCAGTGCCCCCTTCCTCTCCCCCATGGCTTTCGCGGGCCTCCTACCAGCTCCGCAGGCTACCAACACAGCAGCTCCACAGCCCGCTCCAGGTCCTCCTCCCACCGTCCTGGGTGTCCCCTTGGCTCCTGGGCAGCGGCGGAGCAGGCAACGTCAGCTGAAAAAGATCTCCCTGACGTATTTCAGAGCATCGTCCTCAGAGTCCTCCCAGCCTGGCCTCCCCGCGGCGCCACCGGCAGGGGACGGGAGAGCCGGGCTGCGGCCGCTGCCTCCCCCGCTGCTGGCCGTGCTTCCCGGAGCCTCCTTTGGCGTCGGCTGGAGCTCCTGCTCCTCCCGGCTCCCGGACCGGGCCTTCTCCTCACCTTCCTCGCGCTGCAGGTTCTAGCCAAAGGGAAAAACAACCAGAGCCGGCTGGGCGCGAATTGCACCCCGAGGGGCAGAAGGAGCAGCCCGCCCGCCCCCCCCACCGCGGGACACCCCCGGCCAGGCCCCAGGGAGCCGCCGCCGCCGCCGGCAGCGCTCCCTGCCCGCTCCCCCGAGCCCTCCCCGCTGCCAGGACCGTGTGCGTGTGTGTGTCCCCCGCCCCCGCCCCCGCCCCCGCCCCCGCCCCGGGGGGTCCGCGCTCACCTCCGCCAGGACCGCCAGGGCCACATCCACCAGCTCCGCCTCGGTCATGCAGTACACCGCCGCCCTGCCAACCGCACGGGGAAGACGCTCAGGGCGAACCGGGCCCGGCCTCGCCCGCCCCAGCGGCGCTACCTGGGACCCGCCGCCTGCCGCCGCCTGCCGCCGCCGCCGCTGCCCGCCCTTGGCGGGGGGGGTCCCCGCCGCGACCACCCGCTCGTCCCCCGCCGCCTCCAGCCAGGCCGGCAGCACCCGCCGCCTGCCGCCCGCCGCCATTGCCCGCGCCGGGCGGGGCGGGGCGGGGCGGGGCGGGGCCGCCCCGGGAGCCGCCCCCCTTGGGCCCGCCCCCCGTGGAATCCCCCCTTGGAACCGCCCCCTCCTCCCCGGCCGCCGCGCCCCCTGTGTGACGCCCCGTTGCTAGGCTGCCCCCTGCCGGCGCAGACGGCGTCCTGTGCGGAGCGGGAGCGACCGGAGCTGCCGAGCGGCGGCCGGCGCTCGGGGCTCGGCTCTTCTCGCCCCTGCTTCGCTCGGTTGGGCCTCGGGGAGACCGCCCGGGGCTCGGCAGAGCCCGCCGGGCGCCATCCCCGCGGCGGCATGCAGCGGCTCTTCTCGTGCTGCCTGGGGAGGGTGCGGCGGCCGCCGCCCTCCGACGGCGATGCCGGACCCTGCGCCGCCGAGCCCTCCGAGGTCCGGGAGAAGCCCCGGGGCGGGCTGCACGGCGCGGCCGCCGGAGGTGACCTGGCGCGGCTGCAGCGGCACTGGTGGAGGAAGAGATTCCGCATCAACAGGCGGGACGCGGAGAAGCAGTAAGGGGCGGGCGGCGCCCGGAGCAAAAGCCTCCGGCCGGCCACCCCGGCGGAGCCCAGCCCGGTGGCAAGCGCCCTGAGGAGCCGGGCCGGCTCCGCGGCGCCGGCCTTACCGGGGGCCTGCCCCGGCTGGGGCGGGAGGCGGCGACCCCCTGCCCGTCCCCCCTGCCCTCCCCCGCCGGCCCGGCCCCTGCAGTGAGTCTTCTGCGGAGCTCAGCAGCCCTTCGTCCAAGCAGAGACGGCTGCTTGCCTGTTGCCCGACGGAGCGGCTTGCTTGAGCGGGGGCATGGACTCGCAGAAAGACAGGGCACGGCCGTCCCGCCGCTGCTAGAAACCCCGTGCCCTCCGTCTCTGGGACACGCCTGGCGTGGGACTGCTCGGGGGTGGGGGGGGAACCCAGGGCTTCCGCAGACTCCACACTCTCCGCAGCCTCCGGACTGCCAAGATGCGGTCTCCTTCGCTGGGCTGGGTGGCTGGGCAGTCCTGCTGGAGGCAGGGACCAGTGCCTGGGCACAGGAGTCCGTCCGTGCGGGCGCAGGTTCATTGACACGGCTGAGGAAATGCCTCCCGACTCCAGGGATGTGCTGGGGATTTTTCCTGGCCAGCCCCAGGCTTCGGGTGTGCCACTGCTGCCACCAGCTCCGGACCGCGGAAGCTTGCTTTCAGCTTGGTTTTTGCCAGTTGAGGCGTGTGGCCCCGCGCGGCGGGCACCGCAGCCTGAAACGGTGTCTTCAGCTGTCCGTGTTGACTGAATATGTTTCGTTTCTAGGACGCCTCTGCATCTGGCTTGTGCGAAAGGCCGGGCAGATGTCGTCCGATTCCTAGCAAGAGAGAAATGCCAGCTAAACCCTCGTGACCGCTTTAAGAAATCACCACTGATGAAGGTATGTGGAATATGTTATGCTGTTGCGCGTTGGGATTATCGATTATGCGCTGAACGATACGGACCTTGCGTGATTCTTTACGTAGGCCTGCGTAGAAACAGGTATGTTGCAGTCAGCGGGGAAGGGGCGTATGTTGCCTAATCTTTGAAGGCGCTTATACTTCCCACTGTTGGGAAGGTGCGGGAGTTCTGACAGTGAGAAATGTAGATGTTGGAAGTTATTCCTCCTTTGTGTCTTATTTCCAGGCAGTAGAGCACCAGCACAAAGACTGTGTGGCTATTCTGCTGGAGCATGGTGCCAACCCTAACCTCAGAGATGCTAGCGGCAACACTGCGCTTCACCTGGCTGCCATCACTGCTAGCAAACCCCTAGTCGAGCTGTTACTGGAGCACAAAGCCGATATTGAAGCTCAGAATAAGGTTAGCTTGGACTTTGGGTAAGGTTCCTCTTCCCAAAACTTGCTTGACTTTTCTGTGTTATTCTAAGGGAGATGATTTCCCCTTTCAGTTGGGATACACTCCGCTTACTGTTGCGATCACCAAGTGCTCTGAAGAGTTGGTGGAGTTCCTTCTTCAAAAAGGAGCTGACGTGCATGCTCGAGATAAGCATAAAAGGTGAAGGGTTTGTCAAAAGTGCGCGTGGGACGCCTTTAGCATTCTTCAAGTTGGACCGGGGGGAGGCATAGGAATGAGCTTTGAAAAAGAACCAGCAGCTGCCCAGAAGGAGCTCCTTCTGTGTGACTTGTGAAAGCAGACCCACACTCGGCTGCTTTCTTACCTCAGGGGACAGTTTCTGCCCTGAGGACTGCAAGAAAGTGTTGGCTGTGGTGCCGCACGCGCGCGCACACACACACATGCCCCGAGCCTGCTCTGGGCAGGTGGTTGGCCTGGAGACCTCCTGAGGTCCTGCCAACCTGAATTCTCCAACGCTTCCACGTATTTGGCTGTGCTTTCACTCTGCCTGTAGGAGAAGGGAAATGAATTCTTTGGGGAGCAAAGAGGGACTGAAGTAATGGCAATGCAATGTCCGCAGAAGCTGATGTATTTCCTTTCTTCTCTTGGATGCTTTAGGACCACCCTTATGGTTGCTGCTCTTGCTGGGGATATGAATATAATACAAATTCTCCTGCAGTATGGTGCTGATCTTTCTCAGGAAGACCTGTGTGGCTGCACAGTTCTACATTATGCCAGACTGTCTCAGCATGCTGTGTAAGTGTTTTACATCCTCGTTAGAGCGGCCGCGTTCTCAGAATGTGCGTGCTGATGTACGGCCCTTTTTGGTAACATCGCTGGGGTTTAGTGAGGCATTGAGACCTTTGTTGAAGCTGGGCTCCGTGATGTCTTCTGATGCATCTCTTTCCGTGTCAAGACTGGATTTGGAAGTTGAGGAAAACTTCCCCCCACAGTTCCCTCTGAGAATTCACCTGTGTGCTGCCAAGCTCCACTCCACTCAACTGACTAGCAACTACTTGCCTTTTGTTTCAGAGGGGATCTAACTGATATCCCCTGAGGTAAACTCTTCAGCGGTTTTCCTTCTCTCGTGGGTAGCTTTGCACCACTGGCCGTTCCTTCACTAAGGTGGCTATGTGTGCTTAACAGCTAGGCTGAAGGAAAGAGCCCACTTTCCTAGTGACGGTAGCCTAGTGATGGGTGAATGAACGGCATTCTTCCTACGAGCATGCCTTCTCTAGCCAAAAACAGCTGCCCGTGACCTCTTGTCACTGGGTCTTGACTTCATTTCTTCTCCCCCTGCCCCTTCTGTCAGCCTGGATCGATGGGAAGCAGGAGAGAAGGGTGCCTGGGTAAACTGTGGAGTAAAAACCCCTTTAGGAGTAAAGCACGTCTGAGGATTGCTCTAGCAAAACAAGATGCTCGTTCCTTCCCTCCCGGCTTCTGGCACAGCATCCCTGTTGTGCTAATGCACCACTTTGCATAGCAGCCTTGGTCTGGAGCACGTTTCTAGTATTTTCTTTTCTTGTTTGGGGGGTTTTTTTTGGTTTTAGTTCTGCTTATGCAGCAAACCTGAAAGTGGTCTCTCTCCAGAGCCCCACCTGACCCTCAGCCAAGGTTGTTAGAAGATAACACCTCTACAATGTATTAGCGCCTGCAGTGCTTGCCATGCAACCACAATCTTTGTTGGCCTCTTGATATCCCAACTAGGAGCTCTCTAAACTCTCCGGTCCTCTGGCTGACCATGGGAATTTCTTAAGCCCTTCAAAGTCAGGACTGGGTTTGAGGAGACGTTACCCCAGCTTCACGGGAAGAGTAGCTGCAGCATTAGTGTAGCATCCCACTGAGGTAGAAGCCTTGTAGTGAGATGTCAGTCTGCCAAGGGTTGTCTTAATCTCAATGGCCCTCAAAATGGAGAGGGGGTTTGTCGGATGAGACTGTAACCAGTGGGGCTGAGATACTCCATAGACAAGAATAAGCACCTGCAGCACGAACATGCCTGTAGTGAGTATTTCAGCCTCCAGTAGTCGTGCAGCAAGGTGTCGCTGGGTGTGGGTGTTACCCTTTACCAGCTGGCTATGAATATGGCTCGGATGGCTCATGAATGGCTGTTGCTCTTCCAGTAGAGAGTGTATGCAAGCGGGGGGGTATTTTTAACAAATGCATTTCCTTCCTTTCTGTATATAGTATTCAGAAGCAACTGGAGCAAAACACCGGCTGTGAAATGAGGGGAGAATGTTCTGCAGGAGGCACAGAAGGCCCAGCAGTGCTTGACAGCTCTTGCTCTGGGAAGACTGCTGACTCTCCCTTGGGCACCCCTACACTGACCGGAGCAGGTAGGATCCTTCACCGTGGAGGAGGTGATGAAGACAAATCACTGGCCTGTAGAAGAATGATAACCTCTTGATTGGATGCAGGGCTTGAGGGATGGGGAAAGGCAGAGTGAAATAAGCACTCACAGCAGAGTCTCACATCTTACCTCCTTTGTAGGTGTCTTGCCAGCAGCAGGAGGACAAGAAGAGGAAGATTACGACTCCTCTTTTGATTCTGAGGTACATTCATAGAATCATAGAGTCAGTGTCAAATGGTTGCCCATAGGGCCTACACTCTAGGCGCTTAGCTGCTTCTGCCTAGGTCCTCTCTGCCTTGGGCAGGTGTACATCGGCCCCTTTTGAAAGCCCTGCTCAACAGAGATGCCTAACACGCCGGTGGTGTTTGCCTTTCCGTTCTTTCCATCATCTGATACCACGTTACGGGTGTTGGCTGAAGCGGGAGCTTTGTGCGTGGAAACGGGTTGAGGAGGAGTCTGAGCCAGTTCTCACGCACGTCTTTTCAATTACGCAGTCGGATTGTGAAGCTCCAACAAAAGCGTCGGCCGACGAGCTGCCTCCTGCTGCAGATGGAAAGGGAGCGTGCGCGCAGCCCGTTGCAGAGGAGAGCGGCAACGGTAATTTCCTGACGCACTAAATGGTTACCTTTGTAAGCTTCTCTGCAGTGAAGCACATGGGGAAAAGCAGAGTGAAATAAGCACTCACAGCAGCGTCTCGCTTCTTGCCTCCTTTGTAGGTGTCTTCCCAGCAGCAGGAGCACAGCAGCAAGATGATGACTCCCCTTTTGATTCTGAGGTAGATTCATAGATTCGTTTAGGTGGGAAAAGACCCTTAAAAGTCCAACCGTAAACCCAACACTGCCAAGCCCACCCCTAAACCGTGTACCCCAGCGCCACATCTACACCTCTGCTAAATACCCCCAGGGTTGGTGACAGGTAGATTCACAGAATCATAGAGTCAGTGTCAAATGGTTGCCCATAGGGCCTACACTCTAGACGCTTAGCTGCTTCTGCCTAGGTCCTCTCTGCCTTGGGCAGGTGTACATCGGCCCCTTTGAAAGCCCTGCTCAACAGAGATGCCTAACACGCCGGTGGTGTTTGCCCTTTCCGTTCTTTCCATCATCTGATACCACGTTACGGGTGTTGGCTGAAGCAGGAGCTTTGTGCGTGGAAACGGGTTGAGGAGGAGTCTGTGCCAGTTCTCACGCACGTCTTTTCAATTACGCAGTCGGATTGTGAAGCTCCAACAAAAGCGTCGGCCGACGAGCTGCCTCCTGCTGCAGATGGAAAGGGAGCGTGCGCGCAGCCCGTTGCAGAGGAGAGCGGCAACGGTAATTTCCTGACGCACTAAATGGTTACCTTTGTAAGCTTCTCTGCAGTGAAGCACATGGGGAAAAGCAGAGTGAAATAAGCACTCACAGCAGCGTCTCGCTTCTTGCCTCCTTTGTAGGTGTCTTCCCAGCAGCAGGAGCACAGCAGCTAGATGATGACTCCCCTTTTGATTCTGAGGTAGATTCATAGAATCATAGAGTCGTTTAGGTGGGAAAAGACCCTTAAAAGTCCAACCGTAAACCCAACACTGCCAAGCCCACCCCTAAACCGTGTCCCCGAACGCCACATCTACACCTCTGCTAAATACCCCCAGGGATGGTGACAGGTAGATTCATAGAATCATAGAGTCAGTGTCAAATGGTGGCCCATAGGGCCTACACTCTAGACGCTTAGCTGCTTCTGCCTAGGTCCTCTCTGCCTTGGGCAGGTGTACATCGGCCCCTTTTGAAAGCCCTGCTCAACAGAGATGCCTAACACGCCGGTGGTGTTTGCCCTTTCCGTTCTTTCCATCATCTGATACCACGTTATGCGTGTTGCCTGAAGCAGGAGCTTTGTGCGTGGAAACGGGTTGAGGAGGAGTCTGTGCCAGTTCTCACGCACGTCTTTTCAATTACGCAGTCGGATTGTGAAGCTCCAATGAATGTGACGGCCGGCGTGTGGATTCCACCTGCACACAAACTTGGAGCATGGGTGCAGCCCGTTGCAGAGGAGAGCGGCAACGGTAATTTCCTGACGCACTAAATGGTTACCTTTGTAAGCTTCTCTGCAGTGAAGCACATGGGGAAAAGCAGAGTGAAATAAGCACTCACAGCAGCATCTCGCTTCTTGCCTCCTTTGTAGGTGTCTTCCCAGCAGCAGGAGCACAGCAGCTAGATGATGACTCCCCTTTTGATTCTGAGGTAGATTCATAGAGTCGTTTAGGTTGGAAAAGACCCTTAAAAGTCCAACCGTAAACCCAACACTGCCAAGCCCAGCCCTAAACCGTGTACCCCAGCGCCACATCTACACCTCTGCTAAATACCCCCAGGGATGGTGACAGGTAGATTCACAGAATCATAGAGTCAGTGTCAAATGGTTGCCCATAGGGCCTACACTCTAGACGCTTAGCTGCTTCTGCCTAGGTCCTCTCTGCCTTGGGCAGGTGTACATCGGCCCCTTTTGAAAGCCCTGCTCAACAGAGATGCCTAACACGCCGGTGGTGTTTGCCCTTTCCGTTCTTTCCATCATCTGATACCACGTTACGGGTGTTGGCTGAAGCGGGAGCTTTGTGCATGGAAACGGGTTGAGGAGGAGTCTGTGCCAGTTCTCACGCACGTCTTTTCAATTACGCAGTCGGATTGCGAAGCTCCAGCGAAAGCGTCGGCCGTCGTGCAGCTTCCACCTGTATGCAGACGTGAAGCATGGGTGCAGCGTGTTGCAGAGGAGAGCGGCAACGGTAATTTCCTGACGCACTAAATGGTTACCTTTGTAAGCTTTTCTGCGGTGAAGCAGATGGGGAGAAGCAGAGTGAAATAAGCACTCACAGCAGCGTCTCGCTTCTTGCCTCCTTTGTAGGTGTCTTCCCAGCAGCAGGAGCACAGGTAAGAGGGAGGTTTTGACTCTTCTGAGAGCAAGTTACTTTGTTTTCCAGAGGTAATGCCGAAGTCACGCTCCCGTATCCCCGGTGCTGCAATGCAGTGCGATGCTGCAGTCTTGCTGGGGATTCCTTTCCCCACGATCTGTCTGTCTGTGTTCTCACTTGCTCAGGTTTCTGCACCGGAGAGAGAAGAGCTTCAGCTAAAGAAGGATGCTTCATGTCAAACCGACCTTCAAGGCGACAGACAGGTGACTCTAGTAGAGGCTGATGCAGATATCCATAAATAGAACCAGTCAGTGTACAGAGATCTGTTCTTGCTACTGTGTTCATTTTGGAACGCTGCTGAGAGGAGGTGACTGAATCCGGACCTGAGGTGTATTTCGCACCTCATTTTGTTCCCTTTGTGAAGCCGAAGGGCTGCATAAAGAGGGAAAACAGTGGGTTGGACGAAAGCACGTGCGCAGACTCTCATCCTCTATTCCAAGGAGAAGAATATTTAGCCTTTTCTGTGTATTAGGAAAGAGAAAGCCTCACGAAGAGCTGGCGATCCTGTAGATATGCTCAGCTGAGACAGTTGCCTGCTGGTGGCGGCCAAAATCTCTTATGTTTGAATTCACTGAGTCACAGAAGCATAGAATGGTTTGAGTTGGAAGAGTCCTTTAAAGATCATCTAGTGCAACCCCCCCTGCCATGGGCAGGGACACCTTCCACTAGATCAGCTTGCTCAAAGCCCCATCCAGCCTGAACACTTCCAGAGATGGGGCAGCCACAATTTCTCTGGGCAACCTGGTCCAGTGTCCCACCACCCTCATTGCAAAAAATGTCTTCCTTATGCCCACTCTAAATCTACCCTCTTTCAGTTTAAAACAGTTGCCCCTTGTCCTGTCACTTCAGGCCTTAGTAAAAAGTCTCTCTCTCTCTTTCTATTTTGAAAGGCCGCAGTAAGGTCTCCCCAGAGCTCGCTTTTCCCCAGGCTGAACAACCCCAACTCTCTCAGCCTTTCTTCACGGGAGAGGTGTTCCAGCCCTCTGATCATTGTTGTGGCCCTCCTCTGGACCTGCTTGAGCAGGTCCATGTCCTCCTTGTGCTGGGGACCCCAGAGCTGGATGCATTACTACAGGTGGGGTCTCATGAGAGCAGAGTAGACGGGCAGAATCACCTCCCTCGACCTGCTGGCCACCCTGAAGGCCGAGCTAATGATATCATCCCATGAGTAAAAGCATCTCTCGTGTTGTCATCTTCTCACTGATTTCTCCATGCTCATGGAACACCATTTCTTTAGACATGGGTCAAGCAGCCGTGGCAGGAGCTCGCCAACCCTCTCAAAAGGAGCTCCCTCACAGAAGCTTCACCTGAAGCTGTGAAGTGCTACAGCGTGTACCTGCAGGAACAGAAACTGCAGTTGCAGAAGAAACTGTACCGTTCCAAAGCTAAGGTATGGAGAAAGCCTGTCTCTTGTCTCTTGGCAGGGGCCCAGGCCTTTTTTGTAGCAAACCAGAGCGGGGACCTGATCCTTTCTTGGGGGTTTTGTGTAACCCAGGGTGGTTCAGTGTGCGGTTCGCTGTGATGAGCGGGATGGGAGGGAACAGCACTGCTGCCTTGGGTGCCTGCCTGTTTGCACCACTTGAAGTAAGAGCGGAGGGCTGCACTGAGGTGGTCTTAGTACGCTAGACACCTTTGCAACAGGAGCAGACCGAGTGACATGTAATTGACTCGCCTTGTTTTATAAGCCTGGCGCCTACAATTAGTAAGGCCACTAACCGTGAAGTCACTTTGTCCTTGATTGGAGAAGGGGGGGGGTATTCCTTTCAAACAGCTGCTTCTCAAGGTTCACGGATCACGTGTATTTGCTGCTTCTCTTTGGCTCGGCAAAGCGGAGTGTGTGCTGACAGAGAAAGAGTAGGCATGCTGGAGTGTTGTGCTCACGCTTTTTTGCAGTTCCTCATCACGTCATCATTGTTATGGAGCTGCAAAGTCACTTTAGGAGCAGGAGGAGCTGCTAACCGTGTTGGAGTAGCCAACAAGCGGCTACAAAGAGTGTTTGGAGTCCTTGAGAGAGGAGGAGGAGCGTTGTGGCAGCGTTTAGGAAACGCTTTAGGAAATCATTTTAGACGTAGGAGAGGGGCCAGTGTAAAAGATGAAGTAACGTGGGTTTTGAGAGTCGACATGAGAGTCAGAGCAGTCCACTCCTTTTTATCAAACCTAAGTTGACTACCGGCGATTCTTCTTGTGGTTTGACAGCTGCAGGAATTAAAAGAACGGCATACCCGGACTGAGTGTTATGCCGAGTACCTGAAGGATGCCATCAGGAGGAACGAGAGGGAACTAACTTCCAGGAACCTGCAGGACCTTCTGACCACTTCTTCTGGAACTGCAGCTATCCCAGAGCTGGAAGACCACATACGACGGTAAGGAAGTAACAGAGTGGAGCAAGGCTTCGCTTTCTGCGATTGTGCGAAAACAACAGGACTGTCTTCTTGCATCCCAGCAAGATAATAATACACGATTTTCAAAGACGCTTTTGTTTTAGATGAGGTTCTTTCACATTCTTCTTTGGGGATTTGTGCTCTTGTGGCCTCCTGTGATAAGGCCTGTCCTTCTTTTCCAGGCTCCAAGGTGAAAAGGCCAGGCTGGAAACCACAGTCCAGCAACAAGCAAAGACCATCGAAGCCCTTTGGAAAAAACTGCAAGCCTGTGCCTTAGTAAGCTACTCACAGCCTTCCCTTTTCGTGAGCTACAGAGCCTAGTTCTGTATCTGTGTGGGAAATTTTAAGATGAGGTTTTCCTGGAGAGCCTAGGAGAGATCAGTTTCTCTGTTCTACTGACTACAGGCTGCTCTGAAAGTCCTGCTGGCCCATTCCCCCAGCTTTCTGGCTTTGAGAGTTGTTCCGTGAGACTATAGCAAGTCCTTCTTAATGCCATCTTTGTTAAGGACTTGACAGCAATGCACTGGCTTAAGTATTTTCTGCTTTAGACCAGTCGTGAGCTTGAGACCTCAGGCAGCACTTCAGACAGTCCTGCGGTAGAGGGGTTTGGTGCCTTCGGTTGCGGACACTCCTTGGGCTCTGGTGGTGGTGAGCACGTAGTCCTGGAGGCCTGACTGGCATCATCAGACTGGGACAGGAATTCTTCCGTGGCCTGTACTCTGGGCACCTTCCCATGTTAGTGGCCATGGATTCCTTGGCCAGAAGGTGTAGGTCTGTAATGCAACGAGAAGACCTCCAAAGATGAAAGGCTGCAACTAATAAGGGAATGACACCTCCATAGGCCATATTTTGTATGCTTGGTTGGCGCTGCCGTGAGGTATGACCTTCAGCCAGGGAAGTCCTAGTGTGACTTCTTTTTTCTTCTTTTAATGCTGCTGTAGTCTCATAATGGCCTGGAGGACTCGGTAACCGGCTTTCGGACAACACGGACTGCAAAGGAACACCGACGTCGGCAGGTATATGAACAGCTTCTGGGAACGACTGGTTTTAGTCTTTGAATTTCTCGTGGGCAGGTAATTTATGAAAAGGTCAGGTGGGCTGCGGGGAATCCCCCAGGTTTTTGGGCAGGACACCCTCAGGGGAAAAGTCTATACGTTTCCTCATTCCCCTGGTGCTACTGTGTTTTGCATCTGCTCGGTAGACAATATGCGGGCACTTGCGTTCATCAGCACGATTCCTTTGATGGGTAGGCTGTGTGCTGTGGACAGGAGAGACAGCTGTGGGTGAGAGCTGTGAGAGGAGACTGGACTTGGGAGATACATGTTTTCTCCTTTGTGGAGAAGGCTGGCTGCACATTCTGCGTGTGGATCCTGTTCCTGTGCTCTGTGTGTGATGCATCTTTTCTATTTTGAAAGCGTGGCAGTGAAAGCAAGGAAGTAAAGAAGCTGGGCAAGACGCAATGCCGATCGGAAGCGCTTCCGGATGAAGCGTGGAAAAGAAACGCCGCGCTGGAGGAAGAACAGACCAGGCATGGCTTTTTAGTGCTTTAAAGAAATACACACTGAGGAGAAGTCAAGCTTTACTGAACCCTAGTGTAAAAGCATGTGCATAACCGTTTGCGAGCAAATTCAAGCCTCGCATTCGATCTTGCCAGGTGCTTCTGTGCATGAGCCTATGGTTTTAAAAAGCTGCAAAAGGCCTTGCAAATGCAGGCTGCCTGCACTTCTCCTGGGTGGGAAGGAAGTCTTGTCCTCTTCTGTTCAGAGAAATTTGGGGCCCTCCAAGTGTTGGGTGGTGCTGGGGAGCTGGCTGCTCTCAGTAATTCCTGGCTTGTCAAGCACATTACAGATGAAGCAAGCCATCCGGGGCTGTGCTGCTTAGGTAAGAGTGTGTGCAAAAGGCCGACTGCTGCTTTGCTTCACGCTTTCCTTACTAATTTGCTGTGCAGGTTGAAGATGCTTCTGCAGATGTCTTCGACAACCCTGACTGCGTCTGCAGCGCGAAGGAGAAAGTCCCAGCTCAGTTTCTGGCGAGAGATGAAGTAAGTTGTTCCGAATTGACTAACTAAATTGGTAAACTAAGAAGAAAGCTGAGCTCTGGTTTGGTTGGTGGATTTGAGGCGATTATTCTTTTCTGCTAGAACCCGTGTGATTCTTTTCCTATACTTTTTTTCCGCGCTGCTAATTATCTCTTGGCTGTATTTTGCAAGTGATTGACTGCTCTTGATGCTCCTGCTCCTGTTGTGGCAGTAGATGATGATGATGTTGATGAACACAGATGTAGTTGTCGTGATGGGTAAAAACCACGAGCCAGGAGTCCCAGCAATGGCCTCACTGACCAGCATGCAGTGCCGGGGGCCCTGAGCAAGAACAGCGGAGCTGGTCACCACACACTGAGATTTTAATACATTTCAATACTCTGTCTGCAGGTGACGAATGCAGTCTCGATGGCCCCCCACCTTACGGATTTCCAGTCACAGCTGAACCTCCAACGCGGTTAACGATGAGAAGATGCACAAAGAGCGGAGGAAGTGCCAGTGCCAGAAAAGAGTGCTCCCAGGGGAGATGCGTGAAGCCTGGAAACCTTTGCCTTCCACCCTGTGCACCCCCCCCACCCCCTCCCCGCCCCCCCCCTAATTACAAGTGTTCTGTCGCAGTTTGGTATTTAATAAACTCTGCCACCTCGTACGGGTCTTAGTTTTGCTGCACAGCCGGAGCTCTTCGGACCTAGCGCGTCCGGACGAGGAGAGTCCTGTTCCTGAAGGCTCGCTCAGGCTCCCTTCCCACGCAGGCAGTCAGCACACCTCTCCCTGCCCTCGCTCGGAACGACCCCCAGTCCTGCAGACATCTCCGACGGGGAGCACGCGTCCGTGTCCTTTCCCTCTGCGGAGGCTTGAACCGTGGCGGTGCTCAGACCAGGGACCAGCGCTGAGCGACTGCTCATCATCGGTCGCCAGACTCCTTTCTAGAGCAACCCTCCCGCCGGTCTGGGCAGAAGGGGGTGGGCGAGCTCCCGGTAGCCACGGACGCTTTGCAGATCCCACCGGGACCTGGCGGATTTGCAGCCTGCCGAGGGGAAAGGCGGGAAGCAGCGGGCACGAGCCGCAGCAGGGAGAAACCCACCTCGACCCGAGGAAAAACCTTTCCTCCTGCGAGGGCGGCCAGGGACCGCTGTCAGGGAGCAGCGCGGGCACGCTGCTCCCTCAGGGACGGGGAGCCGAAGGGGGTCCCCGCAGCCAGCGGGGCAGACCCAGCCTCGGCCCGCACGAGCGAGGGGAGCGGGGCCGTCCCCGGGGAAGGCAGCCGAGAGCCCGCAGGGACGAACGAGCGCCTGGGGAGGCGGCGGCGCCGAGGGCGAACCGAGAAGCCGGGCCAGGCCGGGCCGGGGCTCAGGCCCGGTGGCGGCCAGCGGGGTCGGAGACAGCCCGGTGGTGGCCAAGCAGGGCCACGGGGAGGCGGCCGGCGGGCTGGGGTCCGTGGCCGGGAGAGACCGAGCTGGAGACGGGGACGCCATGACGGAGCTCGGGCAGGGCCTGCAGGCCTCCGCCTCCGCCTCGGGGGGCCTCCCGCGCCGGAGGCCCCCGGGGTGAGGCCGGAGGCTCCAGCTCAGCCCACCGGTGGCTTTTTTGTGCCACAGAGAGGTTGTAGGGTCTCTGTGCTTGGAGACGCTCCCGCCTGGACGTGGCCCTGGCTGACCCTGCTTTGAGCAGGGCGGGGGGGGGGAGACGAGACGAGGCCCCTTCCCGCCGCGACGACGCTCGTGCTTTCGGCGCTCTGGGGATGTCGCGCTGCGGGCCCCGTTTGCTTCGGCCAGACCTCCCGCCTGCTTCAGTGAGCTTTTTGCCAGAGTCTGACCGCGTACAAAAGACGACGGCAGACTGTACCCAGCATCTCCGGGCACAAAGACGGCAACGACCTTCTCAGACGCCCAGCCATGGCGTGAGGTGTGATGCCACCAGCGAAGAACGGCCGTCGAGTTAGCCGACGTCGACTTAGTTGACTTCCAGCCCCCAGTTTGAGAGCTGGAACTAGGAAAGAACCATCACACTCCCAGTCTGGCTGGGCAGCAGTGGGAGCTGCCAGCTAGGGAGGTCCACCTGGCCCAGTCCCCACCTCTTCAAACACAAGGAGACGGCTAGCTAGGCATTACAGCCTTGACAAACCACTCTTCATAAATACGCCAAAGCACGCTGGGCAAAGACAAACTGAAATAACGTTCCACCTCCTCTCCGGCCAATCGGCCGTCAACATGCTAACACATGTCCGGGCTCTAAAGCCAAAACGGCTCTCGGAAAATACCAAAGGTATCTTCAGACGGCAAATTGGACCCGTTCTCCACATAATCGAGAGTGAGAGCTCTGCCGAGGAACAACAGTACCGCAGACTCCCAAGAAAGGCCAAGAACGTAAGCAGCGGTGAGCTCGACGGCAATGGGCAAGCAGATGAGAGCTGGCTGCTTAGCCGTCCACTCAAAGACTATGCAACACCCGAGCACAGCACCTCCCCTGATGTTGGGGGGGTGCAGGGGGACAGACAGCTCCAGTGACAGAGAGCACTGTACATGACCAGACTGGTTCTGGCCCCCCCTCCTCCTATCCACCATCAGGTAGCTGCCAGGCATTTACGGAGCTTCTGAACTCCGACACAAGCCTTTCAAAAAGTCTGACTAGGGATCTCTCCTCTAGTTGGTAGCAGGCATCTATCCCAAGGCAACACCATACATCCAAACGCACGCAATTATTTTTGTTCCTGGATGTCTTGCACCGCTTCCCCCCCGTGTGTGGGTGTCAGTGCTGGAAGCACCTGGTGAAAGCCCAAGGGTCTTTTCGCCGTGCAGGAGACTTTCCTAGCACATCCCTGCCCCAGCCACCCTCCCCATGTTTTGCAGCAACAACTGAACAGAGCACAGGAATCAAGTGCAAGGGAGTATTTTCTTTTTATGGGGGAAAAAAACAAACGAACAAACACACACACAAACAAAAAAAATAAAAGCACAACAACAAATGCTATACTGAAAGAATACTCTGCTTTTGCACTGGCCTTTCCAGTTTGAGTCATCTTACCACTGTGCACTGTGCTGCCTCATGCATGCCTCCCCCAACCTCACCTTCTTCTGCAGAACCCCTGACGTGATCCCAGCAGCCTTCTAGCCACATGCTACTCAAGACTCCCTAACAGAGCGGGTCCAGCTGCCACTATGGATCAGTGAAGACTTAGTTTTCAGTGCTGCCACTGATCCGGTCCCATACCAGCATTCTACTGCACAGTGGTTTGGCAAACGTATTTAACTTTTCTCAAGAGGCAAAAGCTACAATGAGAAGAGGGACTGTGGTTTGCCTTCTCTCCCATGCAGTTTGTTCCTGTGGAGTTAACGCTGGTTTTGTCAAGTCTTTTGCTCTTTCCCTTCGGCACCGTCCAGGTTAAGACTTCCGAGCCAGTAAGGTTGTTAATTTAATCTTCCCATCCATAGAGGCGGTGAGGCAGGTCCCGCAGTCCATGGCCGTGCTCCAATCCACTGTGACAACGGGAGCTCTGTGTCCTCCCAGGGAAAGGCAGCTCTCCAGAACCTTTTCCTCACCGTTCAACTGAAAGAAGGAAAGCATAAGGTTTTAAGGAGGCAAGGTTCTGCAGTGGGGGCAGCGCACCCACAGGAGAAGCCAAAGCCTGCTACAGACTCCGTATCCCCATCAGCATACATAATTAAGCGGAAAAATCAGAGACATGTCGAGATGTACGTAGCACGCATGAGGAAGCAAATTTCCAGTCTCACAACAGAAGCACGCAGTCTCAAGCAGCTCAGTGTCTGCTATCAGCTGAGCTGCAGTAATTGAACAGGGCAGGCTAAAAGCACACGCTGATGAAGAGCACGTAAGCCTAACCTATAGCTCATGTTAGTGCGGGTGCTCCGAATGCCCCAGATGCAAAGTAAAAATTCCATCCAATCTGCCTTGCAATGGCTTATACTGATGCGTATTGACTCAAGAGGAGGCAGGCAAGGGGCAAGCGATCAGTAACCGCTTGTTACTGCGGCACAGAAATTGGGGTGCTTGGAACCATTCAGCCTTACCCTTCATTCCATTTCAGTACACAGCAAGAGGAGGGAATCAGGCTGGGACTAACATAGCACGAGCAAGCACACAAGGCAGATTAAAGACGAGCATCAGGCAACAATCGCGCATTTTGCGTTGAACTGGCATGCATCAATATATTAAAAAAGAATAATTTAAAACTTTGTCCTAGGCACTTGGGTACTAAGGAAAACTGCTGCAGCTAAGCTTTAAGAACACGGAGCACACGTACTCTAGCTACATACAGAGAGTCAAACGCTTACAGAGGGTTCAAACACTTGCTAAGCACCACACGCTGCTAAAACGCACGCTGTATGAAACTGAGCAGCAACTTGCACAGAGCACGGATGGGTAGGTGCTGCTCGAGAACTTCAGCAGCTGCTGTTGCAGCCTTGTAACAACAAGAGCTTGTATGGATGTGTAAGAGTACTCCCCGTCACTTCTCAGACTTACCTTAAAAAGGACTCCCCCAGTAGAAGAACACGTCAACATATAGTTGCCCTCAGAGTCAAAAGCAAAAAGCCTCCCTCGTGGGAACTGGACTTGCTTGTAGCCACTGTACCCGGACAGAACAAAAGGACCCGTAGCTTCGCTGGGAAGATCGTACTCAGGCACCTTCAAGCCACTTTTGTGAATATTTGTCGTGGTTTAACCCCAGCCAGCAACTAAACACCACGCAGCCGCTCACTCACTCCCCCCCACCCAGTGGGATGGGGGAGAAAATCGGGAAAAGAAGCAAAACCCGTGGGTTGAGATAAGAACGGTTTAATAGAACAGAAAAGAAGAAACTAATAATGATAACACTCATAAAATGACAACAGCAACAACGAAAGGATTGGAATGTACAAATGATGCGCAGTGCAATTGCTCACCACCCGCCAACCGACACCCAGCTAGTCCCCGAGCGGCAGTTCCCCGCGCCCCCTTCCCAGTTCCTATACTAGATGGGACGTCCCGTGGTACGGAATACACCCTTGGCCAGTTTGGGTCAGCTGCCCTGGCTGTGTCCTGTGCCGACTTCTTGTGCCCCTCCAGCTTTCTCGCTGGCTGGGCAGGAGAAGCTGAAAAATCCTTGACTTTAGACTGAACACTACTGAGCAACAACTGAAAACATCAGTGTTATCAACATTCTTCGCATACTGAACTCAAAACGGAGCACGGAGCACGGTACCAGCTACTAGGAAGACAGTTAACTCTATCCCAGCCGAAACCCGGACAGTCCAACATGAGGCCGTGGTGCAAAGGGCCCGTGTGGGGCTAAGGGAGCCATACTGTCCTCCCAGTGATGGTCCACACACAGGACATCATTAAAGCCACCTTTGCTGTGACCAAAAATGCACACCCCCCCACCCAGTAACACAGGCACAGCACAGTCAGAGACGCTCCTGCTCTACTTGCAAGGGGAGTCCCGAGACCTCAGGGCCACAGGCTCAGAGCACACCTTGGGAAGGGTGCCATGAGACGCAACCACCAGTGGGTTCCCCCCCTTCGTGTTTGGCAGCAGGCGTCCCCACAGCAGGCTGTACCACGGTATCAAGAGAGCACGCAGGCGCCAGGATGGGTCTGCTGCTGCAGCAGCGGTGCACCGGGCACCTGCTGTGTGCACTGACCTTCCTTGAGGCTGCTGGAAACTTGGCCTTGATGCTCTACGCGCTGCTGTGGGAAGCCGGGAACCCGGTCGACCGCCCTGACAAACGCATTGGCTTTTACAACTTCTGCCTGTGGAACGCGACAGCTGGGGAGCTGCAGTGCCTGGAGTACAAGCATCTGCAGGTGATGGGCATCAGCCTACCAGGAATGGTGCTAGCCAGGGTTTGTGTGTACGCCTGCCTGGTCTTCAGCATCTTCTACCCCGTTTTTGTTGCACACGTGCAGTGCAGAGAGGAGAGGGAGGGCTGGAAGGCGATCCTCATCATACTCATCATCAAGATGATAATCCTCTCTGGAGGCCTGGGTACGTTTCTTTTCCAAACCTCGCAGTGGATTCACCTCTCTGATTTCACTGGGGGCTTCCTGGCATTGCTTGGGACTCAGGCTCTGCTACTGCTCCAGATTCTCACTGCCACTATGTACCTCAGCTGGGCCAAGCAACACACACCCGGGTCAAAGCCCTTTTATTGACGGGGCCCTGCCCGTCGGGATTTGAGGGCGAAGAAGATGCAAGCGCTATTGATAACATGCTTTAAAACAGTAATCCCGCTACAGCTTTAGTCACTGGTAGGAATTTGATCCTTAGTCCAAAGGCCCATCTCCAGCCTCTGGCAAACGGCTGCGTGCAGTGCTCCTGCAGCAAGCAGGCAGCAGACACCAACACCCGCAGCACGGCGTGGAAGCTTTCTGGGAACAGCAGCGTGCAACACGCCCCTCGGCCTGGGGCACAGCATCATAAGCGACAGCATTTCTGGCCCTGACCCAGAGGAGAGCGAAGGGGACGGATCAGAACCAGCACACAGCGGACACAACCCTCTGGCCATATCTAGCCTAAGTATAAGCAGGCAGAGAAGCAAGCAGGCTTCCTTTCTTGGCGTTGCCCAAAGAGACTCTGCTCCTTCTCCACCTCCCGAACTAACCAGGGACGCCTTCGAAGCAACTTGAGGAGCTGTGGCTTCACACTGCCACCACAGCAGTGGCAGCCCCAGAGGGGCACTGGAAATACTCTTCAGCAGGAGCACCTGTACTTCACCTGCTGGAATAACACCTGGAGTGACTCTGCTTTAGTTCATTCGGGTGAAGTGGCCCACATCCAACCCCAAGCAGCAGCAGAGCCCCTGCAGGGGCAGCCCAACAACTTGCTGAGCACTGAACACAGCTCTGAGGAGGAGGAGGGTTTCCACGAGGAAGCAGAGGATTTTGGTGCAGAGCCCCAGGTTTGTCCCCACTGACATTACGGGGCTGAGCCCAGCAGTCCAGCAGCCTTTGAGACTCCAGGAGAACGGGTTCTGCGCGAGGGCAGGTCACCGCAAAGCTAGCCCACACCAACGCACGCCCCGTGCAAGCGTGTGCTCGGGGAGCAGCGCAAGGGCTGCCGAAGGCTGGGGTGCAGTGCCCCAGCTGGGCCATCGCAGCCAGCGCACTGGATGGGGTCTCTCCGCCTTAGCGGCGGTGCACAGCACCGCTCCGTGCCACGTCTGTAACCTCGCACAAAGCAGCGCCTGCTTCCCCCCCCCATCCCCTTAACCTCGCACAAAGCAGCGCCTGCTTTCCCCCCATCCCCTTCGGGACACCAGGGGCCGTTTTCTCCCCTGCTGCCCTCGTGGTGGGGGTGTGGCTGGTGACGCTGCTGTGACTGATTCTGCGTTTCATGAAAGGCTCTCGCACCTGCCCTGGCTTCGTGTGGTTTGTTCATCCCCGCTTCAGACTGGCTCTTGCCACTGAGCCATCCTTATCCCTCCCTAGACCCCCGCGCACCCTGCCATGGGGTCAGCCCCCTCAGAACGGTCCCTGCCCCTGCCAGTCTGCTCCCACCCGTGTCCTCCCCAGCTACGGGAGGCCTGCCCGAGCCTGCGGGCAAATCCAGCGTCAGGCCCAACGGGGACAGCCTGCCAGGCCCCACGGCAGCTGTCACGGAGGGACCGCAAGGACAAGGGAGCCCCAAGGCTGGACCGCGACTATTCGGCTCCGCAGAGCCAGCAAAAGCCTGCCAGGGCCAGCAACTCCCTGCTCCCCTCGAGCCCCGACACCGACCCACCAAAGGGACGCTCACGGGAACCCACACCTCCTCTTTCATCTCTCCGTGCTCCGAGATGCCGAGCAAAACTGAACACAACCTAACCCGGAGCCAAAGCCCGCTGAAGCCAGCACACACCGGGAGAAGCCAGTGCCCCCTTCCTCTCCCCCATGGCTTTCGCGGGCCTCCTACCAGCTCCGCAGGCTACCAACACAGCAGCTCCACAGCCCGCTCCAGGTCCTCCTCCCACCGTCCTGGGTGTCCCCTTGGCTCCTGGGCAGCGGCGGAGCAGGCAACGTCAGCTGAAAAAGATCTCCCTGACGTATTTCAGAGCATCGTCCTCAGAGTCCTCCCAGCCTGGCCTCCCCGCGGCGCCACCGGCAGGGGACGGGAGAGCCGGGCTGCGGCCGCTGCCTCCCCCGCTGCTGGCCGTGCTTCCCGGAGCCTCCTTTGGCGTCGGCTGGAGCTCCTGCTCCTCCCGGCTCCCGGACCGGGCCTTCTCCTCACCTTCCTCGCGCTGCAGGTTCTAGCCAAAGGGAAAAACAACCAGAGCCGGCTGGGCGCGAATTGCACCCCGAGGGGCAGAAGGAGCAGCCCGCCCGCCCCCCCCACCGCGGGACACCCCCGGCCAGGCCCCAGGGAGCCGCCGCCGCCGCCGGCAGCGCTCCCTGCCCGCTCCCCCGAGCCCTCCCCGCTGCCAGGACCGTGTGCGTGTGTGTGTCCCCCGCCCCCGCCCCCGCCCCCGCCCCGGGGGGTCCGCGCTCACCTCCGCCAGGACCGCCAGGGCCACATCCACCAGCTCCGCCTCGGTCATGCAGTACACCGCCGCCCTGCCAACCGCACGGGGAAGACGCTCAGGGCGAACCGGGCCCGGCCTCGCCCGCCCCAGCGGCGCTACCTGGGACCCGCCGCCTGCCGCCGCCTGCCGCCGCCGCCGCTGCCCGCCCTTGGCGGGGGGGGTCCCCGCCGCGACCACCCGCTCGTCCCCCGCCGCCTCCAGCCAGGCCGGCAGCACCCGCCGCCTGCCGCCCGCCGCCATTGCCCGCGCCGGGCGGGGCGGGGCGGGGCGGGGCGGGGCCGCCCCGGGAGCCGCCCCCCTTGGGCCCGCCCCCCGTGGAATCCCCCCTTGGAACCGCCCCCTCCTCCCCGGCCGCCGCGCCCCCTGTGTGACGCCCCGTTGCTAGGCTGCCCCCTGCCGGCGCAGACGGCGTCCTGTGCGGAGCGGGAGCGACCGGAGCTGCCGAGCGGCGGCCGGCGCTCGGGGCTCGGCTCTTCTCGCCCCTGCTTCGCTCGGTTGGGCCTCGGGGAGACCGCCCGGGGCTCGGCAGAGCCCGCCGGGCGCCATCCCCGCGGCGGCATGCAGCGGCTCTTCTCGTGCTGCCTGGGGAGGGTGCGGCGGCCGCCGCCCTCCGACGGCGATGCCGGACCCTGCGCCGCCGAGCCCTCCGAGGTCCGGGAGAAGCCCCGGGGCGGGCTGCACGGCGCGGCCGCCGGAGGTGACCTGGCGCGGCTGCAGCGGCACTGGTGGAGGAAGAGATTCCGCATCAACAGGCGGGACGCGGAGAAGCAGTAAGGGGCGGGCGGCGCCCGGAGCAAAAGCCTCCGGCCGGCCACCCCGGCGGAGCCCAGCCCGGTGGCAAGCGCCCTTGTATCGATGGGAAGCAGGAGAGAAGGGTGCCTGGGTAAACTGTGGAGTAAAAACCCCTTTAGGAGTAAAGCACGTCTGAGGATTGCTCTAGCAAAACAAGATGCTCGTTCCTTCCCTCCCGGCTTCTGGCACAGCATCCCTGTTGTGCTAATGCACCACTTTGCATAGCAGCCTTGGTCTGGAGCACGTTTCTAGTATTTTCTTTTCTTGTTTGGGGGGTTTTTTTTGGTTTTAGTTCTGCTTATGCAGCAAACCTGAAAGTGGTCTCTCTCCAGAGCCCCACCTGACCCTCAGCCAAGGTTGTTAGAAGATAACACCTCTACAATGTATTAGCGCCTGCAGTGCTTGCCATGCAACCACAATCTTTGTTGGCCTCTTGATATCCCAACTAGGAGCTCTCTAAACTCTCCGGTCCTCTGGCTGACCATGGGAATTTCTTAAGCCCTTCAAAGTCAGGACTGGGTTTGAGGAGACGTTACCCCAGCTTCACGGGAAGAGTAGCTGCAGCATTAGTGTAGCATCCCACTGAGGTAGAAGCCTTGTAGTGAGATGTCAGTCTGCCAAGGGTTGTCTTAATCTCAATGGCCCTCAAAATGGAGAGGGGGTTTGTCGGATGAGACTGTAACCAGTGGGGCTGAGATACTCCATAGACAAGAATAAGCACCTGCAGCACGAACATGCCTGTAGTGAGTATTTCAGCCTCCAGTAGTCGTGCAGCAAGGTGTCGCTGGGTGTGGGTGTTACCCTTTACCAGCTGGCTATGAATATGGCTCGGATGGCTCATGAATGGCTGTTGCTCTTCCAGTAGAGAGTGTATGCAAGCGGGGGGGTATTTTTAACAAATGCATTTCCTTCCTTTCTGTATATAGTATTCAGAAGCAACTGGAGCAAAACACCGGCTGTGAAATGAGGGGAGAATGTTCTGCAGGAGGCACAGAAGGCCCAGCAGTGCTTGACAGCTCTTGCTCTGGGAAGACTGCTGACTCTCCCTTGGGCACCCCTACACTGACCGGAGCAGGTAGGATCCTTCACCGTGGAGGAGGTGATGAAGACAAATCACTGGCCTGTAGAAGAATGATAACCTCTTGATTGGATGCAGGGCTTGAGGGATGGGGAAAGGCAGAGTGAAATAAGCACTCACAGCAGAGTCTCACATCTTACCTCCTTTGTAGGTGTCTTGCCAGCAGCAGGAGGACAAGAAGAGGAAGATTACGACTCCTCTTTTGATTCTGAGGTACATTCATAGAATCATAGAGTCAGTGTCAAATGGTTGCCCATAGGGCCTACACTCTAGGCGCTTAGCTGCTTCTGCCTAGGTCCTCTCTGCCTTGGGCAGGTGTACATCGGCCCCTTTTGAAAGCCCTGCTCAACAGAGATGCCTAACACGCCGGTGGTGTTTGCCTTTCCGTTCTTTCCATCATCTGATACCACGTTACGGGTGTTGGCTGAAGCGGGAGCTTTGTGCGTGGAAACGGGTTGAGGAGGAGTCTGAGCCAGTTCTCACGCACGTCTTTTCAATTACGCAGTCGGATTGTGAAGCTCCAAGAAAAGCGTCGGCCGACGAGCTGCCTCCTGCTGCAGATGGAAAGGGAGCGTGCGCGCAGCCCGTTGCAGAGGAGAGCGGCAACGGTAATTTCCTGACGCACTAAATGGTTACCTTTGTAAGCTTCTCTGCAGTGAAGCACATGGGGAAAAGCAGAGTGAAATAAGCACTCACAGCAGCGTCTCGCTTCTTGCCTCCTTTGTAGGTGTCTTCCCAGCAGCAGGAGCACAGCAGCAAGATGATGACTCCCCTTTTGATTCTGAGGTAGATTCATAGAGTCGTTTAGGTTGGAAAAGACCCTTAAAAGTCCAACCGTAAACCCAACACTGCCAAGCCCACCCCTAAACCGTGTCCCCGAACGCCACATCTACACCTCTTCTAAATACCCCCAGGGTTGGTGACAGGTAGATTCACAGAATCATAGAGTCAGTGTCAAATGGTTGCCCATAGGGCCTACACTCTAGACGCTTAGCTGCTTCTGCCTAGGTCCTCTCTGCCTTGGGCAGGTGTACATCGGCCCCTTTTGAAATCCGTGCTCAACAGAGATGCCTAACACGCCGGTGGTGTTTGCCCTTTCCGTTCTTTCCATCATCTGATACCACGTTACGGGTGTTGGCTGAAGCGGGAGCTTTGTGCGTGGAAACGGGTTGAGGAGGAGTCTGTGCCAGTTCTCACGCACGTCTTTTCAATTACGCAGTCGGATTGTGAAGCTCCAACTAAAGCGTCGGCCGACGAGCTGCCTCCTGCTGCAGATGGAAAGGGAGCGTGCGCGCAGCCCGTTGCAGAGGAGAGCGGCAACGGTAATTTCCTGACGCACTAAATGGTTACCTTTGTAAGCTTCTCTGCAGTGAAGCACATGGGGAAAAGCAGAGTGAAATAAGCACTCACAGCAGCGTCTCGCTTCTTGCCTCCTTTGTAGGTGTCTTCCCAGCAGCAGGAGCACAGCAGCTAGATGATGACTCCCCTTTTGATTCTGAGGTAGATTCATAGAATCATAGAGTCGTTTAGGTTGGAAAAGACCCTTAAAAGTCCAACCGTAAACCCAACACTGCCAAGCCCACCCCTAAACCATGTACCCCAGCGCCACATCTACACCTCTGCTAAATACCCCCAGGGATGGTGACAGGTAGATTCATAGAATCATAGAGTCAGTGTCAAATGGTTGCCCATAGGGCCTACACTCTAGACGCTTAGCTGCTTCTGCCTAGGTCCTCTCTGCCTTGGGCAGGTGTACATCGGCCCCTTTTGAAATCCGTGCTCAACAGAGATGCCTAACACGCCGGTGGTGTTTGCCCTTTCCGTTCTTTCCATCATCTGATACCACGTTACGGGTGTTGGCTGAAGCGGGAGCTTTGTGCGTGGAAACAAGTTGAGAAGGAGTCTGTGCCAGTTCTCACGCACGTCTTTTCAATTACGCAGTCGGATTGTGAAGCTCCAACTAAAGCGTCGGCCGACGAGCTGCCTCCTGCTGCAGATGGAAAGGGAGCGTGCGCGCAGCCCGTTGCAGAGGAGAGCGGCAACGGTAATTTCCTGACGCACTAAATGGTTACCTTTGTAAGCTTCTCTGCAGTGAAGCACATGGGGAAAAGCAGAGTGAAATAAGCACTCACAGCAGCGTCTCGCTTCTTGCCTCCTTTGTAGGTGTCTTCCCAGCAGCAGGAGCACAGCAGCTAGATGATGACTCCCCTTTTGATTCTGAGGTAGATTCATAGAATCATAGAGTCGTTTAGGTTGGAAAAGACCCTTAAAAGTCCAACCGTAAACCCAACACTGCCAAGCCCACCCCTAAACCATGTACCCCAGCGCCACATCTACACCTCTGCTAAATACCCCCAGGGATGGTGACAGGTAGATTCATAGAATCATAGAGTCAGTGTCAAATGGTGGCCCATAGGGCCTACACTCTAGACGCTTAGCTGCTTCTGCCTAGGTCCTCTCTGCCTTGGGCAGGTGTACATCGGCCCCTTTTGAAAGCCCTGCTCAACAGAGATGCCTAACACGCCGGTGGTGTTTGCCCTTTCCGTTCTTTCCATCATCTGATACCACGTTATGCGTGTTGCCTGAAGCAGGAGCTTTGTGCGTGGAAACGGGTTGAGGAGGAGTCTGTGCCAGTTCTCACGCACGTCTTTTCAATTACGCAGTCGGATTGTGAAGCTCCAATGAATGTGACGGCCGGCGTGTGGATTCCACCTGCACACAAACTTGGAGCATGGGCGCAGCCCGTTGCAGAGGAGAGCGGCAACGGTAATTTCCTGACGCACTAAATGGTTACCTTTGTAAGCTTCTCTGCAGTGAAGCACATGGGGAAAAGCAGAGTGAAATAAGCACTCACAGCAGCGTCTCGCTTCTTGCCTCCTTTGTAGGTGTCTTCCCAGCAGCAGGAGCACAGCAGCAAGATGATGACTCCCCTTTTGATTCTGAGGTAGATTCATAGAGTCGTTTAGGTTGGAAAAGACCCTTAAAAGTCCAACCGTAAACCCAACACTGCTAAGCCCACCCCTAAACCGTGTCCCCGAACGCCACATCTACACCTCTTCTAAATACCCCCAGGGTTGGTGACAGGTAGATTCACAGAATCATAGAGTCAGTGTCAAATGGTTGCCCATAGGGCCTACACTCTAGACGCTTAGCTGCTTCTGCCTAGGTCCTCTCTGCCTTGGGCAGGTGTACATCGGCCCCTTTTGAAAGCCCTGCTCAACAGAGATGCCTAACACGCCGGTGGTGTTTGCCCTTTCCGTTCTTTCCATCATCTGATACCACGTTACGGGTGTTGGCTGAAGTGGGAGCTTTGTGCGTGGAAACGGGTTGAGGAGGAGTCTGTGCCAGTTCTCACGCACGTCTTTTCAATTACGCAGTCGGATTGTGAAGCTCCAACAAAAGCGTCGGCCGACGAGCTGCCTCCTGCTGCAGATGGAAAGGGAGCGTGCGCGCAGCCCGTTGCAGAGGAGAGCGGCAACGGTAATTTCCTGACGCACTAAATGGTTACCTTTGTAAGCTTCTCTGCAGTGAAGCACATGGGGAAAAGCAGAGTGAAATAAGCACTCACAGCAGCGTCTCGCTTCTTGCCTCCTTTGTAGGTGTCTTCCCAGCAGCAGGAGCACAGCAGCTAGATGATGACTCCCCTTTTGATTCTGAGGTAGATTCATAGAATCATAGAGTCGTTTAGGTTGGAAAAGACCCTTAAAAGTCCAACCGTAAACCCAACACTGCCAAGCCCACCCCTAAACCATGTACCCCAGCGCCACATCTACACCTCTGCTAAATACCCCCAGGGATGGTGACAGGTAGATTCATAGAATCATAGAGTCAGTGTCAAATGGTTGCCCATAGGGCCTACACTCTAGACGCTTAGCTGCTTCTGCCTAGGTCCTCTCTGCCTTGGGCAGGGGTACGTCGGCCCCTTTTGAAAGCCCTGCTCAACAGAGATGCCTAACACGCCGGTGGTGTTTGCCCTTTCCGTTCTTTCCATCATCTGATACCACGTTACGGGTGTTGGCTGAAGTGGGAGCTTTGTGCGTGGAAACGGGTTGAGGAGGAGTCTGTGCCAGTTCTCACGCACGTCTTTTCAATTACGCAGTCGGATTGTGAAGCTCCAACTAAAGCGTCGGCCGACGAGCTGCCTCCTGCTGCAGATGGAAAGGGAGCGTGCGCGCAGCCCGTTGCAGAGGAGAGCGGCAACGGTAATTTCCTGACGCACTAAATGGTTACCTTTGTAAGCTTCTCTGCAGTGAAGCACATGGGGAAAAGCAGAGTGAAATAAGCACTCACAGCAGCGTCTCGCTTCTTGCCTCCTTTGTAGGTGTCTTCCCAGCAGCAGGAGCACAGCAGCTAGATGATGACTCCCCTTTTGATTCTGAGGTAGATTCATAGAATCATAGAGTCGTTTAGGTGGGAAAAGACCCTTAAAAGTCCAACCGTAAACCCAACACTGCCAAGCCCACCCCTAAACCGTGTCCCCGAACGCCACATCTACACCTCTGCTAAATACCCCCAGGGATGGTGACAGGTAGATTCATAGAATCATAGAGTCAGTGTCAAATGGTGGCCCATAGGGCCCACACTCTAGACGCTTAGCTGCTTCTGCCTAGGTCCTCTCTGCCTTGGGCAGGTGTACATCGGCCCCTTTTGAAAGCCCTGCTCAACAGAGATGCCTAACACGCCGGTGGTGTTTGCCCTTTCCGTTCTTTCCATCATCTGATACCACGTTATGCGTGTTGCCTGAAGCAGGAGCTTTGTGCGTGGAAACGGGTTGAGGAGGAGTCTGTGCCAGTTCTCACGCACGTCTTTTCAATTACGCAGTCGGATTGTGAAGCTCCAATGAATGTGACGGCCGGCGTGTGGATTCCACCTGCACACAAACTTGGAGCATGGGCGCAGCCCGTTGCAGAGGAGAGCGGCAACGGTAATTTCCTGACGCACTAAATGGTTACCTTTGTAAGCTTCTCTGCAGTGAAGCACATGGGGAAAAGCAGAGTGAAATAAGCACTCACAGCAGCGTCTCGCTTCTTGCCTCCTTTGTAGGTGTCTTCCCAGCAGCAGGAGCACAGCAGCAAGATGATGACTCCCCTTTTGATTCTGAGGTAGATTCATAGAGTCGTTTAGGTTGGAAAAGACCCTTAAAAGTCCAACCGTAAACCCAACACTGCTAAGCCCACCCCTAAACCGTGTCCCCGAACGCCACATCTACACCTCTTCTAAATACCCCCAGGGTTGGTGACAGGTAGATTCACAGAATCATAGAGTCAGTGTCAAATGGTTGCCCATAGGGCCTACACTCTAGACGCTTAGCTGCTTCTGCCTAGGTCCTCTCTGCCTTGGGCAGGGGTACGTCGGCCCCTTTTGAAAGCCCTGCTCAACAGAGATGCCTAACACGCCGGTGGTGTTTGCCCTTTCCGTTCTTTCCATCATCTGATACCACGTTACGGGTGTTGGCTGAAGCGGGAGCTTTGTGCGTGGAAACGGGTTGAGGAGGAGTCTGTGCCAGTTCTCACGCACGTCTTTTCAATTACGCAGTCGGATTGCGAAGCTCCAGCGAAAGCGTCGGCCGTCGTGCAGCTTCCACCTGTATGCAGACGTGAAGCATGGGTGCAGCGTGTTGCAGAGGAGAGCGGCAACGGTAATTTCCTGACGCACTAAATGGTTACCTTTGTAAGCTTTTCTGCGGTGAAGCAGATGGGGAGAAGCAGAGTGAAATAAGCACTCACAGCAGCGTCTCGCTTCTTGCCTCCTTTGTAGGTGTCTTCCCAGCAGCAGGAGCACAGGTAAGAGGGAGGTTTTGACTCTTCTGAGAGCAAGTTACTTTGTTTTCCAGAGGTAATGCCGAAGTCACGCTCCCGTATCCCCGGTGCTGCAATGCAGTGCGATGCTGCAGTCTTGCTGGGGATTCCTTTCCCCACGATCTGTCTGTCTGTGTTCTCACTTGCTCAGGTTTCTGCACCGGAGAGAGAAGAGCTTCAGCTAAAGAAGGATGCTTCATGTCAAACCGACCTTCAAGGCGACAGACAGGTGACTCTAGTAGAGGCTGATGCAGATATCCATAAATAGAACCAGTCAGTGTACAGAGATCTGTTCTTGCTACTGTGTTCATTTTGGAACGCTGCTGAGAGGAGGTGACTGAATCCGGACCTGAGGTGTATTTCGCACCTCATTTTGTTCCCTTTGTGAAGCCGAAGGGCTGCATAAAGAGGGAAAACAGTGGGTTGGACGAAAGCACGTGCGCAGACTCTCATCCTCTATTCCAAGGAGAAGAATATTTAGCCTTTTCTGTGTATTAGGAAAGAGAAAGCCTCACGAAGAGCTGGCGATCCTGTAGATATGCTCAGCTGAGACAGTTGCCTGCTGGTGGCGGCCAAAATCTCTTATGTTTGAATTCACTGAGTCACAGAAGCATAGAATGGTTTGAGTTGGAAGAGTCCTTTAAAGATCATCTAGTGCAACCCCCCCTGCCATGGGCAGGGACACCTTCCACTAGATCAGCTTGCTCAAAGCCCCATCCAGCCTGAACACTTCCAGAGATGGGGCAGCCACAATTTCTCTGGGCAACCTGGTCCAGTGTCCCACCACCCTCATTGCAAAAAATGTCTTCCTTATGCCCACTCTAAATCTACCCTCTTTCAGTTTAAAACAGTTGCCCCTTGTCCTGTCACTTCAGGCCTTAGTAAAAAGTCTCTCTCTCTCTTTCTATTTTGAAAGGCCGCAGTAAGGTCTCCCCAGAGCTCGCTTTTCCCCAGGCTGAACAACCCCAACTCTCTCAGCCTTTCTTCACGGGAGAGGTGTTCCAGCCCTCTGATCATTGTTGTGGCCCTCCTCTGGACCTGCTTGAGCAGGTCCATGTCCTCCTTGTGCTGGGGACCCCAGAGCTGGATGCATTACTACAGGTGGGGTCTCATGAGAGCAGAGTAGACGGGCAGAATCACCTCCCTCGACCTGCTGGCCACCCTGAAGGCCGAGCTAATGATATCATCCCATGAGTAAAAGCATCTCTCGTGTTGTCATCTTCTCACTGATTTCTCCATGCTCATGGAACACCATTTCTTTAGACATGGGTCAAGCAGCCGTGGCAGGAGCTCGCCAACCCTCTCAAAAGGAGCTCCCTCACAGAAGCTTCACCTGAAGCTGTGAAGTGCTACAGCGTGTACCTGCAGGAACAGAAACTGCAGTTGCAGAAGAAACTGTACCGTTCCAAAGCTAAGGTATGGAGAAAGCCTGTCTCTTGTCTCTTGGCAGGGGCCCAGGCCTTTTTTGTAGCAAACCAGAGCGGGGACCTGATCCTTTCTTGGGGGTTTTGTGTAACCCAGGGTGGTTCAGTGTGCGGTTCGCTGTGATGAGCGGGATGGGAGGGAACAGCACTGCTGCCTTGGGTGCCTGCCTGTTTGCACCACTTGAAGTAAGAGCGGAGGGCTGCACTGAGGTGGTCTTAGTACGCTAGACACCTTTGCAACAGGAGCAGACCGAGTGACATGTAATTGACTCGCCTTGTTTTATAAGCCTGGCGCCTACAATTAGTAAGGCCACTAACCGTGAAGTCACTTTGTCCTTGATTGGAGAAGGGGGGGGGTATTCCTTTCAAACAGCTGCTTCTCAAGGTTCACGGATCACGTGTATTTGCTGCTTCTCTTTGGCTCGGCAAAGCGGAGTGTGTGCTGACAGAGAAAGAGTAGGCATGCTGGAGTGTTGTGCTCACGCTTTTTTGCAGTTCCTCATCACGTCATCATTGTTATGGAGCTGCAAAGTCACTTTAGGAGCAGGAGGAGCTGCTAACCGTGTTGGAGTAGCCAACAAGCGGCTACAAAGAGTGTTTGGAGTCCTTGAGAGAGGAGGAGGAGCGTTGTGGCAGCGTTTAGGAAACGCTTTAGGAAATCATTTTAGACGTAGGAGAGGGGCCAGTGTAAAAGATGAAGTAACATGGGTTTTGAGAGTCGACATGAGAGTCAGAGCAGTCCACTCCTTTTTATCAAACCTAAGTTGACTACCGGCGATTCTTCTTGTGGTTTGACAGCTGCAGGAATTAAAAGAACAGCATATCTGGACTGAGTGTTATGCCGAGTACCTGAAGGATGCCATCAGGAGGAACGAGAGGGAACTAACTTCCAGGAACCTGCAGGACCTTCTGACCACATCTTCTGGAACTGCAGCTATCCCAGAGCTGGAAGACCACATACGACGGTAAGGAAGTAACAGAGTGGAGCAAGGCTTCGCTTTCTGCGATTGTGCGAAAACAACAGGACTGTCTTCTTGCATCCCAGCAAGATAATAATACACGATTTTCAAAGACGCTTTTGTTTTAGATGAGGTTCTTTCACATTCTTCTTTGGGGATTTGTGCTCTTGTGGCCTCCTGTGATAAGGCCTGTCCTTCTTTTCCAGGCTCCAAGGTGAAAAGGCCAGGCTGGAAACCACAGTCCAGCAACAAGCAAAGACCATCGAAGCCCTTTGGAAAAAACTGCAAGCCTGTGCCTTAGTAAGCTACTCACAGCCTTCCCTTTTCGTGAGCTACAGAGCCTAGTTCTGTATCTGTGTGGGAAATTTTAAGATGAGGTTTTCCTGGAGAGCCTAGGAGAGATCAGTTTCTCTGTTCTACTGACTACAGGCTGCTCTGAAAGTCCTGCTGGCCCATTCCCCCAGCTTTCTGGCTTTGAGAGTTGTTCCGTGAGACTATAGCAAGTCCTTCTTAATGCCATCGTTGTTAAGGACTTGACAGCAATGCACTGGCTTAAGTATTTTCTGCTTTAGACCAGTCGTGAGCTTGAGACCTCAGGCAGCACTTCAGACAGTCCTGCGGTAGAGGGGTTTGGTGCCTTCGGTTGCGGACACTCCTTGGGCTCTGGTGGTGGTGAGCACGTAGTCCTGGAGGCCTGACTGGCATCATCAGACTGGGACAGGAATTCTTCCGTGGCCTGTACTCTGGGCACCTTCCCATGTTAGTGGCCATGGATTCCTTGGCCAGAAGGTGTAGGTCTGTAATGCAACGAGAAGACCTCCAAAGATGAAAGGCTGCAACTAATAAGGGAATGACACCTCCATAGGCCATATTTTGTATGCTTGGTTGGCGCTGCCGTGAGGTATGACCTTCAGCCAGGGAAGTCCTAGTGTGACTTCTTTTTTCTTCTTTTAATGCTGCTGTAGTCTCATAATGGCCTGGAGGACTCGGTAACCGGCTTTCGGACAACACGGACTGCAAAGGAACACCGACGTCGGCAGGTATATGAACAGCTTCTGGGAACGACTGGTTTTAGTCTTTGAATTTCTCGTGGGCAGGTAATTTATGAAAAGGTCAGGTGGGCTGCGGGGAATCCCCCAGGTTTTTGGGCAGGACACCCTCAGGGGAAAAGTCTATACGTTTCCTCATTCCCCTGGTGCTACTGTGTTTTGCATCTGCTCGGTAGACAACATGCGGGCACTTGCGTTCATCAGCACGATTCCTTTGATGGGTAGGCTGTGTGCTGTGGACAGGAGGGACAGCTGTGGGTGAGAGCTGTGAGAGGAGACTGGACTTGGGAGATACATGTTTTCTCCTTTGTGGAGAAGGCTGGCTGCACATTCTGCGTGTGGATCCTGTTCCTGTGCTCTGTGTGTGATGCATCTTTTCTATTTTGAAAGCGTGGCAGTGAAAGCAAGGAAGTAAAGAAGCTGGGCAAGACGCAATGCCGATCGGAAGCGCTTCCGGATGAAGCGTGGAAAAGAAACGCCGCGCTGGAGGAAGAACAGACCAGGCATGGCTTTTTAGTGCTTTAAAGAAATACACACTGAGGAGAAGTCAAGCTTTACTGAACCCTAGTGTAAAAGCATGTGCATAACCGTTTGCGAGCAAATTCAAGCCTCGCATTCGATCTTGCCAGGTGCTTCTGTGCATGAGCCTATGGTTTTAAAAAGCTGCAAAAGGCCTTGCAAATGCAGGCTGCCTGCACTTCTCCTGGGTGGGAAGGAAGTCTTGTCCTCTTCTGTTCAGAGAAATTTGGGGCCCTCCAAGTGTTGGGTGGTGCTGGGGAGCTGGCTGCTCTCAGTAATTCCTGGCTTGTCAAGCACATTACAGATGAAGCAAGCCATCCGGGGCTGTGCTGCTTAGGTAAGAGTGTGTGCAAAAGGCCGACTGCTGCTTTGCTTCACGCTTTCCTTACTAATTTGCTGTGCAGGTTGAAGATGCTTCTGCAGATGTCTTCGACAACCCTGACTGCGTCTGCAGCGCGAAGGAGAAAGTCCCAGCTCAGTTTCTGGCGAGAGATGAAGTAAGTTGTTCCGAATTGACTAACTAAATTGGTAAACTAAGAAGAAAGCTGAGCTCTGGTTTGGTTGGTGGATTTGAGGCGATTATTCTTTTCTGCTAGAACCCGTGTGATTCTTTTCCTATACTTTTTTTCCGCGCTGCTAATTATCTCTTGGCTGTATTTTGCAAGTGATTGACTGCTCTTGATGCTCCTGCTCCTGTTGTGGCAGTAGATGATGATGATGTTGATGAACACAGATGTAGTTGTCGTGATGGGTAAAAACCACGAGCCAGGAGTCCCAGCAATGGCCTCACTGACCAGCATGCAGTGCCGGGGGCCCTGAGCAAGAACAGCGGAGCTGGTCACCACACACTGAGATTTTAATACATTTCAATACTCTGTCTGCAGGTGACGAATGCAGTCTCGATGGCCCCCCACCTTACGGATTTCCAGTCACAGCTGAACCTCCAACGCGGTTAACGATGAGAAGATGCACAAAGAGCGGAGGAAGTGCCAGTGCCAGAAAAGAGTGCTCCCAGGGGAGATGCGTGAAGCCTGGAAACCTTTGCCTTCCACCCTGTGCACCCACCCCACCCCCTCCCCGCCCCCCCCTAATTACAAGTGTTCTGTCGCAGTTTGGTATTTAATAAACTCTGCCACCTCGTACGGGTCTTAGTTTTGCTGCACAACCGGAGCTCTTCGGACCTAGCGCGTCCGGACGAGGAGAGTCCTGTTCCTGAAGGCTCGCTCAGGCTCCCTTCCCACGCAGGCAGTCAGCACACCTCTCCCTGCCCTCGCTCGGAACGACCCCCAGTCCTGCAGACATCTCCGACGGGGAGCACGCGTCCGTGTCCTTTCCCTCTGCGGAGGCTTGAACCGTGGCGGTGCTCAGACCAGGGACCAGCGCTGAGCGACTGCTCATCATCGGTCGCCAGACTCCTTTCTAGAGCAACCCTCCCGCCGGTCTGGGCAGAAGGGGGTGGGCGAGCTCCCGGTAGCCACGGACGCTTTGCAGATCCCACCGGGACCTGGCGGATTTGCAGCCTGCCGAGGGGAAAGGCGGGAAGCAGCGGGCACGAGCCGCAGCAGGGAGAAACCCACCTCGACCCGAGGAAAAACCTTTCCTCCTGCGAGGGCGGCCAGGGACCGCTGTCAGGGAGCAGCGCGGGCACGCTGCTCCCTCAGGGACGGGGAGCCGAAGGGGGTCCCCGCAGCCAGCGGGGCAGACCCAGCCTCGGCCCGCACGAGCGAGGGGAGCGGGGCCGTCCCCGGGGAAGGCAGCCGAGAGCCCGCAGGGACGAACGAGCGCCTGGGGAGGCGGCGGCGCCGAGGGCGAACCGAGAAGCCGGGCCAGGCCGGGCCGGGGCTCAGGCCCGGTGGCGGCCAGCGGGGTCGGAGACAGCCCGGTGGTGGCCAAGCAGGGCCACGGGGAGGCGGCCGGCGGGCTGGGGTCCGTGGCCGGGAGAGACCGAGCTGGAGACGGGGACGCCATGACGGAGCTCGGGCAGGGCCTGCAGGCCTCCGCCTCCGCCTCGGGGGGCCTCCCGCGCCGGAGGCCCCCGGGGTGAGGCCGGAGGCTCCAGCTCAGCCCACCGGTGGCTTTTTTGTGCCACAGAGAGGTTGTAGGGTCTCTGTGCTTGGAGACGCTCCCGCCTGGACGTGGCCCTGGCTGACCCTGCTTTGAGCAGGGCGGGGGGGGGGAGACGAGACGAGGCCCCTTCCCGCCGCGACGACGCTCGTGCTTTCGGCGCTCTGGGGATGTCGCGCTGCGGGCCCCGTTTGCTTCGGCCAGACCTCCCGCCTGCTTCAGTGAGCTTTTTGCCAGAGTCTGACCGCGTACAAAAGACGACGGCAGACTGTACCCAGCATCTCCGGGCACAAAGACGGCAACGACCTTCTCAGACGCCCAGCCATGGCGTGAGGTGTGATGCCACCAGCGAAGAACGGCCGTCGAGTTAGCCGACGTCGACTTAGTTGACTTCCAGCCCCCAGTTTGAGAGCTGGAACTAGGAAAGAACCATCACACTCCCAGTCTGGCTGGGCAGCAGTGGGAGCTGCCAGCTAGGGAGGTCCACCTGGCCCAGTCCCCACCTCTTCAAACACAAGGAGACGGCTAGCTAGGCATTACAGCCTTGACAAACCACTCTTCATAAATACGCCAAAGCACGCTGGGCAAAGACAAACTGAAATAACGTTCCACCTCCTCTCCGGCCAATCGGCCGTCAACATGCTAACACATGTCCGGGCTCTAAAGCCAAAACGGCTCTCGGAAAATACCAAAGGTATCTTCAGACGGCAAATTGGACCCGTTCTCCACATAATCGAGAGTGAGAGCTCTGCCGAGGAACAACAGTACCGCAGACTCCCAAGAAAGGCCAAGAACGTAAGCAGCGGTGAGCTCGACGGCAATGGGCAAGCAGATGAGAGCTGGCTGCTTAGCCGTCCACTCAAAGACTATGCAACACCCGAGCACAGCACCTCCCCTGATGTTGGGGGGGTGCAGGGGGACAGACAGCTCCAGTGACAGAGAGCACTGTACATGACCAGACTGGTTCTGGCCCCCCCTCCTCCTATCCACCATCAGGTAGCTGCCAGGCATTTACGGAGCTTCTGAACTCCGACACAAGCCTTTCAAAAAGTCTGACTAGGGATCTCTCCTCTAGTTGGTAGCTGGCATCTATCCCAAGGCAATACCATACATCCAAACGCACGCAATTATTTTTGTTCCTGGATGTCTTGCACCGCTTCCCCCCCGTGTGTGGGTGTCAGTGCTGGAAGCACCTGGTGAAAGCCCAAGGGTCTTTTCGCCGTGCAGGAGACTTTCCTAGCACATCCCTGCCCCAGCCACCCTCCCCATGTTTTGCAGCAACAACTGAACAGAGCACAGGAATCAAGTGCAAGGGAGTATTTTCTTTTTATGGGGGAAAAAAACAAACGAACAAACACACACACAAACAAAAAAAATAAAAGCACAACAACAAATGCTATACTGAAAGAATACTCTGCTTTTGCACTGGCCTTTCCAGTTTGAGTCATCTTACCACCGTGCACTGTGCTGCCTCATGCATGCCTCCCCCAACCTCACCTTCTTCTGCAGAACCCCTGACGTGATCCCAGCAGCCTTCTAGCCACATGCTACTCAAGACTCCCTAACAGAGCGGGTCCAGCTGCCACTATGGATCAGTGAAGACTTAGTTTTCAGTGCTGCCACTGATCCGGTCCCATACCAGCATTCTACTGCACAGTGGTTTGGCAAACGTATTTAACTTTTCTCAAGAGGCAAAAGCTACAATGAGAAGAGGGACTGTGGTTTGCCTTCTCTCCCATGCAGTTTGTTCCTGTGGAGTTAACGCTGGTTTTGTCAAGTCTTTTGCTCTTTCCCTTCGGCACCGTCCAGGTTAAGACTTCCGAGCCAGTAAGGTTGTTAATTTAATCTTCCCATCCATAGAGGCGGTGAGGCAGGTCCCGCAGTCCATGGCCGTGCTCCAATCCACTGTGACAACGGGAGCTCTGTGTCCTCCCAGGGAAAGGCAGCTCTCCAGAACCTTTTCCTCACCGTTCAACTGAAAGAAGGAAAGCATAAGGTTTTAAGGAGGCAAGGTTCTGCAGTGGGGGCAGCGCACCCACAGGAGAAGCCAAAGCCTGCTACAGACTCCGTATCCCCATCAGCATACATAATTAAGCGGAAAAATCAGAGACATGTCGAGATGTACGTAGCACGCATGAGGAAGCAAATTTCCAGTCTCACAACAGAAGCACGCAGTCTCAAGCAGCTCAGCGTCTGCTACCAGCTGAGCTGCAGTAATTGAACAGGGCAGGCTAAAAGCACACACTGATGAAGAGCACGTAAGCCTAACCTATAGCTCATGTTAGTGCGGGTGCTCCGAATGCCCCAGATGCAAAGTAAAAATTCCATCCAATCTGCCTTGCAATGGCTTATACTGATGCGTATTGACTCAAGAGGAGGCAGGCAAGGGGCAAGCGATCAGTAACCGCTTGTTACTGCGGCACAGAAATTGGGGTGCTTGGAACCATTCAGCCTTACCCTTCATTCCATTTCAGTACACAGCAAGAGGAGGGAATCAGGCTGGGACTAACATAGCACGAGCAAGCACACAAGGCAGATTAAAGACGAGCATCAGGCAACAATCGCGCATTTTGCGTTGAACTGGCATGCATCAATATATTAAAAAAGAATAATTTAAAACTTTGTCCTAGGCACTTGGGTACTAAGGAAAACTGCTGCAGCTAAGCTTTAAGAACACGGAGCACACGTACTCTAGCTACATACAGAGAGTCAAACGCTTACAGAGGGTTCAAACACTTGCTAAGCACCACACGCTGCTAAAACGCACGCTGTATGAAACTGAGCAGCAACTTGCACAGAGCACGGATGGGTAGGTGCTGCTCGAGAACTTCAGCAGCTGCTGTTGCAGCCTTGTAACAACAAGAGCTTGTATGGATGTGTAAGAGTACTCCCCGTCACTTCTCAGACTTACCTTAAAAAGGACTCCCCCAGTAGAAGAACACGTCAACATATAGTTGCCCTCAGAGTCAAAAGCAAAAAGCCTCCCTCGTGGGAACTGGACTTGCTTGTAGCCACTGTACCCGGACAGAACAAAAGGACCCGTAGCTTCGCTGGGAAGATCGTACTCAGGCACCTTCAAGCCACTTTTGTGAATATTTGTCGTGGTTTAACCCCAGCCAGCAACTAAACACCACGCAGCCGCTCACTCACTCCCCCCCACCCAGTGGGATGGGGGAGAAAATCGGGAAAAGAAGCAAAACCCGTGGGTTGAGATAAGAACGGTTTAATAGAACAGAAAAGAAGAAACTAATAATGATAACACTCATAAAATGACAACAGCAACAACGAAAGGATTGGAATGTACAAATGATGCGCAGTGCAATTGCTCACCACCCGCCAACCGACACCCAGCTAGTCCCCGAGCGGCAGTTCCCCGCGCCCCCTTCCCAGTTCCTATACTAGATGGGACGTCCCGTGGTACGGAATACACCCTTGGCCAGTTTGGGTCAGCTGCCCTGGCTGTGTCCTGTGCCGACTTCTTGTGCCCCTCCAGCTTTCTCGCTGGCTGGGCAGGAGAAGCTGAAAAATCCTTGACTTTAGACTGAACACTACTGAGCAACAACTGAAAACATCAGTGTTATCAACATTCTTCGCATACTGAACTCAAAACGGAGCACGGAGCACGGTACCAGCTACTAGGAAGACAGTTAACTCTATCCCAGCCGAAACCCGGACAGTCCAACATGAGGCCGTGGTGCAAAGGGCCCGTGTGGGGCTAAGGGAGCCATACTGTCCTCCCAGTGATGGTCCACACACAGGACATCATTAAAGCCACCTTTGCTGTGACCAAAAATGCACACCCCCCCACCCAGTAACACAGGCACAGCACAGTCAGAGACGCTCCTGCTCTACTTGCAAGGGGAGTCCCGAGACCTCAGGGCCACAGGCTCAGAGCACACCTTGGGAAGGGTGCCATGAGACGCAACCACCAGTGGGTTCCCCCCCTTCGTGTTTGGCAGCAGGCGTCCCCACAGCAGGCTGTACCACGGTATCAAGAGAGCACGCAGGCGCCAGGATGGGTCTGCTGCTGCAGCAGCGGTGCACCGGGCACCTGCTGTGTGCACTGACCTTCCTTGAGGCTGCTGGAAACTTGGCCTTGATGCTCTACGCGCTGCTGTGGGAAGCCGGGAACCCGGTCGACCGCCCTGACAAACGCATTGGCTTTTACAACTTCTGCCTGTGGAACGCGACAGCTGGGGAGCTGCAGTGCCTGGAGTACAAGCATCTGCAGGTGATGGGCATCAGCCTACCAGGAATGGTGCTAGCCAGGGTTTGTGTGTACGCCTGCCTGGTCTTCAGCATCTTCTACCCCGTTTTTGTTGCACACGTGCAGTGCAGAGAGGAGAGGGAGGGCTGGAAGGCGATCCTCATCATACTCATCATCAAGATGATAATCCTCTCTGGAGGCCTGGGTACGTTTCTTTTCCAAACCTCGCAGTGGATTCACCTCTCTGATTTCACTGGGGGCTTCCTGGCATTGCTTGGGACTCAGGCTCTGCTACTGCTCCAGATTCTCACTGCTACTTATGTACCTCAGCTGGGCCAAGCAACACACACCCGGGTCAAAGCCCTTTTCCTGACGGGGCCCTGCCCGTCGGGATTTGAGGGCGAAGAAGATGCAAGCGCTATTGATAACATGCTTTAAAACAGTAATCCCGCTACAGCTTTAGTCACTGGTAGGAATTTGATCCTTAGTCCAAAGGCCCATCTCCAGCCTCTGGCAAACGGCTGCGTGCAGTGCTCCTGCAGCAAGCAGGCAGCAGACACCAACACCCGCAGCACGGCGTGGAAGCTTTCTGGGAACAGCAGCGTGCAACACGCCCCTCGGCCTGGGGCACAGCATCATAAGCGACAGCATTTCTGGCCCTGACCCAGAGGAGAGCGAAGGGGACGGATCAGAACCAGCACACAGCGGACACAACCCTCTGGCCATATCTAGCCTAAGTATAAGCAGGCAGAGAAGCAAGCAGGCTTCCTTTCTTGGCGTTGCCCAAAGAGACTCTGCTCCTTCTCCACCTCCCGAACTAACCAGGGACGCCTTCGAAGCAACTTGAGGAGCTGTGGCTTCACACTGCCACCACAGCAGTGGCAGCCCCAGAGGGGCACTGGAAATACTCTTCAGCAGGAGCACCTGTACTTCACCTGCTGGAATAACACCTGGAGTGACTCTGCTTTAGTTCATTCGGGTGAAGTGGCCCACATCCAACCCCAAGCAGCAGCAGAGCCCCTGCAGGGGCAGCCCAACAACTTGCTGAGCACTGAACACAGCTCTGAGGAGGAGGAGGGTTTCCACGAGGAAGCAGAGGATTTTGGTGCAGAGCCCCAGGTTTGTCCCCACTGACATTACGGGGCTGAGCCCAGCAGTCCAGCAGCCTTTGAGACTCCAGGAGAACGGGTTCTGCGCGAGGGCAGGTCACCGCAAAGCTAGCCCACACCAACGCACGCCCCGTGCAAGCGTGTGCTCGGGGAGCAGCGCAAGGGCTGCCGAAGGCTGGGGTGCAGTGCCCCAGCTGGGCCATCGCAGCCAGCGCACTGGATGGGGTCTCTCCGCCTTAGCGGCGGTGCGCAGCACCGCTCCGTGCCACGTCTGTAACCTCGCACAAAGCAGCGCCTGCTTCCCCCCCCCATCCCCTTAACCTCGCACAAAGCAGCGCCTGCTTTCCCCCCATCCCCTTCGGGACACCAGGGGCCGTTTTCTCCCCTGCTGCCCTCGTGGTGGGGGTGTGGCTGGTGACGCTGCTGTGACTGATTCTGCGTTTCATGAAAGGCTCTCGCACCTGCCCTGGCTTCGTGTGGTTTGTTCATCCCCGCTTCAGACTGGCTCTTGCCACTGAGCCATCCTTATCCCTCCCTAGACCCCCGCGCACCCTGCCATGGGGTCAGCCCCCTCAGAACGGTCCCTGCCCCTGCCAGTCTGCTCCCACCCGTGTCCTCCCCAGCTACGGGAGGCCTGCCCGAGCCTGCGGGCAAATCCAGCGTCAGGCCCAACGGGGACAGCCTGCCAGGCCCCACGGCAGCTGTCACGGAGGGACCGCAAGGACAAGGGAGCCCCAAGGCTGGACCGCGACTATTCGGCTCCGCAGAGCCAGCAAAAGCCTGCCAGGGCCAGCAACTCCCTGCTCCCCTCGAGCCCCGACACCGACCCACCAAAGGGACGCTCACGGGAACCCACACCTCCTCTTTCATCTCTCCGTGCTCCGAGATGCCGAGCAAAACTGAACACAACCTAACCCGGAGCCAAAGCCCGCTGAAGCCAGCACACACCGGGAGAAGCCAGTGCCCCCTTCCTCTCCCCCATGGCTTTCGCGGGCCTCCTACCAGCTCCGCAGGCTACCAACACAGCAGCTCCACAGCCCGCTCCAGGTCCTCCTCCCACCGTCCTGGGTGTCCCCTTGGCTCCTGGGCAGCGGCGGAGCAGGCAACGTCAGCTGAAAAAGATCTCCCTGACGTATTTCAGAGCATCGTCCTCAGAGTCCTCCCAGCCTGGCCTCCCCGCGGCGCCACCGGCAGGGGACGGGAGAGCCGGGCTGCGGCCGCTGCCTCCCCCGCTGCTGGCCGTGCTTCCCGGAGCCTCCTTTGGCGTCGGCTGGAGCTCCTGCTCCTCCCGGCTCCCGGACCGGGCCTTCTCCTCACCTTCCTCGCGCTGCAGGTTCTAGCCAAAGGGAAAAACAACCAGAGCCGGCTGGGCGCGAATTGCACCCCGAGGGGCAGAAGGAGCAGCCCGCCCGCCCCCCCCACCGCGGGACACCCCCGGCCAGGCCCCAGGGAGCCGCCGCCGCCGCCGGCAGCGCTCCCTGCCCGCTCCCCCGAGCCCTCCCCGCTGCCAGGACCGTGTGCGTGTGTGTGTCCCCCGCCCCCGCCCCCGCCCCCGCCCCGGGGGGTCCGCGCTCACCTCCGCCAGGACCGCCAGGGCCACATCCACCAGCTCCGCCTCGGTCATGCAGTACACCGCCGCCCTGCCAACCGCACGGGGAAGACGCTCAGGGCGAACCGGGCCCGGCCTCGCCCGCCCCAGCGGCGCTACCTGGGACCCGCCGCCTGCCGCCGCCTGCCGCCGCCGCCGCTGCCCGCCCTTGGCGGGGGGGGTCCCCGCCGCGACCACCCGCTCGTCCCCCGCCGCCTCCAGCCAGGCCGGCAGCACCCGCCGCCTGCCGCCCGCCGCCATTGCCCGCGCCGGGCGGGGCGGGGCGGGGCGGGGCGGGGCCGCCCCGGGAGCCGCCCCCCTTGGGCCCGCCCCCCGTGGAATCCCCCCTTGGAACCGCCCCCTCCTCCCCGGCCGCCGCGCCCCCTGTGTGACGCCCCGTTGCTAGGCTGCCCCCTGCCGGCGCAGACGGCGTCCTGTGCGGAGCGGGAGCGACCGGAGCTGCCGAGCGGCGGCCGGCGCTCGGGGCTCGGCTCTTCTCGCCCCTGCTTCGCTCGGTTGGGCCTCGGGGAGACCGCCCGGGGCTCGGCAGAGCCCGCCGGGCGCCATCCCCGCGGCGGCATGCAGCGGCTCTTCTCGTGCTGCCTGGGGAGGGTGCGGCGGCCGCCGCCCTCCGACGGCGATGCCGGACCCTGCGCCGCCGAGCCCTCCGAGGTCCGGGAGAAGCCCCGGGGCGGGCTGCACGGCGCGGCCGCCGGAGGTGACCTGGCGCGGCTGCAGCGGCACTGGTGGAGGAAGAGATTCCGCATCAACAGGCGGGACGCGGAGAAGCAGTAAGGGGCGGGCGGCGCCCGGAGCAAAAGCCTCCGGCCGGCCACCCCGGCGGAGCCCAGCCCGGTGGCAAGCGCCCTTGTATCGATGGGAAGCAGGAGAGAAGGGTGCCTGGGTAAACTGTGGAGTAAAAACCCCTTTAGGAGTAAAGCACGTCTGAGGATTGCTCTAGCAAAACAAGATGCTCGTTCCTTCCCTCCCGGCTTCTGGCACAGCATCCCTGTTGTGCTAATGCACCACTTTGCATAGCAGCCTTGGTCTGGAGCACGTTTCTAGTATTTTCTTTTCTTGTTTGGGGGGTTTTTTTTGGTTTTAGTTCTGCTTATGCAGCAAACCTGAAAGTGGTCTCTCTCCAGAGCCCCACCTGACCCTCAGCCAAGGTTGTTAGAAGATAACACCTCTACAATGTATTAGCGCCTGCAGTGCTTGCCATGCAACCACAATCTTTGTTGGCCTCTTGATATCCCAACTAGGAGCTCTCTAAACTCTCCGGTCCTCTGGCTGACCATGGGAATTTCTTAAGCCCTTCAAAGTCAGGACTGGGTTTGAGGAGACGTTACCCCAGCTTCACGGGAAGAGTAGCTGCAGCATTAGTGTAGCATCCCACTGAGGTAGAAGCCTTGTAGTGAGATGTCAGTCTGCCAAGGGTTGTCTTAATCTCAATGGCCCTCAAAATGGAGAGGGGGTTTGTCGGATGAGACTGTAACCAGTGGGGCTGAGATACTCCATAGACAAGAATAAGCACCTGCAGCACGAACATGCCTGTAGTGAGTATTTCAGCCTCCAGTAGTCGTGCAGCAAGGTGTCGCTGGGTGTGGGTGTTACCCTTTACCAGCTGGCTATGAATATGGCTCGGATGGCTCATGAATGGCTGTTGCTCTTCCAGTAGAGAGTGTATGCAAGCGGGGGGGTATTTTTAACAAATGCATTTCCTTCCTTTCTGTATATAGTATTCAGAAGCAACTGGAGCAAAACACCGGCTGTGAAATGAGGGGAGAATGTTCTGCAGGAGGCACAGAAGGCCCAGCAGTGCTTGACAGCTCTTGCTCTGGGAAGACTGCTGACTCTCCCTTGGGCACCCCTACACTGACCGGAGCAGGTAGGATCCTTCACCGTGGAGGAGGTGATGAAGACAAATCACTGGCCTGTAGAAGAATGATAACCTCTTGATTGGATGCAGGGCTTGAGGGATGGGGAAAGGCAGAGTGAAATAAGCACTCACAGCAGAGTCTCACATCTTACCTCCTTTGTAGGTGTCTTGCCAGCAGCAGGAGGACAAGAAGAGGAAGATTACGACTCCTCTTTTGATTCTGAGGTACATTCATAGAATCATAGAGTCAGTGTCAAATGGTTGCCCCTAGGGCCTACACTCTAGGCGCTTAGCTGCTTCTGCCTAGGTCCTCTCTGCCTTGGGCAGGTGTACGTCGGCCCCTTTGAAAGCCCTGCTCAACAGAGATGCCTAACACGCCGGTGGTGTTTGCCCTTTCCGTTCTTTCCATCATCTGATACCACGTTACGCGTGTTGGCTGAAGCGGGAGCTTTGTGCGTGGAAACGGGTTGAGGAGGAGTCTGTGCCAGTTCTCACACATGTCTTTTCAATTACACAGTCGGATTGTGAAGCTCCAACAAAAGCGTCGGCCGACGAGCTGCCTCCTGCTGCAGATGGAAAGGGAGCGTGCGCGCAGCCCGTTGCAGAGGAGAGCGGCAACGGTAATTTCCTGACGCACTAAATGGTTACCTTTGTAAGCTTCTCTGCGGTGAAGCACATGGGGAAAAGCAGAGTGAAATAAGCACTCACAGCAGCGTCTCGCTTCTTGCCTCCTTTGTAGGTGTCTTCCCAGCAGCAGGAGCACAGCAGCAAGATGATGACTCCCCTTTTGATTCTGAGGTAGATTCATAGAGTCGTTTAGGTTGGAAAAGAGCCTTAAAAGTCCAACCGTAAACCCAACACTGCCAAGCCCACCCCTAAACAGTGTACCCCAGCGCCACATCTACACCTCTGCTAAATACCCCCAGGGATGGTGACAGGTAGATTCACAGAATCATAGAGTCAGTGTCAAATGGTTGCCCATAGGGCCTACACTCTAGGCGCTTAGCTGCTTCTGCCTAGGTCCTCTCTGCCTTGGGCAGGAGTACGTCGGCCCCCTTTGAAAGCCCTGCTCAACAGAGATGCCTAACACGCCGGTGGTGCTTGCCCTTTCCGTTCTTTCCATCATCTGATACCACATTACGCGTGTTGGCTGAAGCGGGAGCTTTGTGCGTGGAAACGGGTTGAGGAGTCTGTGCCAGTTCTCACGCACGTCTTTTCAATTACGCAGTCGGATTGTGAAGCTCCAACTAAAGCGTCGGCCGACGAGCTGCCTCCTGCTGCAGATGGAAAGGGAGCGTGCGCGCAGCCCGTTGCAGAGGAGAGCGGCAACGGTAATTTCCTGACGCACTAAATGGTTACCTTTGTAAGCTTCTCTGCAGTGAAGCACATGGGGAAAAGCAGAGTGAAATAAGCACTCACAGCAGCGTCTCGCTTCTTGCCTCCTTTGTAGGTGTCTTCCCAGCAGCAGGAGCACAGCAGCAAGATGATGACTCCCCTTTTGATTCTGAGGTAGATTCATAGAATCATAGAGTCGTTTACGTTGGAAAAGACCCTTAAAAGTCCAACCGTAAACCCAACACTGCCAAGCCCACCCCTAAACCATGTACCCCAGCGCCACATCTACACCTCTTCTAAATACCCCCAGGGTTGGTGACAGGTAGATTCATAGAATCATAGAGTCAATGTCAAATGGTTGCCCCTAGGGCCTACACTCTAGACGCTTAGCTGCTTCTGCCTAGGTCCTCTCTGCCTTGGGCAGGTGTACATCGGCCCCTTTTGAAAGCCCTGCTCAACAGAGATGCCTAACACGCCGGTGGTGTTTGCCCTTTCCGTTCTTTCCATCATCTGATACCACGTTACGGGTGTTGGCTGAAGCGGGAGCTTTGTGCGTGGAAACGGGTTGAGGAGGAGTCTGTGCCAGTTCTCACGCACGTCTTTTCAATTACGCAGTCGGATTGTGAAGCTCCAATGAATGTGACGGCCGGCGTGTGGATTCCACCTGCACACAAACTTGGAGCATGGGCGCAGCCCGTTGCAGAGGAGAGCGGCAACGGTAATTTCCTGACGCACTAAATGGTTACCTTTGTAAGCTTCTCTGCAGTGAAGCACATGGGGAAAAGCAGAGTGAAATAAGCACTCACAGCAGCGTCTCGCTTCTTGCCTCCTTTGTAGGTGTCTTCCCAGCAGCAGGAGCACAGGAGCAAGATGATGACTCCCCTTTTGATTCTGAGGTAGATTCATAGAGTCGTTTAGGTTGGAAAAGACCCTTAAAAGTCCAACCGTAAACCCAACACTGCCAAGCCCACCCCTAAACAGTGTACCCAGCGCCACATCTACACCTCTTCTAAATACCCCCAGGGTTGGTGACAGGTAGATTCATAGAATCATAGAGTCAGTGTCAAATGGTTGCCCATAGGGCCTACACTCTAGATGCTTAGCTGCTTCTGCCTAGGTCCTCTCTGCCTTGGGCAGGGGTACATCGGCCCCTTTTGAAAGCCCTGCTCAACAGAGATGCCTAACACGCCGGTGGTGCTTGCCCTTTCCGTTCTTTCCATCATCTGGTACCACGTTACGGGTGTTGGCTGAAGCGGGAGCTTTGTGCGTGGAAACGGGTTGAGGAGGAGTCTGTGCCAGTTCTCACGCACGTCTTTTCAATTACGCAGTCGGATTGCGAAGCTCCAGCGAAAGCGTCGGCCCTCGTGCGGCTTCCACCTGTATGCAGACGTGAAGCATGGGTGCAGCGTGTTGCAGAGGAGAGCGGCAACGGTAATTTCCTGACGCACTAAATGGTTACCTTTGTAAGCTTTTCTGCGGTGAAGCACATGGGGAAAAGCAGAGTGAAATAAGCACTCACAGCAGCGTCTCGCTTCTTGCCTCCTTTGTAGGTGTCTTCCCAGCAGCAGGAGCACAGGTAAGAGGGAGGTTTTGACTCTTCTGAGAGCAAGTTACTTTGTTTTCCAGAGGTAATGCCGAAGTCACGCTCCCGTATCCCCGGTGCTGCAATGCAGTGCGATGCTGCAGTCTTGCTGGGGATTCCTTTCCCCACGATCTGTCTGTCCGTGTTCTCACTTGCTCAGGTTTCTGCACCGGAGAGAGAAGAGCTTCAGCTAAAGAAGGATGCTTCATGTCAAACCGACCTTCAAGGCGACAGACAGGTGACTCTAGTAGAGGCTGATGCAGATATCCATAAATAGAACCAGTCAGTGTACAGAGATCTGTTCTTGCTACTGTGTTCATTTTGGAACGCTGCTGAGAGGAGGTGACTGAATCCGGACCTGAGGTGTATTTCGCACCTCATTTTGTTCCCTTTGTGAAGCCGAAGGGCTGCATAAAGAGGGAAAACAGTGGGTTGGACGAAAGCACGTGCGCAGACTCTCATCCTCTATTCCAAGGAGAAGAATATTTAGCCTTTTCTGTGTATTAGGAAAGAGAAAGCCTCACGAAGAGCTGGCGATCCTGTAGATATGCTCAGCTGAGACAGTTGCCTGCTGGTGGCGGCCAAAATCTCTTATGTTTGAATTCACTGAGTCACAGAAGCATAGAATGGTTTGAGTTGGAAGAGTCCTTTAAAGATCATCTAGTGCAACCCCCCCTGCCATGGGCAGGGACACCTTCCACTAGATCAGGTTGCTCAAAGCCCCATCCAGCCTGAACACTTCCAGAGATGGGGCAGCCACAATTTCTCTGGGCAACCTGGTCCAGTGTCCCACCACCCTCATTGCAAAAAATGTCTTCCTTATGTGTGGGTAGTTAGGGTCTGGCGGCCGGAAGATGTCGCGCTGTACGGGAAGATAGGGCCCCTCTCCTAATAGCCAATAACGGTTAGTTTATGGTGTAAGCAGGCGGAAGTGACGTTGTAAACCTTAGCTATATAAAGCTGTGTTACTCATCAATAAACGCCATTTGCTGTCCACCATATTGGTGTCTGCAAGCCGATGGCCCGAGCGGCCTGGGGTGGGTCGCCGTGCCGTTCCTGAACCAGGTCGCCGCGCCTCAGAAGGCAACAAGCGGTGCCGAAACCCGGGATCATCGCCTGGATGGGTGAACGGCGGCCGGAGCGGCAGGACCAGCCCGGCGGGGAGGACGCTCCCGGACCAACAAGGAGGATGGAAGCCCTTGTGAAGGTCGCATCACAATTACATAAGCAATGGGGTATTGATTGTAAACCCAAAGATTTTACTCTCGCCGTTGCGAGGCTTTTACAAATAGGGGTCATTGACCAGCCGGTGGATATTCTCCACCCTGCAGTGTGGGATAAGTGTACTAAAGTGTTAGCCGAGGAGACGATGTCCTCGGGTTGTGGGAAAAACCTTAAGTCTTGGGGGAAAGTCGTACAAGCCCTGCAGAAGGCCATACAAGAGCAGGAGACCTGGGTGGCAGCAAGGGACTGTTTGTTGGTCACCCCGAAAGTAGGAGTCGGGGCAGCCACACAGACTCCGCTCCCCCCAGACGGTGGCAATTCTGCTGAGCCTAAAAACTTGCGAGAGGGCGATACGCCCCCCAAATCCCCGAACCCCGACCCGCTTACAGACGGACAGAATCAAGCAAAATCCTTCTGGGGTGGGTTAGCCGAGGAGGCCAGAGGTGCCGCGGGGAAATCAGAGTTTGAGGACGTCTGGGCTAGACCACCGCCCTATGCGCCCCAAAATGGCGCCGAGCAGCAAGGGGGAGGGCGGGGCGAGGACGCCGCCGGCGGGAACAGGAGGGAAGCGCTAGAACTAACGAGCGCGTGCAGACGGGAAGGGGAGGAGAACGAGAAGGAGAAAAGTGGTGGGGGCGGCCGGGAAGGGAAGGGGAGCGTGAGTGATGGGTGGAGGGCCAATCAGAACGGCCATCTGAAGAAATGCCCTTATAGGGCAAACACCCCCCCGAGTAGAAGGCGGGGCGAGCCAAGAGGGGGGGAACAGCCCGCCCGCAAGGGAAGTGGGCGGGGGCGGAGCCCAACAAAAAAGTATGGGAGCCCGAAAGTAACCGGTCAGTCGAGTTCTGATTCCGGATCAGACACTAGCTGGGACGAGTGGCTCGCAACCGATCCAAATTCAGAGGGGGAGGAAGCGGGGGTAAACAAGGTTAAAAACCAAAATATCCCCATCCGCAATAAAGAGGGACCGCAAGGGGGAAAAATTCCTCTCACGGATTGGAAAAAAATAAAGATTGCGTGTGCCGATTGGGCCCCATCGGCCACGCTAGCGTTCCCGGTCCGGGTGACGGACGGGGGACAAAGGGTCCATTCGCCAATAAACCCTAAGGATATACAAGCGATTGTTAAAGCAATTGCGGACAAAGGGCTTAATTCTGCCATGGTCTCCACCCTCATAGATGGGGTTTTCGGAGGAGATGACATGCTCCCATTCGATATAAAACAGACTTGTAGATTGATTTTTGATGGGGCAGGGATGATTGTTTTTAAACAAGAATGGGAGGACAACTGTACGAAACAACTAGCCCAAGTAACTGGGGCAGATCACCCACTACATGGCTCCAGCCTGCAGCGACTAATGGGTACAGACCCAACAATGATTACCCCCCAGGCACAAGCCCAAGGCCTGCGGGCCCATGAAGTTACGGCAACTACTCGTGCAGCTAGAGAAGCTTTTCGCACAGCCTCTAGAGTTATCGCCAAGCCATCGCCATGGTCTACAATAAAACAAAATGAAAGTGAAAGCTTTACACAATTTGTGGATCGCCTCCAAGCAGTGGTCGACTCCTCGACCCTACCCGCGGAAGCAAAAGGTCCGGTCGTTGCAGACTGCTTACGTCAGCAGTGTAATTCAAAAACCAAAGAAATCCTACGATCACTACCGGTGGGGTCAAGTATCGCGGACATGATTAAGCATGTCATGAAAGAAGAGCATCTGGCCCCGATTCAGGCGGCTGTTCGCACCGCTATAGCTAATGTGATGGCATGTTTTAGATGTGGCCAGGCGGGCCACGTGGTGGCAAACTGCCCCCGACTGGGGGACCCGCCAACAGTGCCCCCCCCGCGCCAAAATCAATCCAGAGGACCGTGTTGGGCCTGTGGAAAGAAAGGACATTTCGCTAAGGATTGCAGATCTAAAACCCAGGGAAACGGGGGGGGGAGAGGGCACTCGGGCCGCACACGACCCTCTCCCACTTGGGACATGAGGCGGCCCAACTATGCCAACCCCGGGTGGGGCGAGGCGCTCCCGAACCCGCTGCCCCCTCGAGAAGCGACCAACTTCATGGTCCAACCAATGGTCCAGCCCAATCAGCCCCTATCACAGGGACAACAAGGACTACCCCTTGGGGGCGAGACCCCAGGGTGGCCCTGGCAGTAAAGTGTGACAACCCGCCAGTGGTATGGGGGATCTGTTCCCTCTATAATATCTCAAATGACACCACCATTAGCGTCCCCTTCTTGATTGACACCGGAGCAGATGTTACAGTTATTCCTGAGACGAATTGGCCCCCACGCTGGAAATTGGAAGACGCCCCCATGGTGGGTGGAGTCGGGGGATTAACCCGAGCTCAGAAGAGTGCTCAATTGGTAGCAATCACGCTCCACACTGAAAAGGGACCAGAGAAAACCATCACCCTTTTCCCATATGTCATGTCAGGAGTCCCACCCCTGTTGGGGAGGGACGCTCTAGCCCTGCTAAAAGCCAGAGTGACAAATTTACCCTAAGGGCCACTGCCGCACACCCACTTCCACCAATTAGGCTGACGTGGAAATCTTCCGACCCAGTGTGGGTCGAGCAGTGGCCCCTATCGAAGCCTCAAATGGACGCTCTTCTTGAGCTAATTGACCACGAACTACAGCGAGGTCACATAGAGCCTTCCACTAGCCCGTGGAACACCCCAGTTTTCGTAATACCCAAACGAACTGGCGAAGGGTTTCGTCTCCTCCATGACCTGCGTGAAGTAAACAAGACAATCCAACCAATGGGTCCTGTCCAAACGCTGTTGCCTATGAACTCTATGATACCGGAAGGACAACCTTGTGCTGTCCTTGATATTAAGGACTGTTTCTTCTCAATACCCCTGCATGAGGAGGACAAGGAGCGGTTTGCTTTTTCCGTCGTGTTCCCAAACAGCCAATGCCCCAACCTACGCTTCCAGTGGAAAGTGCTGCCCCAAGGAATGATCAACTCACCCACTATCTGCCAGATTACGGTGGATCGGGCATTGGCACCGGTCCGGCGCAGTAACCCGACTGCGACTATCATTCAATACATGGATGATATTTTAATCGCTGCACCATCAGGAAGTCAGGTAGACCAGCTAGTGTCAACGGTTTCAGAAACTCTAAAAACAAACGGGTTCGAAATTGCAAGCGCGAAAATTAAAAGAGGACCATGCGTAAGTTTTTTGGGAGTGGAGATCACAAGTTCTTACGTAACCCCCCCCCAAATAAAAATCCGTCGGAACATTAAGACACTCCATGATATGCAACAGTTAGTGGGGTCCTTGCAATGGCTCCGCAACATTGTTTTGATCCCTCCCGAAATCATGGCCCCCCTGTACGATCTTTTGAAAGGAAAGAACCCATGGGAACAAAAAACTCTGACGATAGAAGCAACGAACTCTCTCGACTTTATCGAGCAACAGGTGTCATCAAGCACGCTCGCCAGGTGGAACCCGAATATACCACTTGATCTGTATGTACACTTCACGGCGGGGGGGGGGAGTAGGAGCATTAGCCCAGGGCCCCCCTGAAAAAGCCCAGCCAGTACAATGGATAGTCCTAGGAAAAACGTCACGTGCATTTTCTCCAGGAGTCGAGTGCCTTGGTAACCTCATCATGAAAGGCAGAAAACTCGCCCTAAGGCACCTAGGCATCGAACCCGCCAGGATATACCTACCCTTCCGCAAACAGCTTCCAACGCAATCAGTGGCGATGTCAGAGTATCTGGCCATAGCTCTCGTCGGATTTGGTGGAGAAGTCCGGTACGCCACAAAGCCCCCCTGGGCTCAAATGCTGACAATTGTCAACATCGACCTTCCACGGAAGATCATGGACCAGCCCCAACCGGGACCAACGGTCTTCACAGACGCATCCTCAGCGACCTCAACCGCGGCAGTAGTATGGCAATCGGGAGGAGAATGGCACTGCATTAAAATGACCGATCGTGCTCTTTCAGTCCAGCAGCTAGAAGCGACGGCCGTAGTACTAGCGTGCAGACTGTTCCCAGCAGAACATCTTAACATAGTAACTGATTCGATGTTTGTGGCCAAAACTTTGCTTGGCCATGTCGGGGCCCGGCGTGTCAACATCCACAACAGCCCTAATGCTGGAAGAAGCACTTTTTTCTCGAAAGGGCACTATATCGGTCATCCATGTCAACAGCCACAGCCCAATTAAAGGGTTTTTCCAAACCGGTAACGACAAAGCAGACGCCGCTGCAAAAGGATTGTGGACACTAAGAGATGCCCGTCAGCTACATGAGTCTCTCCACATCGGAGCAAAAGCGTTAGTAAAGAGATGCGGGATCTCAGTCACTGACGCAAAACACATAGTAGCTACATGTCCCCACTGTCAGAAAGCACCACTGTGGTCCAGCGGGGTGAACCCCAGAGGTCTTAAAGCCTCCGAGGTGTGGCAGACGGATTTTACACTCTGCCAGTTGCTAAAACCTCGAGCGTGGCTAGCGGTAACTGTAGACACATATAGCGGGGTGATTGTAGCCACTCAACACCTTAAGACTGACTCCAAAACAACCATCCAACATTGGCTGACAGCCATGGCGTGGCTTGGCGTCCCTAATCAGATCAAAACGGACAACGGTCCAAATTTTGTTTCTAAATCAGTTCAGGCATTTGCTCTGAAATGGGGTATTATCCTAACACACGGCATCCCGTATAATAGCACGGGACAAGCCATAGTAGAACGAGCGAATCAAACTCTGAAATCTAAATTGGAGGTATTGGCAAAAACAGAAGGTTTTGTCAACGCCATTCCCCCAGGAGACCAAGCACGCCTACTAGCAACTGCTCTACTAGCACTGAATCAATTCCCCAGGGGGGAGGAGGTGAATAGCCCCACCCAAAAACATTGGGCCACTCGAGCACTAGAAGAAGGCCCGTTGGTCATAATTAGAAATGAGCTGGGAGAATGGGAACAAGGGTGGAAACTGGTTCTGACAGGGCGAGGGTATGCCGCTGTCAGAAAAGATGGTAGAGTTAAGTGGTGCCCGCTTAAGTCTATCAAACCAGACCTTCAGAATAAAACTAATGAAAACTGTGAGTTTTTGTTCACAGGACCGGATCATCGGACACCCCCGTAACCCGTACACCCCGGTGGCAAGCGTCCCGTCCAAACCTGGGAGTTCCACACTGACAGAATCCAGACAACGGCAAAATAGCCTCCGCAGGGGGGGGCTGCAATGCCTTTGTGTGATCCTGATTTTGGAGCTTGTCACTATAGGACAGGCAGAACCAAACTACTATCACCATCAACCGTTCAGATGGATCCTACGGGACCCTGCAAGTGATCGAGTGATAAGGGAGAACGTAACAGTAGGTGCCCCAACTTTTACGATAAAAAATAGTGACTTATTCTCCATAATTGGACGCGATTCATTATGGGGAACATACTGGTGTCCCAGTTCAAACCCAGGAAAAAGTTATTGTAACTATCCAGGATACTGGTTTTGTGGGTATTGGGGATGCGAGACCATTGTGACAAGTGATAGATGGAAACCACAAAAAGAAGATGAATTTTTGCGAGTAAGATGGGGACCAAATAGGTGTAAACATCCAAAGTTTGCGAGCGATGGATTACTATATGAAAAAGGTACTTGTACCCATTTGATTTTGGAAATCCTAAACCCGACCAATACGGGTTGGGTTGTGGGGAAAATGTGGTCAGTATTTCTTCACAACGGGTTTAAAGATCCAGGAGTAGTGATACAAATCATTAGAACCACGCAACAAGTACCCCAAGCAATCGGGCCTAACCCGGTTCTTAACCCACAAACATCCAAACCTTTAATACATAACACCAAAAATAATACCGAGGATACGGCTCCCAATAACACCAAAATTTTGACAACTTTAGAATTTGAAATGCCCCCCCTATGGAAGTTGTTGAACTCAACATACCAGATATTGAACTCTACAAATCCAAATATGACAACAAACTGCTGGCTTTGCTATGACGTAAGGCCCCCTTTTTATGAAGCAGTAGGTATACCCTCTAAACCAGAACTAGTGAATGGGTCTAATCCTGTACAATGTATATGGAACACTGAAAACAGCCCAGGAATGACGATGCAATATGTATCAGGACAGGGCAGATGTGTCGGCGAAGTACCCCCCGAGAAAAGGCGTTTATGTACAAACGAGACCACACTAGAAAAAGGATCAAAAGGTGATTGGCTAGTTCCTGCGAACAACACCAAATGGCTATGTTCGAGAATTGGAGTTACCCCATGTATATCTCTTAAACTGTTCAATGGAAGTAATGAATTTTGTATACAAGTAATAATTATCCCAAGAATCATATACCATCCTGAAGAATTTATATATAATCATCAAACCCTTTTAACTTCTCATCATATACAAAAGCAAGAACCCTTTACCGCTCTGACCATAGCTACCCTACTAACTGTAGGAGCCGCAGGGGCAGGAACAGGAATAGCCTCATTAGTCGAACATAACCAGAGGTTCCACTCCCTTAGAATAGCAGTAGATGAAGATTTGGTTCGAATTGAACAATCGATCAGCGCTTTAGAAACGTCATTGAGATCATTGTCAGAAGTAGTTTTACAAAATCGTAGAGAATTAGATCTCATGTTTCTACAACGAGGCGGACTATGTGCTGCATTAGTAGAAGAATGCTGTGTATACGCAGATAACACTGGGGTTGTCAGAGATACCATGGCCAAACTTAGGGAGGGTCTAGACAAAAGAAAAAGAGAAAGGGAAGCCCAACAAGGGTGGTTTGAATCATGGTTTAAACGTTCACCGTGGTTAACCACCCTGATATCTACCTTGATAGGACCGATCGCAATGATCATGATAGCACTGATCTTTGGACCCTGTATACTGAATAGGCTCGTGTCGTTTGTCAAGAGCCGACTAGAGAAGGTTAACATTATGCTGGTAGAACACCAGCAACTGCTTTAAGGATGTACCCACTCAGTGTTACCCCCAGTTATCCCTAAGTTACCCCAAGTTACACCCCATTATTACCAGTTACCCTCTAACTTCCACCCGTTCACTGTGCCTTATGTTTTTTATTCAAGTTTATGACATATACCTTTTAAGATTGTTATAAAGTATAGAATAAGAATAAAAATAGAATTTTTTTTAGGATTGTTGTATTTTAGCCAATTTAGTTATGCATAGGGAGGGGGGAAAATGTGGGTAGTTAGGGTCTGGCGGCCGGAAGATGTCGCGCTGTACGGGAAGATAGGGCCCCTCTCCTAATAGCCAATAACGGTTAGTTTATGGTGTAAGCAGGCGGAAGTGACGTTGCAAACCTTAGCTATATAAAGCTGTGTTACTCATCAATACACGCCATTTGCTGTCCACCATATTGGTGTCTGCAAGCCGATGGCCCGAGCGGCCTGGGGTGGGTCGCCGTGCCGTTCCTGAACCAGGTCGCCGCGCCTCAGAAGGCAACACTTATGCCCACTCTAAATCTACCCTCTTTCAGTTTAAAACAGTTGCCCCTTGTCCTGTCACTTCAGGCCTTAGTAAAAAGTCTCTCTCTCTCTTTCTATTTTGAAAGGCCGCAGTAAGGTCTCCCCAGAGCTCGCTTTTCCCCAGGCTGAACAACCCCAACTCTCTCAGCCTTTCTTCACGGGAGAGGTGTTCCAGCCCTCTGATCATTGTTGTGGCCCTCCTCTGGACCTGCTTGAGCAGGTCCATGTCCTCCTTGTGCTGGGGACCCCAGAGCTGGATGCATTACTCCAGGTGGGGTCTCATGAGAGCAGAGTAGACGGGCAGAATCACCTCCCTCGACCTGCTGGCCACCCTGAAGGCCGAGCTAATGATATCATCCCATGAGTAAAAGCATCTCTCGTGTTGTCATCTTCTCACTGATTTCTCCATGCTCATGGAACACCATTTCTTTAGACATGGGTCAAGCAGCCGTGGCAGGAGCTCGCCAACCCTCTCAAAAGGAGCTCCCTCACAGAAGCTTCACCTGAAGCTGTGAAGTGCTACAGCGTGTACCTGCAGGAACAGAAACTGCAGTTGCAGAAGAAACTGTACCGTTCCAAAGCTAAGGTATGGAGAAAGCCTGTCTCTTGTCTCTTGGCAGGGGCCCAGGCCTTTTTTGTAGCAAACCAGAGCGGGGACCTGATCCTTTCTTGGGGGTTTTGTGTAACCCAGGGTGGTTCAGTGTGCGGTTCGCTGTGATGAGCGGGATGGGAGGGAACAGCACTGCTGCCTTGGGTGCCTGCCTGTTTGCACCACTTGAAGTAAGAGCGGAGGGCTGCACTGAGGTGGTCTTAGTACGCTAGACACCTTTGCAACAGGAGCAGACCGAGTGACATGTAATTGACTCGCCTTGTTTTATAAGCCTGGCGCCTACAATTAGTAAGGCCACTAACCGTGAAGTCACTTTGTCCTTGATTGGAGAAGGGGGGGGGTATTCCTTTCAAACAGCTGCTTCTCAAGGTTCACGGATCACGTGTATTTGCTGCTTCTCTTTGGCTCGGCAAAGCGGAGTGTGTGCTGACAGAGAAAGAGTAGGCATGCTGGAGTGTTGTGCTCACGCTTTTTTGCAGTTCCTCATCACGTCATCATTGTTATGGAGCTGCAAAGTCACTTTAGGAGCAGGAGGAGCTGCTAACCGTGTTGGAGTAGCCAACAAGCGGCTACAAAGAGTGTTTGGAGTCCTTGAGAGAGGAGGAGGAGCGTTGTGGCAGCGTTTAGGAAACGCTTTAGGAAATCATTTTAGACGTAGGAGAGGGGCCAGTGTAAAAGATGAAGTAACGTGGGTTTTGAGAGTCGACATGAGAGTCAGAGCAGTCCACTCCTTTTTATCAAACCTAAGTTGACTACCGGCGATTCTTCTTGTGGTTTGACAGCTGCAGGAATTAAAAGAACGGCATACCCGGACTGAGTGTTATGCCGAGTACCTGAAGGATGCCATCAGGAGGAACGAGAGGGAACTAACTTCCAGGAACCTGCAGGACCTTCTGACCACATCTTCTGGAACTGCGGCTATCCCAGAGCTGGAAGACCACATACGACGGTAAGGAAGTAACAGAGTGGAGCAAGGCTTCGCTTTCTGCGATTGTGCGAAAACAACAGGACTGTCTTCTTGCATCCCAGCAAGATAATAATACACGATTTTCAAAGACGCTTTTGTTTTAGATGAGGTTCTTTCACATTCTTCTTTGGGGATTTGTGCTCTTGTGGCCTCCTGTGATAAGGCCTGTCCTTCTTTTCCAGGCTCCAAGGTGAAAAGGCCAGGCTGGAAACCACAGTCCAGCAACAAGCAAAGACCATCGAAGCCCTTTGGAAAAAACTGCAAGCCTGTGCCTTAGTAAGCTACTCACAGCCTTCCCTTTTCGTGAGCTACAGAGCCTAGTTCTGTATCTGTGTGGGAAATTTTAAGATGAGGTTTTCCTGGAGAGCCTAGGAGAGATCAGTTTCTCTGTTCTACTGACTACAGGCTGCTCTGAAAGTCCTGCTGGCCCATTCCCCCAGCTTTCTGGCTTTGAGAGTTGTTCCGTGAGACTATAGCAAGTCCTTCTTAATGCCATCTTTGTTAAGGACTTGACAGCAATGCACTGGCTTAAGTATTTTCTGCTTTAGACCAGTCGTGAGCTTGAGACCTCAGGCAGCACTTCAGACAGTCCTGCGGTAGAGGGGTTTGGTGCCTTCGGTTGCGGACACTCCTTGGGCTCTGGTGGTGGTGAGCACGTAGTCCTGGAGGCCTGACTGGCATCATCAGACTGGGACAGGAATTCTTCCGTGGCCTGTACTCTGGGCACCTTCCCATGTTAGTGGCCATGGATTCCTTGGCCAGAAGGTGTAGGTCTGTAATGCAACGAGAAGACCTCCAAAGATGAAAGGCTGCAACTAATAAGGGAATGACACCTCCATAGGCCATATTTTGTATGCTTGGTTGGCGCTGCCGTGAGGTATGACCTTCAGCCAGGGAAGTCCTAGTGTGACTTCTTTTTTCTTCTTTTAATGCTGCTGTAGTCTCATAATGGCCTGGAGGACTCGGTAACCGGCTTTCGGACAACACGGACTGCAAAGGAACACCGACGTCGGCAGGTATATGAACAGCTTCTGGGAACGACTGGTTTTAGTCTTTGAATTTCTCGTGGGCAGGTAATTTATGAAAAGGTCAGGTGGGCTGCGGGGAATCCCCCAGGTTTTTGGGCAGGACACCCTCAGGGGAAAAGTCTATACGTTTCCTCATTCCCCTGGTGCTACTGTGTTTTGCATCTGCTCGGTAGACAATATGCGGGCACTTGCGTTCATCAGCACGATTCCTTTGATGGGTAGGCTGTGTGCTGTGGACAGGAGAGACAGCTGTGGGTGAGAGCTGTGAGAGGAGACTGGACTTGGGAGATACATGTTTTCTCCTTTGTGGAGAAGGCTGGCTGCACATTCTGCGTGTGGATCCTGTTCCTGTGCTCTGTGTGTGATGCATCTTTTCTATTTTGAAAGCGTGGCAGTGAAAGCAAGGAAGTAAAGAAGCTGGGCAAGACGCAATGCCGATCGGAAGCGCTTCCGGATGAAGCGTGGAAAAGAAACGCCGCGCTGGAGGAAGAACAGACCAGGCATGGCTTTTTAGTGCTTTAAAGAAATACACACTGAGGAGAAGTCAAGCTTTACTGAACCCTAGTGTAAAAGCATGTGCATAACCGTTTGCGAGCAAATTCAAGCCTCGCATTCGATCTTGCCAGGTGCTTCTGTGCATGAGCCTATGGTTTTAAAAAGCTGCAAAAGGCCTTGCAAATGCAGGCTGCCTGCACTTCTCCTGGGTGGGAAGGAAGTCTTGTCCTCTTCTGTTCAGAGAAATTTGGGGCCCTCCAAGTGTTGGGTGGTGCTGGGGAGCTGGCTGCTCTCAGTAATTCCTGGCTTGTCAAGCACATTACAGATGAAGCAAGCCATCCGGGGCTGTGCTGCTTAGGTAAGAGTGTGTGCAAAAGGCCGACTGCTGCTTTGCTTCACGCTTTCCTTACTAATTTGCTGTGCAGGTTGAAGATGCTTCTGCAGATGTCTTCGACAACCCTGACTGCGTCTGCAGCGCGAAGGAGAAAGTCCCAGCTCAGTTTCTGGCGAGAGATGAAGTAAGTTGTTCCGAATTGACTAACTAAATTGGTAAACTAAGAAGAAAGCTGAGCTCTGGTTTGGTTGGTGGATTTGAGGCGATTATTCTTTTCTGCTAGAACCCGTGTGATTCTTTTCCTATACTTTTTTTCCGCGCTGCTAATTATCTCTTGGCTGTATTTTGCAAGTGATTGACTGCTCTTGATGCTCCTGCTCCTGTTGTGGCAGTAGATGATGATGATGTTGATGAACACAGATGTAGTTGTCGTGATGGGTAAAAACCACGAGCCAGGAGTCCCAGCAATGGCCTCACTGACCAGCATGCAGTGCCGGGGGCCCTGAGCAAGAACAGCGGAGCTGGTCACCACACACTGAGATTTTAATACATTTCAATACTCTGTCTGCAGGTGACGAATGCAGTCTCGATGGCCCCCCACCTTACGGATTTCCAGTCACAGCTGAACCTCCAACGCGGTTAACGATGAGAAGATGCACAAAGAGCGGAGGAAGTGCCAGTGCCAGAAAAGAGTGCTCCCAGGGGAGATGCGTGAGGCCTGGAAACCTTTGCCTTCCACCCTGTGCACCCCCCCCACCCCACCCCCACCCCCCCCTAATTACAAGTGTTCTGTCGCAGTTTGGTATTTAATAAACTCTGCCACCTCGTACGGGTCTTAGTTTTGCTGCACAACCGGAGCTCTTCGGACCTAGCGCGTCCGGACGAGGAGAGTCCTGTTCCTGAAGGCTCGCTCAGGCTCCCTTCCCACGCAGGCAGTCAGCACACCTCTCCCTGCCCTCGCTCGGAACGACCCCCAGTCCTGCAGACATCTCCGACGGGGAGCACGCGTCCGTGTCCTTTCCCTCTGCGGAGGCTTGAACCGTGGCGGTGCTCAGACCAGGGACCAGCGCTGAGCGACTGCTCATCATCGGTCGCCAGACTCCTTTCTAGAGCAACCCTCCCGCCGGTCTGGGCAGAAGGGGGTGGGCGAGCTCCCGGTAGCCACGGACGCTTTGCAGATCCCACCGGGACCTGGCGGATTTGCAGCCTGCCGAGGGGAAAGGCGGGAAGCAGCGGGCACGAGCCGCAGCAGGGAGAAACCCACCTCGACCCGAGGAAAAACCTTTCCTCCTGCGAGGGCGGCCAGGGACCGCTGTCAGGGAGCAGCGCGGGCACGCTGCTCCCTCAGGGACGGGGAGCCGAAGGGGGTCCCCGCAGCCAGCGGGGCAGACCCAGCCTCGGCCCGCACGAGCGAGGGGAGCGGGGCCGTCCCCGGGGAAGGCAGCCGAGAGCCCGCAGGGACGAACGAGCGCCTGGGGAGGCGGCGGCGCCGAGGGCGAACCGAGAAGCCGGGCCAGGCCGGGCCGGGGCTCAGGCCCGGTGGCGGCCAGCGGGGTCGGAGACAGCCCGGTGGTGGCCAAGCAGGGCCACGGGGAGGCGGCCGGCGGGCTGGGGTCCGTGGCCGGGAGAGACCGAGCTGGAGACGGGGACGCCATGACGGAGCTCGGGCAGGGCCTGCAGGCCTCCGCCTCCGCCTCGGGGGGCCTCCCGCGCCGGAGGCCCCCGGGGTGAGGCCGGAGGCTCCAGCTCAGCCCACCGGTGGCTTTTTTGTGCCACAGAGAGGTTGTAGGGTCTCTGTGCTTGGAGACGCTCCCGCCTGGACGTGGCCCTGGCTGACCCTGCTTTGAGCAGGGCGGGGGGGGGGGAGACGAGACGAGGCCCCTTCCCGCCGCGACGACGCTCGTGCTTTCGGCGCTCTGGGGATGTCGCGCTGCGGGCCCCGTTTGCTTCGGCCAGACCTCCCGCCTGCTTCAGTGAGCTTTTTGCCAGAGTCTGACCGCGTACAAAAGACGACGGCAGACTGTACCCAGCATCTCCGGGCACAAAGACGGCAACGACCTTCTCAGACGCCCAGCCATGGCGTGAGGTGTGATGCCACCAGCGAAGAACGGCCGTCGAGTTAGCCGACGTCGACTTAGTTGACTTCCAGCCCCCAGTTTGAGAGCTGGAACTAGGAAAGAACCATCACACTCCCAGTCTGGCTGGGCAGCAGTGGGAGCTGCCAGCTAGGGAGGTCCACCTGGCCCAGTCCCCACCTCTTCAAACACAAGGAGACGGCTAGCTAGGCATTACAGCCTTGACAAACCACTCTTCATAAATACGCCAAAGCACGCTGGGCAAAGACAAACTGAAATAACGTTCCACCTCCTCTCCGGCCAATCGGCCGTCAACATGCTAACACATGTCCGGGCTCTAAAGCCAAAACGGCTCTCGGAAAATACCAAAGGTATCTTCAGACGGCAAATTGGACCCGTTCTCCACATAATCGAGAGTGAGAGCTCTGCCGAGGAACAACAGTACCGCAGACTCCCAAGAAAGGCCAAGAACGTAAGCAGCGGTGAGCTCGACGGCAATGGGCAAGCAGATGAGAGCTGGCTGCTTAGCCGTCCACTCAAAGACTATGCAACACCCGAGCACAGCACCTCCCCTGATGTTGGGGGGGTGCAGGGGGACAGACAGCTCCAGTGACAGAGAGCACTGTACATGACCAGACTGGTTCTGGCCCCCCCTCCTCCTATCCACCATCAGGTAGCTGCCAGGCATTTACGGAGCTTCTGAACTCCGACACAAGCCTTTCAAAAAGTCTGACTAGGGATCTCTCCTCTAGTTGGTAGCAGGCATCTATCCCAAGGCAACACCATACATCCAAACGCACGCAATTATTTTTGTTCCTGGATGTCTTGCACCGCTTCCCCCCCGTGTGTGGGTGTCAGTGCTGGAAGCACCTGGTGAAAGCCCAAGGGTCTTTTCGCCGTGCAGGAGACTTTCCTAGCACATCCCTGCCCCAGCCACCCTCCCCATGTTTTGCAGCAACAACTGAACAGAGCACAGGAATCAAGTGCAAGGGAGTATTTTCTTTTTATGGGGGAAAAAAACAAACGAACAAACACACACACAAACAAAAAAAATAAAAGCACAACAACAAATGCTATACTGAAAGAATACTCTGCTTTTGCACTGGCCTTTCCAGTTTGAGTCATCTTACCACTGTGCACTGTGCTGCCTCATGCATGCCTCCCCCAACCTCACCTTCTTCTGCAGAACCCCTGACGTGATCCCAGCAGCCTTCTAGCCACATGCTACTCAAGACTCCCTAACAGAGCGGGTCCAGCTGCCACTATGGATCAGTGAAGACTTAGTTTTCAGTGCTGCCACTGATCCGGTCCCATACCAGCATTCTACTGCACAGTGGTTTGGCAAACGTATTTAACTTTTCTCAAGAGGCAAAAGCTACAATGAGAAGAGGGACTGTGGTTTGCCTTCTCTCCCATGCAGTTTGTTCCTGTGGAGTTAACGCTGGTTTTGTCAAGTCTTTTGCTCTTTCCCTTCGGCACCGTCCAGGTTAAGACTTCCGAGCCAGTAAGGTTGTTAATTTAATCTTCCCATCCATAGAGGCGGTGAGGCAGGTCCCGCAGTCCATGGCCGTGCTCCAATCCACTGTGACAACGGGAGCTCTGTGTCCTCCCAGGGAAAGGCAGCTCTCCAGAACCTTTTCCTCACCGTTCAACTGAAAGAAGGAAAGCATAAGGTTTTAAGGAGGCAAGGTTCTGCAGTGGGGGCAGCGCACCCACAGGAGAAGCCAAAGCCTGCTACAGACTCCGTATCCCCATCAGCATACATAATTAAGCGGAAAAATCAGAGACATGTCGAGATGTACGTAGCACGCATGAGGAAGCAAATTTCCAGTCTCACAACAGAAGCACGCAGTCTCAAGCAGCTCAGTGTCTGCTATCAGCTGAGCTGCAGTAATTGAACAGGGCAGGCTAAAAGCACACGCTGATGAAGAGCACGTAAGCCTAACCTATAGCTCATGTTAGTGCGGGTGCTCCGAACGCCCCAGATGCAAAGTAAAAATTCCATCCAATCTGCCTTGCAATGGCTTATACTGATGCGTATTGACTCAAGAGGAGGCAGGCAAGGGGCAAGCGATCAGTAACCGCTTGTTACTGCGGCACAGAAATTGGGGTGCTTGGAACCATTCAGCCTTACCCTTCATTCCATTTCAGTACACAGCAAGAGGAGGGAATCAGGCTGGGACTAACATAGCACGAGCAAGCACACAAGGCAGATTAAAGACGAGCATCAGGCAACAATCGCGCATTTTGCGTTGAACTGGCATGCATCAATATATTAAAAAAGAATAATTTAAAACTTTGTCCTAGGCACTTGGGTACTAAGGAAAACTGCTGCAGCTAAGCTTTAAGAACACGGAGCACACGTACTCTAGCTACATACAGAGAGTCAAACGCTTACAGAGGGTTCAAACACTTGCTAAGCACCACACGCTGCTAAAACGCACGCTGTATGAAACTGAGCAGCAACTTGCACAGAGCACGGATGGGTAGGTGCTGCTCGAGAACTTCAGCAGCTGCTGTTGCAGCCTTGTAACAACAAGAGCTTGTATGGATGTGTAAGAGTACTCCCCGTCACTTCTCAGACTTACCTTAAAAAGGACTCCCCCAGTAGAAGAACACGTCAACATATAGTTGCCCTCAGAGTCAAAAGCAAAAAGCCTCCCTCGTGGGAACTGGACTTGCTTGTAGCCACTGTACCCGGACAGAACAAAAGGACCCGTAGCTTCGCTGGGAAGATCGTACTCAGGCACCTTCAAGCCACTTTTGTGAATATTTGTCGTGGTTTAACCCCAGCCAGCAACTAAACACCACGCAGCCGCTCACTCACTCCCCCCCACCCAGTGGGATGGGGGAGAAAATCGGGAAAAGAAGCAAAACCCGTGGGTTGAGATAAGAACGGTTTAATAGAACAGAAAAGAAGAAACTAATAATGATAACACTCATAAAATGACAACAGCAACAACGAAAGAATTGGAATGTACAAATGATGCGCAGTGCAATTGCTCACCACCCGCCAACCGACACCCAGCTAGTCCCCGAGCGGCAGTTCCCCGCGCCCCCTTCCCAGTTCCTATACTAGATGGGACGTCCCGTGGTACGGAATACACCCTTGGCCAGTTTGGGTCAGCTGCCCTGGCTGTGTCCTGTGCCGACTTCTTGTGCCCCTCCAGCTTTCTCGCTGGCTGGGCAGGAGAAGCTGAAAAATCCTTGACTTTAGACTGAACACTACTGAGCAACAACTGAAAACATCAGTGTTATCAACATTCTTCGCATACTGAACTCAAAACGGAGCACGGAGCACGGTACCAGCTACTAGGAAGACAGTTAACTCTATCCCAGCCGAAACCCGGACAGTCCAACATGAGGCCGTGGTGCAAAGGGCCCGTGTGGGGCTAAGGGAGCCATACTGTCCTCCCAGTGATGGTCCACACACAGGACATCATTAAAGCCACCTTTGCTGTGACCAAAAATGCACACCCCCCCACCCAGTAACACAGGCACAGCACAGTCAGAGACGCTCCTGCTCTACTTGCAAGGGGAGTCCCGAGACCTCAGGGCCACAGGCTCAGAGCACACCTTGGGAAGGGTGCCATGAGACGCAACCACCAGTGGGTTCCCCCCCTTCGTGTTTGGCAGCAGGCGTCCCCACAGCAGGCTGTACCACGGTATCAAGAGAGCACGCAGGCGCCAGGATGGGTCTGCTGCTGCAGCAGCGGTGCACCGGGCACCTGCTGTGTGCACTGACCTTCCTTGAGGCTGCTGGAAACTTGGCCTTGATGCTCTACGCGCTGCTGTGGGAAGCCGGGAACCCGGTCAACCGCCCTGACAAACGCATTGGCTTTTACAACTTCTGCCTGTGGAACGCGACAGCTGGGGAGCTGCAGTGCCTGGAGTACAAGCATCTGCAGGTGATGGGCATCAGCCTACCAGGAATGGTGCTAGCCAGGGTTTGTGTGTACGCCTGCCTGGTCTTCAGCATCTTCTACCCCGTTTTTGTTGCACACGTGCAGTGCAGAGAGGAGAGGGAGGGCTGGAAGGCGATCCTCATCATACTCATCATCAAGATGATAATCCTCTCTGGAGGCCTGGGTACGTTTCTTTTCCAAACCTCGCAGTGGATTCACCTCTCTGATTTCACTGGGGGCTTCCTGGCATTGCTTGGGACTCAGGCTCTGCTACTGCTCCAGATTCTCACTGCCACTATGTACCTCAGCTGGGCCAAGCAACACACACCCGGGTCAAAGCCCTTTTCCTGACGGGGCCCTGCCCGTCGGCATTTGAGGGCGAAGAAGATGCAAGCGCTATTGATAACATGCTTTAAAACAGTAATCCCGCTACAGCTTTAGTCACTGGTAGGAATTTGATCCTTAGTCCAAAGGCCCATCTCCAGCCTCTGGCAAACGGCTGCGTGCAGTGCTCCTGCAGCAAGCAGGCAGCAGACACCAACACCCGCAGCACGGCGTGGAAGCTTTCTGGGAACAGCAGCGTGCAACACGCCCCTCGGCCTGGGGCACAGCATCATAAGCGACAGCATTTCTGGCCCTGACCCAGAGGAGAGCGAAGGGGACGGATCAGAACCAGCACACAGCGGACACAACCCTCTGGCCATATCTAGCCTAAGTATAAGCAGGCAGAGAAGCAAGCAGGCTTCCTTTCTTGGCGTTGCCCAAAGAGACTCTGCTCCTTCTCCACCTCCCGAACTAACCAGGGACGCCTTCGAAGCAACTTGAGGAGCTGTGGCTTCACACTGCCACCACAGCAGTGGCAGCCCCAGAGGGGCACTGGAAATACTCTTCAGCAGGAGCACCTGTACTTCACCTGCTGGAATAACACCTGGAGTGACTCTGCTTTAGTTCATTCGGGTGAAGTGGCCCACATCCAACCCCAAGCAGCAGCAGAGCCCCTGCAGGGGCAGCCCAACAACTTGCTGAGCACTGAACACAGCTCTGAGGAGGAGGAGGGTTTCCACGAGGAAGCAGAGGATTTTGGTGCAGAGCCCCAGGTTTGTCCCCACTGACATTACGGGGCTGAGCCCAGCAGTCCAGCAGCCTTTGAGACTCCAGGAGAACGGGTTCTGCGCGAGGGCAGGTCACCGCAAAGCTAGCCCACACCAACGCACGCCCCGTGCAAGCGTGTGCTCGGGGAGCAGCGCAAGGGCTGCCGAAGGCTGGGGTGCAGTGCCCCAGCTGGGCCATCGCAGCCAGCGCACTGGATGGGGTCTCTCCGCCTTAGCGGCGGTGCACAGCACCGCTCCGTGCCACGTCTGTAACCTCGCACAAAGCAGCGCCTGCTTCCCCCCCCCATCCCCTTAACCTCGCACAAAGCAGCGCCTGCTTTCCCCCCATCCCCTTCGGGACACCAGGGGCCGTTTTCTCCCCTGCTGCCCTCGTGGTGGGGGTGTGGCTGGTGACGCTGCTGTGACTGATTCTGCGTTTCATGAAAGGCTCTCGCACCTGCCCTGGCTTCGTGTGGTTTGTTCATCCCCGCTTCAGACTGGCTCTTGCCACTGAGCCATCCTTATCCCTCCCTAGACCCCCGCGCACCCTGCCATGGGGTCAGCCCCCTCAGAACGGTCCCTGCCCCTGCCAGTCTGCTCCCACCCGTGTCCTCCCCAGCTACGGGAGGCCTGCCCGAGCCTGCGGGCAAATCCAGCGTCAGGCCCAACGGGGACAGCCTGCCAGGCCCCACGGCAGCTGTCACGGAGGGACCGCAAGGACAAGGGAGCCCCAAGGCTGGACCGCGACTATTCGGCTCCGCAGAGCCAGCAAAAGCCTGCCAGGGCCAGCAACTCCCTGCTCCCCTCGAGCCCCGACACCGACCCACCAAAGGGACGCTCACGGGAACCCACACCTCCTCTTTCATCTCTCCGTGCTCCGAGATGCCGAGCAAAACTGAACACAACCTAACCCGGAGCCAAAGCCCGCTGAAGCCAGCACACACCGGGAGAAGCCAGTGCCCCCTTCCTCTCCCCCATGGCTTTCGCGGGCCTCCTACCAGCTCCGCAGGCTACCAACACAGCAGCTCCACAGCCCGCTCCAGGTCCTCCTCCCACCGTCCTGGGTGTCCCCTTGGCTCCTGGGCAGCGGCGGAGCAGGCAACGTCAGCTGAAAAAGATCTCCCTGACGTATTTCAGAGCATCGTCCTCAGAGTCCTCCCAGCCTGGCCTCCCCGCGGCGCCACCGGCAGGGGACGGGAGAGCCGGGCTGCGGCCGCTGCCTCCCCCGCTGCTGGCCGTGCTTCCCGGAGCCTCCTTTGGCGTCGGCTGGAGCTCCTGCTCCTCCCGGCTCCCGGACCGGGCCTTCTCCTCACCTTCCTCGCGCTGCAGGTTCTAGCCAAAGGGAAAAACAACCAGAGCCGGCTGGGCGCGAATTGCACCCCGAGGGGCAGAAGGAGCAGCCCGCCCGCCCCCCCCACCGCGGGACACCCCCGGCCAGGCCCCAGGGAGCCGCCGCCGCCGCCGGCAGCGCTCCCTGCCCGCTCCCCCGAGCCCTCCCCGCTGCCAGGACCGTGTGCGTGTGTGTGTCCCCCGCCCCCGCCCCCGCCCCCGCCCCGGGGGGTCCGCGCTCACCTCCGCCAGGACCGCCAGGGCCACATCCACCAGCTCCGCCTCGGTCATGCAGTACACCGCCGCCCTGCCAACCGCACGGGGAAGACGCTCAGGGCGAACCGGGCCCGGCCTCGCCCGCCCCAGCGGCGCTACCTGGGACCCGCCGCCTGCCGCCGCCTGCCGCCGCCGCCGCTGCCCGCCCTTGGCGGGGGGGGTCCCCGCCGCGACCACCCGCTCGTCCCCCGCCGCCTCCAGCCAGGCCGGCAGCACCCGCCGCCTGCCGCCCGCCGCCATTGCCCGCGCCGGGCGGGGCGGGGCGGGGCGGGGCGGGGCCGCCCCGGGAGCCGCCCCCCTTGGGCCCGCCCCCCGTGGAATCCCCCCTTGGAACCGCCCCCTCCTCCCCGGCCGCCGCGCCCCCTGTGTGACGCCCCGTTGCTAGGCTGCCCCCTGCCGGCGCAGACGGCGTCCTGTGCGGAGCGGGAGCGACCGGAGCTGCCGAGCGGCGGCCGGCGCTCGGGGCTCGGCTCTTCTCGCCCCTGCTTCGCTCGGTTGGGCCTCGGGGAGACCGCCCGGGGCTCGGCAGAGCCCGCCGGGCGCCATCCCCGCGGCGGCATGCAGCGGCTCTTCTCGTGCTGCCTGGGGAGGGTGCGGCGGCCGCCGCCCTCCGACGGCGATGCCGGACCCTGCGCCGCCGAGCCCTCCGAGGTCCGGGAGAAGCCCCGGGGCGGGCTGCACGGCGCGGCCGCCGGAGGTGACCTGGCGCGGCTGCAGCGGCACTGGTGGAGGAAGAGATTCCGCATCAACAGGCGGGACGCGGAGAAGCAGTAAGGGGCGGGCGGCGCCCGGAGCAAAAGCCTCCGGCCGGCCACCCCGGCGGAGCCCAGCCCGGTGGCAAGCGCCCTTGTATCGATGGGAAGCAGGAGAGAAGGGTGCCTGGGTAAACTGTGGAGTAAAAACCCCTTTAGGAGTAAAGCACGTCTGAGGATTGCTCTAGCAAAACAAGATGCTCGTTCCTTCCCTCCCGGCTTCTGGCACAGCATCCCTGTTGTGCTAATGCACCACTTTGCATAGCAGCCTTGGTCTGGAGCACGTTTCTAGTATTTTCTTTTCTTGTTTGGGGGGTTTTTTTTGGTTTTAGTTCTGCTTATGCAGCAAACCTGAAAGTGGTCTCTCTCCAGAGCCCCACCTGACCCTCAGCCAAGGTTGTTAGAAGATAACACCTCTACAATGTATTAGCGCCTGCAGTGCTTGCCATGCAACCACAATCTTTGTTGGCCTCTTGATATCCCAACTAGGAGCTCTCTAAACTCTCCGGTCCTCTGGCTGACCATGGGAATTTCTTAAGCCCTTCAAAGTCAGGACTGGGTTTGAGGAGACGTTACCCCAGCTTCACGGGAAGAGTAGCTGCAGCATTAGTGTAGCATCCCACTGAGGTAGAAGCCTTGTAGTGAGATGTCAGTCTGCCAAGGGTTGTCTTAATCTCAATGGCCCTCAAAATGGAGAGGGGGTTTGTCGGATGAGACTGTAACCAGTGGGGCTGAGATACTCCATAGACAAGAATAAGCACCTGCAGCACGAACATGCCTGTAGTGAGTATTTCAGCCTCCAGTAGTCGTGCAGCAAGGTGTCGCTGGGTGTGGGTGTTACCCTTTACCAGCTGGCTATGAATATGGCTCGGATGGCTCATGAATGGCTGTTGCTCTTCCAGTAGAGAGTGTATGCAAGCGGGGGGGTATTTTTAACAAATGCATTTCCTTCCTTTCTGTATATAGTATTCAGAAGCAACTGGAGCAAAACACCGGCTGTGAAATGAGGGGAGAATGTTCTGCAGGAGGCACAGAAGGCCCAGCAGTGCTTGACAGCTCTTGCTCTGGGAAGACTGCTGACTCTCCCTTGGGCACCCCTACACTGACCGGAGCAGGTAGGATCCTTCACCGTGGAGGAGGTGATGAAGACAAATCACTGGCCTGTAGAAGAATGATAACCTCTTGATTGGATGCAGGGCTTGAGGGATGGGGAAAGGCAGAGTGAAATAAGCACTCACAGCAGAGTCTCACATCTTACCTCCTTTGTAGGTGTCTTGCCAGCAGCAGGAGGACAAGAAGAGGAAGATTACGACTCCTCTTTTGATTCTGAGGTACATTCATAGAATCATAGAGTCAGTGTCAAATGGTTGCCCCTAGGGCCTACACTCTAGGCGCTTAGCTGCTTCTGCCTAGGTCCTCTCTGCCTTGGGCAGGTGTACGTCGGCCCCTTTGAAATCCGTGCTCAACAGAGATGCCTAACACGCCGGTGGTGTTTGCCCTTTCCGTTCTTTCCATCATCTGATACCACGTTACGGGTGTTGGCTGAAGCGGGAGCTTTGTGCGTGGAAACGGGTTGAGAAGGAGTCTGTGCCAGTTCTCACGCACGTCTTTTCAATTACGCAGTCGGATTGTGAAGCTCCAACTAAAGCGTCGGCCGACGAGCTGCCTCCTGCTGCAGATGGAAAGGGAGCGTGCGCGCAGCCCGTTGCAGAGGAGAGCGGCAACGGTAATTTCCAGACGCACTAAATGGTTACCTTTGTAAGCTTCTCTGCGGTGAAGCACATGGGGAAAAGCAGAGTGAAATAAGCACTCACAGCAGCGTCTCGCTTCTTGCCTCCTTTGTAGGTGTCTTCCCAGCAGCAGGAGCACAGCAGCAAGATGATGACTCCCCTTTTGATTCTGAGGTAGATTCATAGATTCGTTTAGGTGGGAAAAGACCCTTAAAAGTCCAACCGTAAACCCAACACTGCCAAGCCCACCCCTAAACCGTGTACCCCAGCGCCACATCTACACCTCTGCTAAATACCCCCAGGGATGGTGACAGGTAGATTCACAGAATCATAGAGTCAGTGTCAAATGGTTGCCCATAGGGCCTACACTCTAGACGCTTAGCTGCTTCTGCCTAGGTCCTCTCTGCCTTGGGCAGGTGTACATCGGCCCCTTTTGAAAGCCCTGCTCAACAGAGATGCCTAACACGCCGGTGGTGTTTGCCCTTTCCGTTCTTTCCATCATCTGATACCACGTTACGCGTGTTGCCTGAAGCGGGAGCTTTGTGCGTGGAAACGGGTTGAGGAGGAGTCTGTGCCAGTTCTCACACATGTCTTTTCAATTACACAGTCGGATTGTGAAGCTCCAATGAATGTGACGGCCGGCGTGTGGATTCCACCTGCACACAAACTTGGAGCATGGGCGCAGCCCGTTGCAGAGGAGAGCGGCAACGGTAATTTCCTGACGCACTAAATGGTTACCTTTGTAAGCTTCTCTGCAGTGAAGCACATGGGGAAAAGCAGAGTGAAATAAGCACTCACAGCAGCATCTCGCTTCTTGCCTCCTTTGTAGGTGTCTTCCCAGCAGCAGGAGCACAGCAGCAAGATGATGACTCCCCTTTTGATTCTGAGGTAGATTCATAGAGTCGTTTAGGTTGGAAAAGACCCTTAAAAGTCCAACCGTAAACCCAACACTGCCAAGCCCACCCCTAAACCGTGTACCCCAGCGCCACATCTACACCTCTGCTAAATACCCCCAGGGTTGGTGACAGGTAGATTCATAGAATCATAGAGTCAGTGTCAAATGGTTGCCCATAGGGCCTACACTCTAGACGCTTAGCTGCTTCTGCCTAGGTCCTCTCTGCCTTGGGCAGGTGTACATCGGCCCCTTTGAAAGCCCTGCTCAACAGAGATGCCTAACACGCCGGTGGTGTTTGCCCTTTCCGTTCTTTCCATCATCTGATGCCACGTTACGGGTGTTGGCTGAAGCGGGAGCTTTGTGCGTGGAAACAAGTTGAGAAGGAGTCTGTGCCAGTTCTCACGCACGTCTTTTCAATTACGCAGTCGGATTGTGAAGCTCCAACTAAAGCGTCGGCCGACGAGCTGCCTCCTGCTGCAGATGGAAAGGGAGCGTGCGCGCAGCCCGTTGCAGAGGAGAGTGGCAACGGTAATTTCCTGACGCACTAAATGGTTACCTTTGTAAGCTTCTCTGCAGTGAAGCACGTGGGGAAAAGCAGAGTGAAATAAGCACTCACAGCAGCGTCTCGCTTCTTGCCTCCTTTGTAGGTGTCTTCCCAGCAGCAGGAGCACACGAGCAAGATGATGACTCCCCTTTTGATTCTGAGGTAGATTCATAGAGTCGTTTAGGTTGGAAAAGACCCTTAGGATCATCGAGTCCAACCGTAAACCCAACACTGCCAAACCCACCCCTAAACCGTGTCCCTGAACGCCACATCTACACCTCTGCTAAATACCCCCAGGGATGGTGACAGGTAGATTCATAGAATCATAGAGTCAATGTCAAATGGTTGCCCATAGGGCCTACACTCTAGGCGCTTAGCTGCTTCTGCCTAGGTCCTCTCTGCCTTGGGCAGGTGTACATCGGCCCCTTTTGAAATCCGTGCTCAACAGAGATGCCTAACACGCCGGTGGTGTTTGCCCTTTCCGTTCTTTCCATCATCTGATACCACGTTACGCGTGTTGCCTGAAGCGGGAGCTTTGTGCGTGGAAACGGGTTGAGGAGGAGTCTGTGCCAGTTCTCACGCATGTCTTTTCAATTACACAGTCGGATTGTGAAGCTCCAATGAATGTGACGGCCGGCGTGTGGATTCCACCTGCACACAAACTTGGAGCATGGGCGCAGCCCGTTGCAGAGGAGAGCGGCAACGGTAATTTGCTGACGCACTAAATGGTTACCTTTGTAAGCTTCTCTGCAGTGAAGCACATGGGGAAAAGCAGAGTGAAATAAGCACTCACAGCAGCGTCTCGCTTCTTGCCTCCTTTGTAGGTGTCTTCCCAGCAGCAGGAGCACAGCAGCAAGATGATGACTCCCCTTTTGATTCTGAGGTAGATTCATAGAGTCGTTTAGGTTGGAAAAGACCCTTAAAAGTCCAACCGTAAACCCAACACTGCCAAGCCCACCCCTAAACCGTGTCCCCGAACGCCACATCTACACCTCTTCTAAATACCCCCAGGGATGGTGACAGGTAGATTCATAGAATCATAGAGTCAGTGTCAAATGGTTGCCCATAGGGCCTACACTCTAGATGCTTAGCTGCTTCTGCCTAGGACCTCTCTGCCTTGGGCAGGGGTACGTCAGCCCCTTTTGAAAGCCCTGCTCAACAGAGATGCCTAACACGCCGGTGGTGTTTGCCCTTTCCGTTCTTTCCATCATCTGATACCACGTTACGCGTGTTGCCTGAAGCGGGAGCTTTGTGCGTGGAAACGGGTTGAGGAGGAGTCTGTGCCAGTTCTCACGCACGTCTTTTCAATTACGCAGTCGGATTGTGAAGCTCCAACTAAAGCGTCGGCCGACGAGCTGCCTCCTGCTGCAGATGGAAAGGGAGCGTGCGCGCAGCCCGTTGCAGAGGAGAGCGGCAACGGTAATTTCCTGACGCACTAAATGGTTACCTTTGTAAGCTTCTCTGCAGTGAAGCAGATGGGGAAAAGCAGAGTGAAATAAGCACTCACAGCAGCGTCTCGCTTCTTGCCTCCTTTGTAGGTGTCTTCCCAGCAGCAGGAGCACAGGAGCAAGATGATGACTCCCCTTTTGATTCTGAGGTAGATTCATAGAGTCGTTTAGGTTGGAAAAGACTCTTAGGATAATCGAGTCCAACCGTAAACCCAACACTGCCAAGCCCACCCCTAAACCGTGTCCCCAAACGCCACATCTACACCTCTTCTGAATACCCCCAGGGTTGGTGACAGGTACATTCATAGAATCATAGAGTCAATGTCAAATGGTTGCCCATAGGGCCTACACTCTAGACGCTTAGCTGCTTCTGCCTAGGTCCTCTCTGCCTTGGGCAGGTGTACATCGGCCCCTTTTGAAAGCCCTGCTCAACAGAGATGCCTAACACGCCGGTGGTGTTTGCCCTTTCCGTTCTTTCCATCATCTGATACCACGTTATGCGTGTTGCCTGAAGCAGGAGCTTTGTGCGTGGAAACGGGTTGAGGAGGAGTCTGTGCCAGTTCTCACGCACGTCTTTTCAATTACGCAGTCGGATTGTGAAGCTCCAATGAATGTGACGGCCGGCGTGTGGATTCCACCTGCACACAAACTTGGAGCATGGGCGCAGCCCGTTGCAGAGGAGAGCGGCAACGGTAATTTCCTGACGCACTAAATGGTTACCTTTGTAAGCTTCTCTGCAGTGAAGCAGATGGGGAAAAGCAGAGTGAAATAAGCACTCACAGCAGCGTCTCGCTTCTTGCCTCCTTTGTAGGTGTCTTCCCAGCAGCAGGAGCACAGCAGCTAGATGATGACTCCCCTTTTGATTCTGAGGTAGATTCATAGAGTCGTTTAGGTTGGAAAAGACCCTTAAAAGTCCAACCGTAAACCCAACACTGCCAAGCCCACCCCTAAACCGTGTCCCCGAACGCCACATCTACACCTCTGCTAAATACCCCCAGGGATGGTGACAGGTAGATTCACAGAATCATAGAGTCAGTGTCAAATGGTTGCCCCTAGGGCCTACACTCTAGGCGCTTAGCTGCTTCTGCTAGGTCCTCTCTGCCTTGGGCATGGGTACATCGGCCCCTTTTGAAAGCCCTGCTCAACAGAGATGCCTAACACGCCGGTGGTGTTTGCCCTTTCCGTTCTTTCCATCATCTGATACCACGTTACGGGTGTTGGCTGAAGCGGGAGCTTTGTGCGTGGAAACGGGTTGAGGAGGAGTCTGTGCCAGTTCTCACGCACGTCTTTTCAATTACGCAGTCGGATTGTGAAGCTCCAACTAAAGCGTCGGCCGACGAGCTGCCTCCTGCTGCAGATGGAAAGGGAGCGTGCGCGCAGCCCGTTGCAGAGGAGAGCGGCAACGGTAATTTCCTGACGCACTAAATGGTTACCTTTGTAAGCTTCTCTGCAGTGAAGCAGATGGGGAAAAGCAGAGTGAAATAAGCACTCACAGCAGCGTCTCGCTTCTTGCCTCCTTTGTAGGTGTCTTCCCAGCAGCAGGAGCACAGCAGCAAGATGATGACTCCCCTTTTGATTCTGAGGTAGATTCATAGAATCATAGAGTCGTTTAGGTTGGAAAAGACCCTTAAAAGTCCAACCGTAAACCCAACACTGCCAAGCCCACCCCTAAACCGTGTCCCCGAATGCCACATCTACACCTCTGCTAAATACCCCCAGGGTTGGTGACAGGTAGATTCACAGAACCATAGAGTCAGTGTCAAATGGTTGCCCATAGGGCCTACACTCTAGACGCTTAGCTGCTTCTGCCTAGGTCCTCTCTGCCTTGGGCAGGGGTACGTCGGCCCCTTTTGAAAGCCCTGCTCAACAGAGATGCCTAACACGCCGGTGGTGTTTGCCCTTTCCGTTCTTTCCATCATCTGATACCACGTTATGCGTGTTGCCTGAAGCTGGAGCTTTGTGCGTGGAAACGGGTTGAGGAGGAGTCTGTGCCAGTTCTCACGCATGTCTTTTCAATTACGCAGTCGGATTGCGAAGCTCCAGCGAAAGCGTCGGCCGTCGTGCGGCTTCCACCTGTATGCAGACGTGAAGCATGGGTGCAGCCCGTTGCAGAGGAGAGCGGCAACGGTAATTTCCTGACGCACTAAATGGTTACCTTTGTAAGCTTTTCTGCGGTGAAGCAGATGGGGAGAAGCAGAGTGAAATAAGCACTCACAGCAGCGTCTCGCTTCTTGCCTCCTTTGTAGGTGTCTTCCCAGCAGCAGGAGCACAGGTAAGAGGGAGGTTTTGACTCTTCTGAGAGCAAGTTACTTTGTTTTCCAGAGGTAATGCCGAAGTCACGCTCCCGTATCCCCGGTGCTGCAATGCAGTGCGATGCTGCAGTCTTGCTGGGGATTCCTTTCCCCACGGTCTGTCTGTCTGTGTTCTCACTTGCTCAGGTTTCTGCACCGGAGAGAGAAGAGCTTCAGCTAAAGAAGGATGCTTCATGTCAAACCGACCTTCAAGGCGACAGACAGGTGACTCTAGTAGAGGCTGATGCAGATATCCATAAATAGAACCAGTCAGTGTACAGAGATCTGTTCTTGCTACTGTGTTCATTTTGGAACGCTGCTGAGAGGAGGTGACTGAATCCGGACCTGAGGTGTATTTCGCACCTCATTTTGTTCCCTTTGTGAAGCCGAAGGGCTGCATAAAGAGGGAAAACAGTGGGTTGGACGAAAGCACGTGCGCAGACTCTCATCCTCTATTCCAAGGAGAAGAATATTTAGCCTTTTCTGTGTATTAGGAAAGAGAAAGCCTCACGAAGAGCTGGCGATCCTGTAGATATGCTCAGCTGAGACAGTTGCCTGCTGGTGGCGGCCAAAATCTCTTATGTTTGAATTCACTGAGTCACAGAAGCATAGAATGGTTTGAGTTGGAAGAGTCCTTTAAAGATCATCTAGTGCAACCCCCCCTGCCATGGGCAGGGACACCTTCCACTAGATCAGCTTGCTCAAAGCCCCATCCAGCCTGAACACTTCCAGAGATGGGGCAGCCACAATTTCTCTGGGCAACCTGGTCCAGTGTCCCACCACCCTCATTGCAAAAAATGTCTTCCTTATGCCCACTCTAAATCTACCCTCTTTCAGTTTAAAACAGTTGCCCCTTGTCCTGTCACTTCAGGCCTTAGTAAAAAGTCTCTCTCTCTCTTTCTATTTTGAAAGGCCGCAGTAAGGTCTCCCCAGAGCTCGCTTTTCCCCAGGCTGAACAACCCCAACTCTCTCAGCCTTTCTTCACGGGAGAGGTGTTCCAGCCCTCTGATCATTGTTGTGGCCCTCCTCTGGACCTGCTTGAGCAGGTCCATGTCCTCCTTGTGCTGGGGACCCCAGAGCTGGATGCATTACTCCAGGTGGGGTCTCATGAGAGCAGAGTAGACGGGCAGAATCACCTCCCTCGACCTGCTGGCCACCCTGAAGGCCGAGCTAATGATATCATCCCATGAGTAAAAGCATCTCTCGTGTTGTCATCTTCTCACTGATTTCTCCATGCTCATGGAACACCATTTCTTTAGACATGGGTCAAGCAGCCGTGGCAGGAGCTCGCCAACCCTCTCAAAAGGAGCTCCCTCACAGAAGCTTCACCTGAAGCTGTGAAGTGCTACAGCGTGTACCTGCAGGAACAGAAACTGCAGTTGCAGAAGAAACTGTACCGTTCCAAAGCTAAGGTATGGAGAAAGCCTGTCTCTTGTCTCTTGGCAGGGGCCCAGGCCTTTTTTGTAGCAAACCAGAGCGGGGACCTGATCCTTTCTTGGGGGTTTTGTGTAACCCAGGGTGGTTCAGTGTGCGGTTCGCTGTGATGAGCGGGATGGGAGGGAACAGCACTGCTGCCTTGGGTGCCTGCCTGTTTGCACCACTTGAAGTAAGAGCGGAGGGCTGCACTGAGGTGGTCTTAGTACGCTAGACACCTTTGCAACAGGAGCAGACCGAGTGACATGTAATTGACTCGCCTTGTTTTATAAGCCTGGCGCCTACAATTAGTAAGGCCACTAACCGTGAAGTCACTTTGTCCTTGATTGGAGAAGGGGGGGGGTATTCCTTTCAAACAGCTGCTTCTCAAGGTTCACGGATCACGTGTATTTGCTGCTTCTCTTTGGCTCGGCAAAGCGGAGTGTGTGCTGACAGAGAAAGAGTAGGCATGCTGGAGTGTTGTGCTCACGCTTTTTTGCAGTTCCTCATCACGTCATCATTGTTATGGAGCTGCAAAGTCACTTTAGGAGCAGGAGGAGCTGCTAACCGTGTTGGAGTAGCCAACAAGCGGCTACAAAGAGTGTTTGGAGTCCTTGAGAGAGGAGGAGGAGCGTTGTGGCAGCGTTTAGGAAACGCTTTAGGAAATCATTTTAGACGTAGGAGAGGGGCCAGTGTAAAAGATGAAGTAACATGGGTTTTGAGAGTCGACATGAGAGTCAGAGCAGTCCACTCCTTTTTATCAAACCTAAGTTGACTACCGGCGATTCTTCTTGTGGTTTGACAGCTGCAGGAATTAAAAGAACAGCATATCTGGACTGAGTGTTATGCCGAGTACCTGAAGGATGCCATCAGGAGGAACGAGAGGGAACTAACTTCCAGGAACCTGCAGGACCTTCTGACCACATCTTCTGGAACTGCAGCTATCCCAGAGCTGGAAGACCACATACGACGGTAAGGAAGTAACAGAGTGGAGCAAGGCTTCGCTTTCTGCGATTGTGCGAAAACAACAGGACTGTCTTCTTGCATCCCAGCAAGATAATAATACACGATTTTCAAAGACGCTTTTGTTTTAGATGAGGTTCTTTCACATTCTTCTTTGGGGATTTGTGCTCTTGTGGCCTCCTGTGATAAGGCCTGTCCTTCTTTTCCAGGCTCCAAGGTGAAAAGGCCAGGCTGGAAACCACAGTCCAGCAACAAGCAAAGACCATCGAAGCCCTTTGGAAAAAACTGCAAGCCTGTGCCTTAGTAAGCTACTCACAGCCTTCCCTTTTCGTGAGCTACAGAGCCTAGTTCTGTATCTGTGTGGGAAATTTTAAGATGAGGTTTTCCTGGAGAGCCTAGGAGAGATCAGTTTCTCTGTTCTACTGACTACAGGCTGCTCTGAAAGTCCTGCTGGCCCATTCCCCCAGCTTTCTGGCTTTGAGAGTTGTTCCGTGAGACTATAGCAAGTCCTTCTTAATGCCATCTTTGTTAAGGACTTGACAGCAATGCACTGGCTTAAGTATTTTCTGCTTTAGACCAGTCGTGAGCTTGAGACCTCAGGCAGCACTTCAGACAGTCCTGCGGTAGAGGGGTTTGGTGCCTTCGGTTGCGGACACTCCTTGGGCTCTGGTGGTGGTGAGCACGTAGTCCTGGAGGCCTGACTGGCATCATCAGACTGGGACAGGAATTCTTCCGTGGCCTGTACTCTGGGCACCTTCCCATGTTAGTGGCCATGGATTCCTTGGCCAGAAGGTGTAGGTCTGTAATGCAACGAGAAGACCTCCAAAGATGAAAGGCTGCAACTAATAAGGGAATGACACCTCCATAGGCCATATTTTGTATGCTTGGTTGGCGCTGCCGTGAGGTATGACCTTCAGCCAGGGAAGTCCTAGTGTGACTTCTTTTTTCTTCTTTTAATGCTGCTGTAGTCTCATAATGGCCTGGAGGACTCGGTAACCGGCTTTCGGACAACACGGACTGCAAAGGAACACCGACGTCGGCAGGTATATGAACAGCTTCTGGGAACGACTGGTTTTAGTCTTTGAATTTCTCGTGGGCAGGTAATTTATGAAAAGGTCAGGTGGGCTGCGGGGAATCCCCCAGGTTTTTGGGCAGGACACCCTCAGGGGAAAAGTCTATACGTTTCCTCATTCCCCTGGTGCTACTGTGTTTTGCATCTGCTCGGTAGACAATATGCGGGCACTTGCGTTCATCAGCACGATTCCTTTGATGGGTAGGCTGTGTGCTGTGGACAGGAGAGACAGCTGTGGGTGAGAGCTGTGAGAGGAGACTGGACTTGGGAGATACATGTTTTCTCCTTTGTGGAGAAGGCTGGCTGCACATTCTGCGTGTGGATCCTGTTCCTGTGCTCTGTGTGTGATGCATCTTTTCTATTTTGAAAGCGTGGCAGTGAAAGCAAGGAAGTAAAGAAGCTGGGCAAGACGCAATGCCGATCGGAAGCGCTTCCGGATGAAGCGTGGAAAAGAAACGCCGCGCTGGAGGAAGAACAGACCAGGCATGGCTTTTTAGTGCTTTAAAGAAATACACACTGAGGAGAAGTCAAGCTTTACTGAACCCTAGTGTAAAAGCATGTGCATAACCGTTTGCGAGCAAATTCAAGCCTCGCATTCGATCTTGCCAGGTGCTTCTGTGCATGAGCCTATGGTTTTAAAAAGCTGCAAAAGGCCTTGCAAATGCAGGCTGCCTGCACTTCTCCTGGGTGGGAAGGAAGTCTTGTCCTCTTCTGTTCAGAGAAATTTGGGGCCCTCCAAGTGTTGGGTGGTGCTGGGGAGCTGGCTGCTCTCAGTAATTCCTGGCTTGTCAAGCACATTACAGATGAAGCAAGCCATCCGGGGCTGTGCTGCTTAGGTAAGAGTGTGTGCAAAAGGCCGACTGCTGCTTTGCTTCACGCTTTCCTTACTAATTTGCTGTGCAGGTTGAAGATGCTTCTGCAGATGTCTTCGACAACCCTGACTGCGTCTGCAGCGCGAAGGAGAAAGTCCCAGCTCAGTTTCTGGCGAGAGATGAAGTAAGTTGTTCCGAATTGACTAACTAAATTGGTAAACTAAGAAGAAAGCTGAGCTCTGGTTTGGTTGGTGGATTTGAGGCGATTATTCTTTTCTGCTAGAACCCGTGTGATTCTTTTCCTATACTTTTTTTCCGCGCTGCTAATTATCTCTTGGCTGTATTTTGCAAGTGATTGACTGCTCTTGATGCTCCTGCTCCTGTTGTGGCAGTAGATGATGATGATGTTGATGAACACAGATGTAGTTGTCGTGATGGGTAAAAACCACGAGCCAGGAGTCCCAGCAATGGCCTCACTGACCAGCATGCAGTGCCGGGGGCCCTGAGCAAGAACAGCGGAGCTGGTCACCACACACTGAGATTTTAATACATTTCAATACTCTGTCTGCAGGTGACGAATGCAGTCTCGATGGCCCCCCACCTTACGGATTTCCAGTCACAGCTGAACCTCCAACGCGGTTAACGATGAGAAGATGCACAAAGAGCGGAGGAAGTGCCAGTGCCAGAAAAGAGTGCTCCCAGGGGAGATGCGTGAAGCCTGGAAACCTTTGCCTTCCACCCTGTGCACCCCCCCCACCCCCTCCCCGCCCCCCCCTAATTACAAGTGTTCTGTCGCAGTTTGGTATTTAATAAACTCTGCCACCTCGTACGGGTCTTAGTTTTGCTGCACAGCCGGAGCTCTTCGGACCTAGCGCGTCCGGACGAGGAGAGTCCTGTTCCTGAAGGCTCGCTCAGGCTCCCTTCCCACGCAGGCAGTCAGCACACCTCTCCCTGCCCTCGCTCGGAACGACCCCCAGTCCTGCAGACATCTCCGACGGGGAGCACGCGTCCGTGTCCTTTCCCTCTGCGGAGGCTTGAACCGTGGCGGTGCTCAGACCAGGGACCAGCGCTGAGCGACTGCTCATCATCGGTCGCCAGACTCCTTTCTAGAGCAACCCTCCCGCCGGTCTGGGCAGAAGGGGGTGGGCGAGCTCCCGGTAGCCACGGACGCTTTGCAGATCCCACCGGGACCTGGCGGATTTGCAGCCTGCCGAGGGGAAAGGCGGGAAGCAGCGGGCACGAGCCGCAGCAGGGAGAAACCCACCTCGACCCGAGGAAAAACCTTTCCTCCTGCGAGGGCGGCCAGGGACCGCTGTCAGGGAGCAGCGCGGGCACGCTGCTCCCTCAGGGACGGGGAGCCGAAGGGGGTCCCCGCAGCCAGCGGGGCAGACCCAGCCTCGGCCCGCACGAGCGAGGGGAGCGGGGCCGTCCCCGGGGAAGGCAGCCGAGAGCCCGCAGGGACGAACGAGCGCCTGGGGAGGCGGCGGCGCCGAGGGCGAACCGAGAAGCCGGGCCAGGCCGGGCCGGGGCTCAGGCCCGGTGGCGGCCAGCGGGGTCGGAGACAGCCCGGTGGTGGCCAAGCAGGGCCACGGGGAGGCGGCCGGCGGGCTGGGGTCCGTGGCCGGGAGAGACCGAGCTGGAGACGGGGACGCCATGACGGAGCTCGGGCAGGGCCTGCAGGCCTCCGCCTCCGCCTCGGGGGGCCTCCCGCGCCGGAGGCCCCCGGGGTGAGGCCGGAGGCTCCAGCTCAGCCCACCGGTGGCTTTTTTGTGCCACAGAGAGGTTGTAGGGTCTCTGTGCTTGGAGACGCTCCCGCCTGGACGTGGCCCTGGCTGACCCTGCTTTGAGCAGGGCGGGGGGGGGGAGACGAGACGAGGCCCCTTCCCGCCGCGACGACGCTCGTGCTTTCGGCGCTCTGGGGATGTCGCGCTGCGGGCCCCGTTTGCTTCGGCCAGACCTCCCGCCTGCTTCAGTGAGCTTTTTGCCAGAGTCTGACCGCGTACAAAAGACGACGGCAGACTGTACCCAGCATCTCCGGGCACAAAGACGGCAACGACCTTCTCAGACGCCCAGCCATGGCGTGAGGTGTGATGCCACCAGCGAAGAACGGCCGTCGAGTTAGCCGACGTCGACTTAGTTGACTTCCAGCCCCCAGTTTGAGAGCTGGAACTAGGAAAGAACCATCACACTCCCAGTCTGGCTGGGCAGCAGTGGGAGCTGCCAGCTAGGGAGGTCCACCTGGCCCAGTCCCCACCTCTTCAAACACAAGGAGACGGCTAGCTAGGCATTACAGCCTTGACAAACCACTCTTCATAAATACGCCAAAGCACGCTGGGCAAAGACAAACTGAAATAACGTTCCACCTCCTCTCCGGCCAATCGGCCGTCAACATGCTAACACATGTCCGGGCTCTAAAGCCAAAACGGCTCTCGGAAAATACCAAAGGTATCTTCAGACGGCAAATTGGACCCGTTCTCCACATAATCGAGAGTGAGAGCTCTGCCGAGGAACAACAGTACCGCAGACTCCCAAGAAAGGCCAAGAACGTAAGCAGCGGTGAGCTCGACGGCAATGGGCAAGCAGATGAGAGCTGGCTGCTTAGCCGTCCACTCAAAGACTATGCAACACCCGAGCACAGCACCTCCCCTGATGTTGGGGGGGTGCAGGGGGACAGACAGCTCCAGTGACAGAGAGCACTGTACATGACCAGACTGGTTCTGGCCCCCCCTCCTCCTATCCACCATCAGGTAGCTGCCAGGCATTTACGGAGCTTCTGAACTCCGACACAAGCCTTTCAAAAAGTCTGACTAGGGATCTCTCCTCTAGTTGGTAGCAGGCATCTATCCCAAGGCAACACCATACATCCAAACGCACGCAATTATTTTTGTTCCTGGATGTCTTGCACCGCTTCCCCCCCGTGTGTGGGTGTCAGTGCTGGAAGCACCTGGTGAAAGCCCAAGGGTCTTTTCGCCGTGCAGGAGACTTTCCTAGCACATCCCTGCCCCAGCCACCCTCCCCATGTTTTGCAGCAACAACTGAACAGAGCACAGGAATCAAGTGCAAGGGAGTATTTTCTTTTTATGGGGGAAAAAAACAAACGAACAAACACACACACAAACAAAAAAAATAAAAGCACAACAACAAATGCTATACTGAAAGAATACTCTGCTTTTGCACTGGCCTTTCCAGTTTGAGTCATCTTACCACTGTGCACTGTGCTGCCTCATGCATGCCTCCCCCAACCTCACCTTCTTCTGCAGAACCCCTGACGTGATCCCAGCAGCCTTCTAGCCACATGCTACTCAAGACTCCCTAACAGAGCGGGTCCAGCTGCCACTATGGATCAGTGAAGACTTAGTTTTCAGTGCTGCCACTGATCCGGTCCCATACCAGCATTCTACTGCACAGTGGTTTGGCAAACGTATTTAACTTTTCTCAAGAGGCAAAAGCTACAATGAGAAGAGGGACTGTGGTTTGCCTTCTCTCCCATGCAGTTTGTTCCTGTGGAGTTAACGCTGGTTTTGTCAAGTCTTTTGCTCTTTCCCTTCGGCACCGTCCAGGTTAAGACTTCCGAGCCAGTAAGGTTGTTAATTTAATCTTCCCATCCATAGAGGCGGTGAGGCAGGTCCCGCAGTCCATGGCCGTGCTCCAATCCACTGTGACAACGGGAGCTCTGTGTCCTCCCAGGGAAAGGCAGCTCTCCAGAACCTTTTCCTCACCGTTCAACTGAAAGAAGGAAAGCATAAGGTTTTAAGGAGGCAAGGTTCTGCAGTGGGGGCAGCGCACCCACAGGAGAAGCCAAAGCCTGCTACAGACTCCGTATCCCCATCAGCATACATAATTAAGCGGAAAAATCAGAGACATGTCGAGATGTACGTAGCACGCATGAGGAAGCAAATTTCCAGTCTCACAACAGAAGCACGCAGTCTCAAGCAGCTCAGCGTCTGCTACCAGCTGAGCTGCAGTAATTGAACAGGGCAGGCTAAAAGCACACGCTGATGAAGAGCACGTAAGCCTAACCTATAGCTCATGTTAGTGCGGGTGCTCCGAATGCCCCAGATGCAAAGTAAAAATTCCATCCAATCTGCCTTGCAATGGCTTATACTGATGCGTATTGACTCAAGAGGAGGCAGGCAAGGGGCAAGCGATCAGTAACCGCTTGTTACTGCGGCACAGAAATTGGGGTGCTTGGAACCATTCAGCCTTACCCTTCATTCCATTTCAGTACACAGCAAGAGGAGGGAATCAGGCTGGGACTAACATAGCACGAGCAAGCACACAAGGCAGATTAAAGACGAGCATCAGGCAACAATCGCGCATTTTGCGTTGAACTGGCATGCATCAATATATTAAAAAAGAATAATTTAAAACTTTGTCCTAGGCACTTGGGTACTAAGGAAAACTGCTGCAGCTAAGCTTTAAGAACACGGAGCACACGTACTCTAGCTACATACAGAGAGTCAAACGCTTACAGAGGGTTCAAACACTTGCTAAGCACCACACGCTGCTAAAACGCACGCTGTATGAAACTGAGCAGCAACTTGCACAGAGCACGGATGGGTAGGTGCTGCTCGAGAACTTCAGCAGCTGCTGTTGCAGCCTTGTAACAACAAGAGCTTGTATGGATGTGTAAGAGTACTCCCCGTCACTTCTCAGACTTACCTTAAAAAGGACTCCCCCAGTAGAAGAACACGTCAACATATAGTTGCCCTCAGAGTCAAAAGCAAAAAGCCTCCCTCGTGGGAACTGGACTTGCTTGTAGCCACTGTACCTGGACAGAACAAAAGGACCCGTAGCTTCGCTGGGAAGATCGTACTCAGGCACCTTCAAGCCACTTTTGTGAATATTTGTCGTGGTTTAACCCCAGCCAGCAACTAAACACCACGCAGCCGCTCACTCACTCCCCCCCACCCAGTGGGATGGGGGAGAAAATCGGGAAAAGAAGCAAAACCCGTGGGTTGAGATACGAACGGTTTAATAGAACAGAAAAGAAGAAACTAATAATGATAACACTCATAAAATGACAACAGCAACAACGAAAGGATTGGAATGTACAAATGATGCGCAGTGCAATTGCTCACCACCCGCCAACCGACACCCAGCTAGTCCCCGAGCGGCAGTTCCCCGCGCCCCCTTCCCAGTTCCTATACTAGATGGGACGTCCCGTGGTACGGAATACACCCTTGGCCAGTTTGGGTCAGCTGCCCTGGCTGTGTCCTGTGCCGACTTCTTGTGCCCCTCCAGCTTTCTCGCTGGCTGGGCAGGAGAAGCTGAAAAATCCTTGACTTTAGACTGAACACTACTGAGCAACAACTGAAAACATCAGTGTTATCAACATTCTTCGCATACTGAACTCAAAACGGAGCACGGAGCACGGTACCAGCTACTAGGAAGACAGTTAACTCTATCCCAGCCGAAACCCGGACAGTCCAACATGAGGCCGTGGTGCAAAGGGCCCGTGTGGGGCTAAGGGAGCCATACTGTCCTCCCAGTGATGGTCCACACACAGGACATCATTAAAGCCACCTTTGCTGTGACCAAAAATGCACACCCCCCCACCCAGTAACACAGGCACAGCACAGTCAGAGACGCTCCTGCTCTACTTGCAAGGGGAGTCCCGAGACCTCAGGGCCACAGGCTCAGAGCACACCTTGGGAAGGGTGCCATGAGACGCAACCACCAGTGGGTTCCCCCCCTTCGTGTTTGGCAGCAGGCGTCCCCACAGCAGGCTGTACCACGGTATCAAGAGAGCACGCAGGCGCCAGGATGGGTCTGCTGCTGCAGCAGCGGTGCACCGGGCACCTGCTGTGTGCACTGACCTTCCTTGAGGCTGCTGGAAACTTGGCCTTGATGCTCTACGCGCTGCTGTGGGAAGCCGGGAACCCGGTCGACCGCCCTGACAAACGCATTGGCTTTTACAACTTCTGCCTGTGGAACGCGACAGCTGGGGAGCTGCAGTGCCTGGAGTACAAGCATCTGCAGGTGATGGGCATCAGCCTACCAGGAATGGTGCTAGCCAGGGTTTGTGTGTACGCCTGCCTGGTCTTCAGCATCTTCTACCCCGTTTTTGTTGCACACGTGCAGTGCAGAGAGGAGAGGGAGGGCTGGAAGGCGATCCTCATCATACTCATCATCAAGATGATAATCCTCTCTGGAGGCCTGGGTACGTTTCTTTTCCAAACCTCGCAGTGGATTCACCTCTCTGATTTCACTGGGGGCTTCCTGGCATTGCTTGGGACTCAGGCTCTGCTACTGCTCCAGATTCTCACTGCCACTTATGTACCTCAGCTGGGCCAAGCAACACACACCCGGGTCAAAGCCCTTTTCCTGACGGGGCCCTGCCCGTCGGGATTTGAGGGCGAAGAAGATGCAAGCGCTATTGATAACATGCTTTAAAACAGTAATCCCGCTACAGCTTTAGTCACTGGTAGGAATTTGATCCTTAGTCCAAAGGCCCATCTCCAGCCTCTGGCAAACGGCTGCGTGCAGTGCTCCTGCAGCAAGCAGGCAGCAGACACCAACACCCGCAGCACGGCGTGGAAGCTTTCTGGGAACAGCAGCGTGCAACACGCCCCTCGGCCTGGGGCACAGCATCATAAGCGACAGCATTTCTGGCCCTGACCCAGAGGAGAGCGAAGGGGACGGATCAGAACCAGCACACAGCGGACACAACCCTCTGGCCATATCTAGCCTAAGTATAAGCAGGCAGAGAAGCAAGCAGGCTTCCTTTCTTGGCGTTGCCCAAAGAGACTCTGCTCCTTCTCCACCTCCCGAACTAACCAGGGACGCCTTCGAAGCAACTTGAGGAGCTGTGGCTTCACACTGCCACCACAGCAGTGGCAGCCCCAGAGGGGCACTGGAAATACTCTTCAGCAGGAGCACCTGTACTTCACCTGCTGGAATAACACCTGGAGTGACTCTGCTTTAGTTCATTCGGGTGAAGTGGCCCACATCCAACCCCAAGCAGCAGCAGAGCCCCTGCAGGGGCAGCCCAACAACTTGCTGAGCACTGAACACAGCTCTGAGGAGGAGGAGGGTTTCCACGAGGAAGCAGAGGATTTTGGTGCAGAGCCCCAGGTTTGTCCCCACTGACATTACGGGGCTGAGCCCAGCAGTCCAGCAGCCTTTGAGACTCCAGGAGAACGGGTTCTGCGCGAGGGCAGGTCACCGCAAAGCTAGCCCACACCAACGCACGCCCCGTGCAAGCGTGTGCTCGGGGAGCAGCGCAAGGGCTGCCGAAGGCTGGGGTGCAGTGCCCCAGCTGGGCCATCGCAGCCAGCGCACTGGATGGGGTCTCTCCGCCTTAGCGGCGGTGCACAGCACCGCTCCGTGCCACGTCTGTAACCTCGCACAAAGCAGCGCCTGCTTCCCCCCCCCATCCCCTTAACCTCGCACAAAGCAGCGCCTGCTTTCCCCCCATCCCCTTCGGGACACCAGGGGCCGTTTTCTCCCCTGCTGCCCTCGTGGTGGGGGTGTGGCTGGTGACGCTGCTGTGACTGATTCTGCGTTTCATGAAAGGCTCTCGCACCTGCCCTGGCTTCGTGTGGTTTGTTCATCCCCGCTTCAGACTGGCTCTTGCCACTGAGCCATCCTTATCCCTCCCTAGACCCCCGCGCACCCTGCCATGGGGTCAGCCCCCTCAGAACGGTCCCTGCCCCTGCCAGTCTGCTCCCACCCGTGTCCTCCCCAGCTACGGGAGGCCTGCCCGAGCCTGCGGGCAAATCCAGCGTCAGGCCCAACGGGGACAGCCTGCCAGGCCCCACGGCAGCTGTCACGGAGGGACCGCAAGGACAAGGGAGCCCCAAGGCTGGACCGCGACTATTCGGCTCCGCAGAGCCAGCAAAAGCCTGCCAGGGCCAGCAACTCCCTGCTCCCCTCGAGCCCCGACACCGACCCACCAAAGGGACGCTCACGGGAACCCACACCTCCTCTTTCATCTCTCCGTGCTCCGAGATGCCGAGCAAAACTGAACACAACCTAACCCGGAGCCAAAGCCCGCTGAAGCCAGCACACACCGGGAGAAGCCAGTGCCCCCTTCCTCTCCCCCATGGCTTTCGCGGGCCTCCTACCAGCTCCGCAGGCTACCAACACAGCAGCTCCACAGCCCGCTCCAGGTCCTCCTCCCACCGTCCTGGGTGTCCCCTTGGCTCCTGGGCAGCGGCGGAGCAGGCAACGTCAGCTGAAAAAGATCTCCCTGACGTATTTCAGAGCATCGTCCTCAGAGTCCTCCCAGCCTGGCCTCCCCGCGGCGCCACCGGCAGGGGACGGGAGAGCCGGGCTGCGGCCGCTGCCTCCCCCGCTGCTGGCCGTGCTTCCCGGAGCCTCCTTTGGCGTCGGCTGGAGCTCCTGCTCCTCCCGGCTCCCGGACCGGGCCTTCTCCTCACCTTCCTCGCGCTGCAGGTTCTAGCCAAAGGGAAAAACAACCAGAGCCGGCTGGGCGCGAATTGCACCCCGAGGGGCAGAAGGAGCAGCCCGCCCGCCCCCCCCCACCGCGGGACACCCCCGGCCAGGCCCCAGGGAGCCGCCGCCGCCGCCGGCAGCGCTCCCTGCCCGCTCCCCCGAGCCCTCCCCGCTGCCAGGACCGTGTGCGTGTGTGTGTCCCCCGCCCCCGCCCCCGCCCCCGCCCCGGGGGGTCCGCGCTCACCTCCGCCAGGACCGCCAGGGCCACATCCACCAGCTCCGCCTCGGTCATGCAGTACACCGCCGCCCTGCCAACCGCACGGGGAAGACGCTCAGGGCGAACCGGGCCCGGCCTCGCCCGCCCCAGCGGCGCTACCTGGGACCCGCCGCCTGCCGCCGCCTGCCGCCGCCGCCGCTGCCCGCCCTTGGCGGGGGGGGTCCCCGCCGCGACCACCCGCTCGTCCCCCGCCGCCTCCAGCCAGGGCGGCAGCACCCGCCGCCTGCCGCCCGCCGCCATTGCCCGCGCCGGGCGGGGCGGGGCGGGGCGGGGCGGGGCCGCCCCGGGAGCCGCCCCCCTTGGGCCCGCCCCCCGTGGAATCCCCCCTTGGAACCGCCCCCTCCTCCCCGGCCGCCGCGCCCCCTGTGTGACGCCCCGTTGCTAGGCTGCCCCCTGCCGGCGCAGACGGCGTCCTGTGCGGAGCGGGAGCGACCGGAGCTGCCGAGCGGCGGCCGGCGCTCGGGGCTCGGCTCTTCTCGCCCCTGCTTCGCTCGGTTGGGCCTCGGGGAGACCGCCCGGGGCTCGGCAGAGCCCGCCGGGCGCCATCCCCGCGGCGGCATGCAGCGGCTCTTCTCGTGCTGCCTGGGGAGGGTGCGGCGGCCGCCGCCCTCCGACGGCGATGCCGGACCCTGCGCCGCCGAGCCCTCCGAGGTCCGGGAGAAGCCCCGGGGCGGGCTGCACGGCGCGGCCGCCGGAGGTGACCTGGCGCGGCTGCAGCGGCACTGGTGGAGGAAGAGATTCCGCATCAACAGGCGGGACGCGGAGAAGCAGTAAGGGGCGGGCGGCGCCCGGAGCAAAAGCCTCCGGCCGGCCACCCCGGCGGAGCCCAGCCCGGTGGCAAGCGCCCTTGTATCGATGGGAAGCAGGAGAGAAGGGTGCCTGGGTAAACTGTGGAGTAAAAACCCCTTTAGGAGTAAAGCACGTCTGAGGATTGCTCTAGCAAAACAAGATGCTCGTTCCTTCCCTCCCGGCTTCTGGCACAGCATCCCTGTTGTGCTAATGCACCACTTTGCATAGCAGCCTTGGTCTGGAGCACGTTTCTAGTATTTTCTTTTCTTGTTTGGGGGGTTTTTTTTGGTTTTAGTTCTGCTTATGCAGCAAACCTGAAAGTGGTCTCTCTCCAGAGCCCCACCTGACCCTCAGCCAAGGTTGTTAGAAGATAACACCTCTACAATGTATTAGCGCCTGCAGTGCTTGCCATGCAACCACAATCTTTGTTGGCCTCTTGATATCCCAACTAGGAGCTCTCTAAACTCTCCGGTCCTCTGGCTGACCATGGGAATTTCTTAAGCCCTTCAAAGTCAGGACTGGGTTTGAGGAGACGTTACCCCAGCTTCACGGGAAGAGTAGCTGCAGCATTAGTGTAGCATCCCACTGAGGTAGAAGCCTTGTAGTGAGATGTCAGTCTGCCAAGGGTTGTCTTAATCTCAATGGCCCTCAAAATGGAGAGGGGGTTTGTCGGATGAGACTGTAACCAGTGGGGCTGAGATACTCCATAGACAAGAATAAGCACCTGCAGCACGAACATGCCTGTAGTGAGTATTTCAGCCTCCAGTAGTCGTGCAGCAAGGTGTCGCTGGGTGTGGGTGTTACCCTTTACCAGCTGGCTATGAATATGGCTCGGATGGCTCATGAATGGCTGTTGCTCTTCCAGTAGAGAGTGTATGCAAGCGGGGGGGTATTTTTAACAAATGCATTTCCTTCCTTTCTGTATATAGTATTCAGAAGCAACTGGAGCAAAACACCGGCTGTGAAATGAGGGGAGAATGTTCTGCAGGAGGCACAGAAGGCCCAGCAGTGCTTGACAGCTCTTGCTCTGGGAAGACTGCTGACTCTCCCTTGGGCACCCCTACACTGACCGGAGCAGGTAGGATCCTTCACCGTGGAGGAGGTGATGAAGACAAATCACTGGCCTGTAGAAGAATGATAACCTCTTGATTGGATGCAGGGCTTGAGGGATGGGGAAAGGCAGAGTGAAATAAGCACTCACAGCAGAGTCTCACATCTTACCTCCTTTGTAGGTGTCTTGCCAGCAGCAGGAGGACAAGAAGAGGAAGATTACGACTCCTCTTTTGATTCTGAGGTACATTCATAGAATCATAGAGTCAGTGTCAAATGGTTGCCCCTAGGGCCTACACTCTAGGCGCTTAGCTGCTTCTGCCTAGGTCCTCTCTGCCTTGGGCAGGTGTACGTCGGCCCCTTTGAAATCCGTGCTCAACAGAGATGCCTAACACGCCGGTGGTGTTTGCCCTTTCCGTTCTTTCCATCATCTGATACCACGTTACGCGTGTTGGCTGAAGCGGGAGCTTTGTGCGTGGAAACGGGTTGAGGAGGAGTCTGTGCCAGTTCTCACGCACGTCTTTTCAATTACGCAGTCGGATTGTGAAGCTCCAACTAAAGCGTCGGCCGACGAGCTGCCTCCTGCTGCAGATGGAAAGGGAGCGTGCGCGCAGCCCGTTGCAGAGGAGAGCGGCAACGGTAATTTCCAGACGCACTAAATGGTTACCTTTGTAAGCTTCTCTGCGGTGAAGCACATGGGGAAAAGCAGAGTGAAATAAGCACTCACAGCAGCGTCTCGCTTCTTGCCTCCTTTGTAGGTGTCTTCCCAGCAGCAGGAGCACAGCAGCAAGATGATGACTCCCCTTTTGATTCTGAGGTAGATTCATAGATTCGTTTAGGTGGGAAAAGACCCTTAAAAGTCCAACCGTAAACCCAACACTGCCAAGCCCACCCCTAAACCGTGTACCCCAGCGCCACATCTACACCTCTGCTAAATACCCCCAGGGATGGTGACAGGTAGATTCACAGAATCATAGAGTCAGTGTCAAATGGTTGCCCATAGGGCCTACACTCTAGACGCTTAGCTGCTTCTGCCTAGGTCCTCTCTGCCTTGGGCAGGTGTACATCGGCCCCTTTTGAAAGCCCTGCTCAACAGAGATGCCTAACACGCCGGTGGTGTTTGCCCTTTCCGTTCTTTCCATCATCTGATACCACGTTACGCGTGTTGCCTGAAGCGGGAGCTTTGTGCGTGGAAACGGGTTGAGGAGGAGTCTGTGCCAGTTCTCACACATGTCTTTTCAATTACACAGTCGGATTGTGAAGCTCCAATGAATGTGACGGCCGGCGTGTGGATTCCACCTGCACACAAACTTGGAGCATGGGCGCAGCCCGTTGCAGAGGAGAGCGGCAACGGTAATTTCCTGACGCACTAAATGGTTACCTTTGTAAGCTTCTCTGCAGTGAAGCACATGGGGAAAAGCAGAGTGAAATAAGCACTCACAGCAGCATCTCGCTTCTTGCCTCCTTTGTAGGTGTCTTCCCAGCAGCAGGAGCACAGCAGCAAGATGATGACTCCCCTTTTGATTCTGAGGTAGATTCATAGAGTCGTTTAGGTTGGAAAAGACCCTTAAAAGTCCAACCGTAAACCCAACACTGCCAAGCCCACCCCTAAACCGTGTACCCCAGCGCCACATCTACACCTCTGCTAAATACCCCCAGGGTTGGTGACAGGTAGATTCATAGAATCATAGAGTCAGTGTCAAATGGTTGCCCATAGGGCCTACACTCTAGACGCTTAGCTGCTTCTGCCTAGGTCCTCTCTGCCTTGGGCAGGTGTACATCGGCCCCTTTGAAAGCCCTGCTCAACAGAGATGCCTAACACGCCGGTGGTGTTTGCCCTTTCCGTTCTTTCCATCATCTGATGCCACGTTACGGGTGTTGGCTGAAGCGGGAGCTTTGTGCGTGGAAAGAAGTTGAGAAGGAGTCTGTGCCAGTTCTCACGCACGTCTTTTCAATTACGCAGTCGGATTGTGAAGCTCCAACTAAAGCGTCGGCCGACGAGCTGCCTCCTGCTGCAGATGGAAAGGGAGCGTGCGCGCAGCCCGTTGCAGAGGAGAGTGGCAACGGTAATTTCCTGACGCACTAAATGGTTACCTTTGTAAGCTTCTCTGCAGTGAAGCACGTGGGGAAAAGCAGAGTGAAATAAGCACTCACAGCAGCGTCTCGCTTCTTGCCTCCTTTGTAGGTGTCTTCCCAGCAGCAGGAGCACACGAGCAAGATGATGACTCCCCTTTTGATTCTGAGGTAGATTCATAGAGTCGTTTAGGTTGGAAAAGACCCTTAGGATCATCGAGTCCAACCGTAAACCCAACACTGCCAAACCCACCCCTAAACCGTGTCCCTGAACGCCACATCTACACCTCTGCTAAATACCCCCAGGGATGGTGACAGGTAGATTCATAGAATCATAGAGTCAATGTCAAATGGTTGCCCATAGGGCCTACACTCTAGGCGCTTAGCTGCTTCTGCCTAGGTCCTCTCTGCCTTGGGCAGGTGTACATCGGCCCCTTTTGAAATCCGTGCTCAACAGAGATGCCTAACACGCCGGTGGTGTTTGCCCTTTCCGTTCTTTCCATCATCTGATACCACGTTACGCGTGTTGCCTGAAGCGGGAGCTTTGTGCGTGGAAACGGGTTGAGGAGGAGTCTGTGCCAGTTCTCACGCACGTCTTTTCAATTACGCAGTCGGATTGTGAAGCTCCAATGAATGTGACGGCCGGCGTGTGGATTCCACCTGCACACAAACTTGGAGCATGGGCGCAGCCCGTTGCAGAGGAGAGCGGCAACGGTAATTTCCTGACGCACTAAATGGTTACCTTTGTAAGCTTCTCTGCAGTGAAGCAGATGGGGAAAAGCAGAGTGAAATAAGCACTCACAGCAGCGTCTCGCTTCTTGCCTCCTTTGTAGGTGTCTTCCCAGCAGCAGGAGCACAGCAGCAAGATGATGACTCCCCTTTTGATTCTGAGGTAGATTCATAGAGTCGTTTAGGTTGGAAAAGACCCTTAAAAGTCCAACCGTAAACCCAACACTGCCAAGCCCACCCCTAAACCGTGTCCCCGAACGCCACATCTACACCTCTTCTAAATACCCCCAGGGATGGTGACAGGTAGATTCATAGAATCATAGAGTCAGTGTCAAATGGTTGCCCATAGGGCCTACACTCTAGATGCTTAGCTGCTTCTGCCTAGGACCTCTCTGCCTTGGGCAGGGGTACGTCAGCCCCTTTTGAAAGCCCTGCTCAACAGAGATGCCTAACACGCCGGTGGTGTTTGCCCTTTCCGTTCTTTCCATCATCTGATACCACGTTACGCGTGTTGCCTGAAGCGGGAGCTTTGTGCGTGGAAACGGGTTGAGGAGGAGTCTGTGCCAGTTCTCACGCACGTCTTTTCAATTACGCAGTCGGATTGTGAAGCTCCAACTAAAGCGTCGGCCGACGAGCTGCCTCCTGCTGCAGATGGAAAGGGAGCGTGCGCGCAGCCCGTTGCAGAGGAGAGCGGCAACGGTAATTTCCTGACGCACTAAATGGTTACCTTTGTAAGCTTCTCTGCAGTGAAGCAGATGGGGAAAAGCAGAGTGAAATAAGCACTCACAGCAGCGTCTCGCTTCTTGCCTCCTTTGTAGGTGTCTTCCCAGCAGCAGGAGCACAGCAGCAAGATGATGACTCCCCTTTTGATTCTGAGGTAGATTCATAGAATCATAGAGTCGTTTAGGTTGGAAAAGACCCTTAAAAGTCCAACCGTAAACCCAACACTGCCAAGCCCACCCCTAAACCGTGTCCCCGAATGCCACATCTACACCTCTGCTAAATACCCCCAGGGTTGGTGACAGGTAGATTCACAGAACCATAGAGTCAGTGTCAAATGGTTGCCCATAGGGCCTACACTCTAGACGCTTAGCTGCTTCTGCCTAGGTCCTCTCTGCCTTGGGCAGGGGTACGTCGGCCCCTTTTGAAAGCCCTGCTCAACAGAGATGCCTAACACGCCGGTGGTGTTTGCCCTTTCCGTTCTTTCCATCATCTGATACCACGTTATGCGTGTTGCCTGAAGCTGGAGCTTTGTGCGTGGAAACGGGTTGAGGAGGAGTCTGTGCCAGTTCTCACGCATGTCTTTTCAATTACGCAGTCGGATTGCGAAGCTCCAGCGAAAGCGTCGGCCGTCGTGCAGCTTCCACCTGTATGCAGACGTGAAGCATGGGTGCAGCCCGTTGCAGAGGAGAGCGGCAACGGTAATTTCCTGACGCACTAAATGGTTACCTTTGTAAGCTTTTCTGCGGTGAAGCAGATGGGGAGAAGCAGAGTGAAATAAGCACTCACAGCAGCGTCTCGCTTCTTGCCTCCTTTGTAGGTGTCTTCCCAGCAGCAGGAGCACAGGTAAGAGGGAGGTTTTGACTCTTCTGAGAGCAAGTTACTTTGTTTTCCAGAGGTAATGCCGAAGTCACGCTCCCGTATCCCCGGTGCTGCAATGCAGTGCGATGCTGCAGTCTTGCTGGGGATTCCTTTCCCCACGATCTGTCTGTCCGTGTTCTCACTTGCTCAGGTTTCTGCACCGGAGAGAGAAGAGCTTCAGCTAAAGAAGGATGCTTCATGTCAAACCGACCTTCAAGGCGACAGACAGGTGACTCTAGTAGAGGCTGATGCAGATATCCATAAATAGAACCAGTCAGTGTACAGAGATCTGTTCTTGCTACTGTGTTCATTTTGGAACGCTGCTGAGAGGAGGTGACTGAATCCGGACCTGAGGTGTATTTCGCACCTCATTTTGTTCCCTTTGTGAAGCCGAAGGGCTGCATAAAGAGGGAAAACAGTGGGTTGGACGAAAGCACGTGCGCAGACTCTCATCCTCTATTCCAAGGAGAAGAATATTTAGCCTTTTCTGTGTATTAGGAAAGAGAAAGCCTCACGAAGAGCTGGCGATCCTGTAGATATGCTCAGCTGAGACAGTTGCCTGCTGGTGGCGGCCAAAATCTCTTATGTTTGAATTCACTGAGTCACAGAAGCATAGAATGGTTTGAGTTGGAAGAGTCCTTTAAAGATCATCTAGTGCAACCCCCCCTGCCATGGGCAGGGACACCTTCCACTAGATCAGGTTGCTCAAAGCCCCATCCAGCCTGAACACTTCCAGAGATGGGGCAGCCACAATTTCTCTGGGCAACCTGGTCCAGTGTCCCACCACCCTCATTGCAAAAAATGTCTTCCTTATGCCCACTCTAAATCTACCCTCTTTCAGTTTAAAACAGTTGCCCCTTGTCCTGTCACTTCAGGCCTTAGTAAAAAGTCTCTCTCTCTCTTTCTATTTTGAAAGGCCGCAGTAAGGTCTCCCCAGAGCTCGCTTTTCCCCAGGCTGAACAACCCCAACTCTCTCAGCCTTTCTTCACGGGAGAGGTGTTCCAGCCCTCTGATCATTGTTGTGGCCCTCCTCTGGACCTGCTTGAGCAGGTCCATGTCCTCCTTGTGCTGGGGACCCCAGAGCTGGATGCATTACTCCAGGTGGGGTCTCATGAGAGCAGAGTAGACGGGCAGAATCACCTCCCTCGACCTGCTGGCCACCCTGAAGGCCGAGCTAATGATATCATCCCATGAGTAAAAGCATCTCTCGTGTTGTCATCTTCTCACTGATTTCTCCATGCTCATGGAACACCATTTCTTTAGACATGGGTCAAGCAGCCGTGGCAGGAGCTCGCCAACCCTCTCAAAAGGAGCTCCCTCACAGAAGCTTCACCTGAAGCTGTGAAGTGCTACAGCGTGTACCTGCAGGAACAGAAACTGCAGTTGCAGAAGAAACTGTACCGTTCCAAAGCTAAGGTATGGAGAAAGCCTGTCTCTTGTCTCTTGGCAGGGGCCCAGGCCTTTTTTGTAGCAAACCAGAGCGGGGACCTGATCCTTTCTTGGGGGTTTTGTGTAACCCAGGGTGGTTCAGTGTGCGGTTCGCTGTGATGAGCGGGATGGGAGGGAACAGCACTGCTGCCTTGGGTGCCTGCCTGTTTGCACCACTTGAAGTAAGAGCGGAGGGCTGCACTGAGGTGGTCTTAGTACGCTAGACACCTTTGCAACAGGAGCAGACCGAGTGACATGTAATTGACTCGCCTTGTTTTATAAGCCTGGCGCCTACAATTAGTAAGGCCACTAACCGTGAAGTCACTTTGTCCTTGATTGGAGAAGGGGGGGGGTATTCCTTTCAAACAGCTGCTTCTCAAGGTTCACGGATCACGTGTATTTGCTGCTTCTCTTTGGCTCGGCAAAGCGGAGTGTGTGCTGACAGAGAAAGAGTAGGCATGCTGGAGTGTTGTGCTCACGCTTTTTTGCAGTTCCTCATCACGTCATCATTGTTATGGAGCTGCAAAGTCACTTTAGGAGCAGGAGGAGCTGCTAACCGTGTTGGAGTAGCCAACAAGCGGCTACAAAGAGTGTTTGGAGTCCTTGAGAGAGGAGGAGGAGCGTTGTGGCAGCGTTTAGGAAACGCTTTAGGAAATCATTTTAGACGTAGGAGAGGGGCCAGTGTAAAAGATGAAGTAACATGGGTTTTGAGAGTCGACATGAGAGTCAGAGCAGTCCACTCCTTTTTATCAAACCTAAGTTGACTACCGGCGATTCTTCTTGTGGTTTGACAGCTGCAGGAATTAAAAGAACAGCATATCTGGACTGAGTGTTATGCCGAGTACCTGAAGGATGCCATCAGGAGGAACGAGAGGGAACTAACTTCCAGGAACCTGCAGGACCTTCTGACCACATCTTCTGGAACTGCAGCTATCCCAGAGCTGGAAGACCACATACGACGGTAAGGAAGTAACAGAGTGGAGCAAGGCTTCGCTTTCTGCGATTGTGCGAAAACAACAGGACTGTCTTCTTGCATCCCAGCAAGATAATAATACACGATTTTCAAAGACGCTTTTGTTTTAGATGAGGTTCTTTCACATTCTTCTTTGGGGATTTGTGCTCTTGTGGCCTCCTGTGATAAGGCCTGTCCTTCTTTTCCAGGCTCCAAGGTGAAAAGGCCAGGCTGGAAACCACAGTCCAGCAACAAGCAAAGACCATCGAAGCCCTTTGGAAAAAACTGCAAGCCTGTGCCTTAGTAAGCTACTCACAGCCTTCCCTTTTCGTGAGCTACAGAGCCTAGTTCTGTATCTGTGTGGGAAATTTTAAGATGAGGTTTTCCTGGAGAGCCTAGGAGAGATCAGTTTCTCTGTTCTACTGACTACAGGCTGCTCTGAAAGTCCTGCTGGCCCATTCCCCCAGCTTTCTGGCTTTGAGAGTTGTTCCGTGAGACTATAGCAAGTCCTTCTTAATGCCATCGTTGTTAAGGACTTGACAGCAATGCACTGGCTTAAGTATTTTCTGCTTTAGACCAGTCGTGAGCTTGAGACCTCAGGCAGCACTTCAGACAGTCCTGCGGTAGAGGGGTTTGGTGCCTTCGGTTGCGGACACTCCTTGGGCTCTGGTGGTGGTGAGCACGTAGTCCTGGAGGCCTGACTGGCATCATCAGACTGGGACAGGAATTCTTCCGTGGCCTGTACTCTGGGCACCTTCCCATGTTAGTGGCCATGGATTCCTTGGCCAGAAGGTGTAGGTCTGTAATGCAACGAGAAGACCTCCAAAGATGAAAGGCTGCAACTAATAAGGGAATGACACCTCCATAGGCCATATTTTGTATGCTTGGTTGGCGCTGCCGTGAGGTATGACCTTCAGCCAGGGAAGTCCTAGTGTGACTTCTTTTTTCTTCTTTTAATGCTGCTGTAGTCTCATAATGGCCTGGAGGACTCGGTAACCGGCTTTCGGACAACACGGACTGCAAAGGAACACCGACGTCGGCAGGTATATGAACAGCTTCTGGGAACGACTGGTTTTAGTCTTTGAATTTCTCGTGGGCAGGTAATTTATGAAAAGGTCAGGTGGGCTGCGGGGAATCCCCCAGGTTTTTGGGCAGGACACCCTCAGGGGAAAAGTCTATACGTTTCCTCATTCCCCTGGTGCTACTGTGTTTTGCATCTGCTCGGTAGACAACATGCGGGCACTTGCGTTCATCAGCACGATTCCTTTGATGGGTAGGCTGTGTGCTGTGGACAGGAGGGACAGCTGTGGGTGAGAGCTGTGAGAGGAGACTGGACTTGGGAGATACATGTTTTCTCCTTTGTGGAGAAGGCTGGCTGCACATTCTGCGTGTGGATCCTGTTCCTGTGCTCTGTGTGTGATGCATCTTTTCTATTTTGAAAGCGTGGCAGTGAAAGCAAGGAAGTAAAGAAGCTGGGCAAGACGCAATGCCGATCGGAAGCGCTTCCGGATGAAGCGTGGAAAAGAAACGCCGCGCTGGAGGAAGAACAGACCAGGCATGGCTTTTTAGTGCTTTAAAGAAATACACACTGAGGAGAAGTCAAGCTTTACTGAACCCTAGTGTAAAAGCATGTGCATAACCGTTTGCGAGCAAATTCAAGCCTCGCATTCGATCTTGCCAGGTGCTTCTGTGCATGAGCCTATGGTTTTAAAAAGCTGCAAAAGGCCTTGCAAATGCAGGCTGCCTGCACTTCTCCTGGGTGGGAAGGAAGTCTTGTCCTCTTCTGTTCAGAGAAATTTGGGGCCCTCCAAGTGTTGGGTGGTGCTGGGGAGCTGGCTGCTCTCAGTAATTCCTGGCTTGTCAAGCACATTACAGATGAAGCAAGCCATCCGGGGCTGTGCTGCTTAGGTAAGAGTGTGTGCAAAAGGCCGACTGCTGCTTTGCTTCACGCTTTCCTTACTAATTTGCTGTGCAGGTTGAAGATGCTTCTGCAGATGTCTTCGACAACCCTGACTGCGTCTGCAGCGCGAAGGAGAAAGTCCCAGCTCAGTTTCTGGCGAGAGATGAAGTAAGTTGTTCCGAATTGACTAACTAAATTGGTAAACTAAGAAGAAAGCTGAGCTCTGGTTTGGTTGGTGGATTTGAGGCGATTATTCTTTTCTGCTAGAACCCGTGTGATTCTTTTCCTATACTTTTTTTCCGCGCTGCTAATTATCTCTTGGCTGTATTTTGCAAGTGATTGACTGCTCTTGATGCTCCTGCTCCTGTTGTGGCAGTAGATGATGATGATGTTGATGAACACAGATGTAGTTGTCGTGATGGGTAAAAACCACGAGCCAGGAGTCCCAGCAATGGCCTCACTGACCAGCATGCAGTGCCGGGGGCCCTGAGCAAGAACAGCGGAGCTGGTCACCACACACTGAGATTTTAATACATTTCAATACTCTGTCTGCAGGTGACGAATGCAGTCTCGATGGCCCCCCACCTTACGGATTTCCAGTCACAGCTGAACCTCCAACGCGGTTAACGATGAGAAGATGCACAAAGAGCGGAGGAAGTGCCAGTGCCAGAAAAGAGTGCTCCCAGGGGAGATGCGTGAAGCCTGGAAACCTTTGCCTTCCACCCTGTGCACCCACCCCACCCCCTCCCCGCCCACCCCTAATTACAAGTGTTCTGTCGCAGTTTGGTATTTAATAAACTCTGCCACCTCGTACGGGTCTTAGTTTTGCTGCACAGCCGGAGCTCTTCGGACCTAGCGCGTCCGGACGAGGAGAGTCCTGTTCCTGAAGGCTCGCTCAGGCTCCCTTCCCACGCAGGCAGTCAGCACACCTCTCCCTGCCCTCGCTCGGAACGACCCCCAGTCCTGCAGACATCTCCGACGGGGAGCACGCGTCCGTGTCCTTTCCCTCTGCGGAGGCTTGAACCGTGGCGGTGCTCAGACCAGGGACCAGCGCTGAGCGACTGCTCATCATCGGTCGCCAGACTCCTTTCTAGAGCAACCCTCCCGCCGGTCTGGGCAGAAGGGGGTGGGCGAGCTCCCGGTAGCCACGGACGCTTTGCAGATCCCACCGGGACCTGGCGGATTTGCAGCCTGCCGAGGGGAAAGGCGGGAAGCAGCGGGCACGAGCCGCAGCAGGGAGAAACCCACCTCGACCCGAGGAAAAACCTTTCCTCCTGCGAGGGCGGCCAGGGACCGCTGTCAGGGAGCAGCGCGGGCACGCTGCTCCCTCAGGGACGGGGAGCCGAAGGGGGTCCCCGCAGCCAGCGGGGCAGACCCAGCCTCGGCCCGCACGAGCGAGGGGAGCGGGGCCGTCCCCGGGGAAGGCAGCCGAGAGCCCGCAGGGACGAACGAGCGCCTGGGGAGGCGGCGGCGCCGAGGGCGAACCGAGAAGCCGGGCCAGGCCGGGCCGGGGCTCAGGCCCGGTGGCGGCCAGCGGGGTCGGAGACAGCCCGGTGGTGGCCAAGCAGGGCCACGGGGAGGCGGCCGGCGGGCTGGGGTCCGTGGCCGGGAGAGACCGAGCTGGAGACGGGGACGCCATGACGGAGCTCGGGCAGGGCCTGCAGGCCTCCGCCTCCGCCTCGGGGGGCCTCCCGCGCCGGAGGCCCCCGGGGTGAGGCCGGAGGCTCCAGCTCAGCCCACCGGTGGCTTTTTTGTGCCACAGAGAGGTTGTAGGGTCTCTGTGCTTGGAGACGCTCCCGCCTGGACGTGGCCCTGGCTGACCCTGCTTTGAGCAGGGCGGGGGGGGGGGAGACGAGACGAGGCCCCTTCCCGCCGCGACGACGCTCGTGCTTTCGGCGCTCTGGGGATGTCGCGCTGCGGGCCCCGTTTGCTTCGGCCAGACCTCCCGCCTGCTTCAGTGAGCTTTTTGCCAGAGTCTGACCGCGTACAAAAGACGACGGCAGACTGTACCCAGCATCTCCGGGCACAAAGACGGCAACGACCTTCTCAGACGCCCAGCCATGGCGTGAGGTGTGATGCCACCAGCGAAGAACGGCCGTCGAGTTAGCCGACGTCGACTTAGTTGACTTCCAGCCCCCAGTTTGAGAGCTGGAACTAGGAAAGAACCATCACACTCCCAGTCTGGCTGGGCAGCAGTGGGAGCTGCCAGCTAGGGAGGTCCACCTGGCCCAGTCCCCACCTCTTCAAACACAAGGAGACGGCTAGCTAGGCATTACAGCCTTGACAAACCACTCTTCATAAATACGCCAAAGCACGCTGGGCAAAGACAAACTGAAATAACGTTCCACCTCCTCTCCGGCCAATCGGCCGTCAACATGCTAACACATGTCCGGGCTCTAAAGCCAAAACGGCTCTCGGAAAATACCAAAGGTATCTTCAGACGGCAAATTGGACCCGTTCTCCACATAATCGAGAGTGAGAGCTCTGCCGAGGAACAACAGTACCGCAGACTCCCAAGAAAGGCCAAGAACGTAAGCAGCGGTGAGCTCGACGGCAATGGGCAAGCAGATGAGAGCTGGCTGCTTAGCCGTCCACTCAAAGACTATGCAACACCCGAGCACAGCACCTCCCCTGATGTTGGGGGGGTGCAGGGGGACAGACAGCTCCAGTGACAGAGAGCACTGTACATGACCAGACTGGTTCTGGCCCCCCCTCCTCCTATCCACCATCAGGTAGCTGCCAGGCATTTACGGAGCTTCTGAACTCCGACACAAGCCTTTCAAAAAGTCTGACTAGGGATCTCTCCTCTAGTTGGTAGCAGGCATCTATCCCAAGGCAACACCATACATCCAAACGCACGCAATTATTTTTGTTCCTGGATGTCTTGCACCGCTTCCCCCCCGTGTGTGGGTGTCAGTGCTGGAAGCACCTGGTGAAAGCCCAAGGGTCTTTTCGCCGTGCAGGAGACTTTCCTAGCACATCCCTGCCCCAGCCACCCTCCCCATGTTTTGCAGCAACAACTGAACAGAGCACAGGAATCAAGTGCAAGGGAGTATTTTCTTTTTATGGGGGAAAAAAACAAACGAACAAACACACACACAAACAAAAAAAATAAAAGCACAACAACAAATGCTATACTGAAAGAATACTCTGCTTTTGCACTGGCCTTTCCAGTTTGAGTCATCTTACCACCGTGCACTGTGCTGCCTCATGCATGCCTCCCCCAACCTCACCTTCTTCTGCAGAACCCCTGACGTGATCCCAGCAGCCTTCTAGCCACATGCTACTCAAGACTCCCTAACAGAGCGGGTCCAGCTGCCACTATGGATCAGTGAAGACTTAGTTTTCAGTGCTGCCACTGATCCGGTCCCATACCAGCATTCTACTGCACAGTGGTTTGGCAAACGTATTTAACTTTTCTCAAGAGGCAAAAGCTACAATGAGAAGAGGGACTGTGGTTTGCCTTCTCTCCCATGCAGTTTGTTCCTGTGGAGTTAACGCTGGTTTTGTCAAGTCTTTTGCTCTTTCCCTTCGGCACCGTCCAGGTTAAGACTTCCGAGCCAGTAAGGTTGTTAATTTAATCTTCCCATCCATAGAGGCGGTGAGGCAGGTCCCGCAGTCCATGGCCGTGCTCCAATCCACTGTGACAACGGGAGCTCTGTGTCCTCCCAGGGAAAGGCAGCTCTCCAGAACCTTTTCCTCACCGTTCAACTGAAAGAAGGAAAGCATAAGGTTTTAAGGAGGCAAGGTTCTGCAGTGGGGGCAGCGCACCCACAGGAGAAGCCAAAGCCTGCTACAGACTCCGTATCCCCATCAGCATACATAATTAAGCGGAAAAATCAGAGACATGTCGAGATGTACGTAGCACGCATGAGGAAGCAAATTTCCAGTCTCACAACAGAAGCACGCAGTCTCAAGCAGCTCAGCGTCTGCTACCAGCTGAGCTGCAGTAATTGAACAGGGCAGGCTAAAAGCACACGCTGATGAAGAGCACGTAAGCCTAACCTATAGCTCATGTTAGTGCGGGTGCTCCGAATGCCCCAGATGCAAAGTAAAAATTCCATCCAATCTGCCTTGCAATGGCTTATACTGATGCGTATTGACTCAAGAGGAGGCAGGCAAGGGGCAAGCGATCAGTAACCGCTTGTTACTGCGGCACAGAAATTGGGGTGCTTGGAACCATTCAGCCTTACCCTTCATTCCATTTCAGTACACAGCAAGAGGAGGGAATCAGGCTGGGACTAACATAGCACGAGCAAGCACACAAGGCAGATTAAAGACGAGCATCAGGCAACAATCGCGCATTTTGCGTTGAACTGGCATGCATCAATATATTAAAAAAGAATAATTTAAAACTTTGTCCTAGGCACTTGGGTACTAAGGAAAACTGCTGCAGCTAAGCTTTAAGAACACGGAGCACACGTACTCTAGCTACATACAGAGAGTCAAACGCTTACAGAGGGTTCAAACACTTGCTAAGCACCACACGCTGCTAAAACGCACGCTGTATGAAACTGAGCAGCAACTTGCACAGAGCACGGATGGGTAGGTGCTGCTCGAGAACTTCAGCAGCTGCTGTTGCAGCCTTGTAACAACAAGAGCTTGTATGGATGTGTAAGAGTACTCCCCGTCACTTCTCAGACTTACCTTAAAAAGGACTCCCCCAGTAGAAGAACACGTCAACATATAGTTGCCCTCAGAGTCAAAAGCAAAAAGCCTCCCTCGTGGGAACTGGACTTGCTTGTAGCCACTGTACCCGGACAGAACAAAAGGACCCGTAGCTTCGCTGGGAAGATCGTACTCAGGCACCTTCAAGCCACTTTTGTGAATATTTGTCGTGGTTTAACCCCAGCCAGCAACTAAACACCACGCAGCCGCTCACTCACTCCCCCCCACCCAGTGGGATGGGGGAGAAAATCGGGAAAAGAAGCAAAACCCGTGGGTTGAGATACGAACGGTTTAATAGAACAGAAAAGAAGAAACTAATAATGATAACACTCATAAAATGACAACAGCAACAACGAAAGGATTGGAATGTACAAATGATGCGCAGTGCAATTGCTCACCACCCGCCAACCAACACCCAGCTAGTCCCCGAGCGGCAGTTCCCCGCGCCCCCTTCCCAGTTCCTATACTAGATGGGACGTCCCGTGGTACGGAATACACCCTTGGCCAGTTTGGGTCAGCTGCCCTGGCTGTGTCCTGTGCCGACTTCTTGTGCCCCTCCAGCTTTCTCGCTGGCTGGGCAGGAGAAGCTGAAAAATCCTTGACTTTAGACTGAACACTACTGAGCAACAACTGAAAACATCAGTGTTATCAACATTCTTCGCATACTGAACTCAAAACGGAGCACGGAGCACGGTACCAGCTACTAGGAAGACAGTTAACTCTATCCCAGCCGAAACCCGGACAGTCCAACATGAGGCCGTGGTGCAAAGGGCCCGTGTGGGGCTAAGGGAGCCATACTGTCCTCCCAGTGATGGTCCACACACAGGACATCATTAAAGCCACCTTTGCTGTGACCAAAAATGCACACCCCCCCACCCAGTAACACAGGCACAGCACAGTCAGAGACGCTCCTGCTCTACTTGCAAGGGGAGTCCCGAGACCTCAGGGCCACAGGCTCAGAGCACACCTTGGGAAGGGTGCCATGAGACGCAACCACCAGTGGGTTCCCCCCCTTCGTGTTTGGCAGCAGGCGTCCCCACAGCAGGCTGTACCACGGTATCAAGAGAGCACGCAGGCGCCAGGATGGGTCTGCTGCTGCAGCAGCGGTGCACCGGGCACCTGCTGTGTGCACTGACCTTCCTTGAGGCTGCTGGAAACTTGGCCCTGATGCTCTACGCGCTGCTGTGGGAAGCCGGGAACCTGGTCGACCGCCCTGACAAACGCATTGGCTTTTACAACTTCTGCCTGTGGAACGCGACAGCTGGGGAGCTGCAGTGCCTGGAGTACAAGCATCTGCAGGTGATGGGCATCAGCCTACCAGGAATGGTGCTAGCCAGGGTTTGTGTGTACGCCTGCCTGGTCTTCAGCATCTTCTACCCCGTTTTTGTTGCACACGTGCAGTGCAGAGAGGAGAGGGAGGGCTGGAAGGCGATCCTCATCATACTCATCATCAAGATGATAATCCTCTCTGGAGGCCTGGGTACGTTTCTTTTCCAAACCTCGCAGTGGATTCACCTCTCTGATTTCACTGGGGGCTTCCTGGCATTGCTTGGGACTCAGGCTCTGCTACTGCTCCAGATTCTCACTGCCACTATGTACCTCAGCTGGGCCAAGCAACACACACCCGGGTCAAAGCCCTTTTCCTGACGGGGCCCTGCCCGTCGGCATTTGAGGGCGAAGAAGATGCAAGCGCTATTGATAACATGCTTTAAAACAGTAATCCCGCTACAGCTTTAGTCACTGGTAGGAATTTGATCCTTAGTCCAAAGGCCCATCTCCAGCCTCTGGCAAACGGCTGCGTGCAGTGCTCCTGCAGCAAGCAGGCAGCAGACACCAACACCCGCAGCACGGCGTGGAAGCTTTCTGGGAACAGCAGCGTGCAACACGCCCCTCGGCCTGGGGCACAGCATCATAAGCGACAGCATTTCTGGCCCTGACCCAGAGGAGAGCGAAGGGGACGGATCAGAACCAGCACACAGCGGACACAACCCTCTGGCCATATCTAGCCTAAGTATAAGCAGGCAGAGAAGCAAGCAGGCTTCCTTTCTTGGCGTTGCCCAAAGAGACTCTGCTCCTTCTCCACCTCCCGAACTAACCAGGGACGCCTTCGAAGCAACTTGAGGAGCTGTGGCTTCACACTGCCACCACAGCAGTGGCAGCCCCAGAGGGGCACTGGAAATACTCTTCAGCAGGAGCACCTGTACTTCACCTGCTGGAATAACACCTGGAGTGACTCTGCTTTAGTTCATTCGGGTGAAGTGGCCCACATCCAACCCCAAGCAGCAGCAGAGCCCCTGCAGGGGCAGCCCAACAACTTGCTGAGCACTGAACACAGCTCTGAGGAGGAGGAGGGTTTCCACAAGGAAGCAGAGGATTTTGGTGCAGAGCCCCAGGTTTGTCCCCACTGACATTACGGGGCTGAGCCCAGCAGTCCAGCAGCCTTTGAGACTCCAGGAGAACGGGTTCTGCGCGAGGGCAGGTCACCGCAAAGCTAGCCCACACCAACGCACGCCCCGTGCAAGCGTGTGCTCGGGGAGCAGCGCAAGGGCTGCCGAAGGCTGGGGTGCAGTGCCCCAGCTGGGCCATCGCAGCCAGCGCACTGGATGGGGTCTCTCCGCCTTAGCGGCGGTGCACAGCACCGCTCCGTGCCACGTCTGTAACCTCGCACAAAGCAGCGCCTGCTTCCCCCCCCCATCCCCTTAACCTCGCACAAAGCAGCGCCTGCTTTCCCCCCATCCCCTTCGGGACACCAGGGGCCGTTTTCTCCCCTGCTGCCCTCGTGGTGGGGGTGTGGCTGGTGACGCTGCTGTGACTGATTCTGCGTTTCATGAAAGGCTCTCGCACCTGCCCTGGCTTCGTGTGGTTTGTTCATCCCCGCTTCAGACTGGCTCTTGCCACTGAGCCATCCTTATCCCTCCCTAGACCCCCGCGCACCCTGCCATGGGGTCAGCCCCCTCAGAACGGTCCCTGCCCCTGCCAGTCTGCTCCCACCCGTGTCCTCCCCAGCTACGGGAGGCCTGCCCGAGCCTGCGGGCAAATCCAGCGTCAGGCCCAACGGGGACAGCCTGCCAGGCCCCACGGCAGCTGTCACGGAGGGACCGCAAGGACAAGGGAGCCCCAAGGCTGGACCGCGACTATTCGGCTCCGCAGAGCCAGCAAAAGCCTGCCAGGGCCAGCAACTCCCTGCTCCCCTCGAGCCCCGACACCGACCCACCAAAGGGACGCTCACGGGAACCCACACCTCCTCTTTCATCTCTCCGTGCTCCGAGATGCCGAGCAAAACTGAACACAACCTAACCCGGAGCCAAAGCCCGCTGAAGCCAGCACACACCGGGAGAAGCCAGTGCCCCCTTCCTCTCCCCCATGGCTTTCGCGGGCCTCCTACCAGCTCCGCAGGCTACCAACACAGCAGCTCCACAGCCCGCTCCAGGTCCTCCTCCCACCGTCCTGGGTGTCCCCTTGGCTCCTGGGCAGCGGCGGAGCAGGCAACGTCAGCTGAAAAAGATCTCCCTGACGTATTTCAGAGCATCGTCCTCAGAGTCCTCCCAGCCTGGCCTCCCCGCGGCGCCACCGGCAGGGGACGGGAGAGCCGGGCTGCGGCCGCTGCCTCCCCCGCTGCTGGCCGTGCTTCCCGGAGCCTCCTTTGGCGTCGGCTGGAGCTCCTGCTCCTCCCGGCTCCCGGACCGGGCCTTCTCCTCACCTTCCTCGCGCTGCAGGTTCTAGCCAAAGGGAAAAACAACCAGAGCCGGCTGGGCGCGAATTGCACCCCGAGGGGCAGAAGGAGCAGCCCGCCCGCCCCCCCCACCGCGGGACACCCCCGGCCAGGCCCCAGGGAGCCGCCGCCGCCGCCGGCAGCGCTCCCTGCCCGCTCCCCCGAGCCCTCCCCGCTGCCAGGACCGTGTGCGTGTGTGTGTCCCCCGCCCCCGCCCCCGCCCCCGCCCCGGGGGGTCCGCGCTCACCTCCGCCAGGACCGCCAGGGCCACATCCACCAGCTCCGCCTCGGTCATGCAGTACACCGCCGCCCTGCCAACCGCACGGGGAAGACGCTCAGGGCGAACCGGGCCCGGCCTCGCCCGCCCCAGCGGCGCTACCTGGGACCCGCCGCCTGCCGCCGCCTGCCGCCGCCGCCGCTGCCCGCCCTTGGCGGGGGGGGTCCCCGCCGCGACCACCCGCTCGTCCCCCGCCGCCTCCAGCCAGGCCGGCAGCACCCGCCGCCTGCCGCCCGCCGCCATTGCCCGCGCCGGGCGGGGCGGGGCGGGGCGGGGCGGGGCCGCCCCGGGAGCCGCCCCCCTTGGGCCCGCCCCCCGTGGAATCCCCCCTTGGAACCGCCCCCTCCTCCCCGGCCGCCGCGCCCCCTGTGTGACGCCCCGTTGCTAGGCTGCCCCCTGCCGGCGCAGACGGCGTCCTGTGCGGAGCGGGAGCGACCGGAGCTGCCGAGCGGCGGCCGGCGCTCGGGGCTCGGCTCTTCTCGCCCCTGCTTCGCTCGGTTGGGCCTCGGGGAGACCGCCCGGGGCTCGGCAGAGCCCGCCGGGCGCCATCCCCGCGGCGGCATGCAGCGGCTCTTCTCGTGCTGCCTGGGGAGGGTGCGGCGGCCGCCGCCCTCCGACGGCGATGCCGGACCCTGCGCCGCCGAGCCCTCCGAGGTCCGGGAGAAGCCCCGGGGCGGGCTGCACGGCGCGGCCGCCGGAGGTGACCTGGCGCGGCTGCAGCGGCACTGGTGGAGGAAGAGATTCCGCATCAACAGGCGGGACGCGGAGAAGCAGTAAGGGGCGGGCGGCGCCCGGAGCAAAAGCCTCCGGCCGGCCACCCCGGCGGAGCCCAGCCCGGTGGCAAGCGCCCTGAGGAGCCGGGCCGGCTCCGCGGCGCCGGCCTTACCGGGGGCCTGCCCCGGCTGGGGCGGGAGGCGGCGACCCCCTGCCCGTCCCCCCTGCCCTCCCCCGCCGGCCCGGCCCCTGCAGTGAGTCTTCTGCGGAGCTCAGCAGCCCTTCGTCCAAGCAGAGACGGCTGCTTGCCTGTTGCCCGACGGAGCGGCTTGCTTGAGCGGGGGCATGGACTCGCAGAAAGACAGGGCACGGCCGTCCCGCCGCTGCTAGAAACCCCGTGCCCTCCGTCTCTGGGACACGCCTGGCGTGGGACTGCTCGGGGGTGGGGGGGGGAACCCAGGGCTTCCGCAGACTCCACACTCTCCGCAGCCTCCGGACTGCCAAGATGCGGTCTCCTTCGCTGGGCTGGGTGGCTGGGCAGTCCTGCTGGAGGCAGGGACCAGTGCCTGGGCACAGGAGTCCGTCCGTGCGGGCGCAGGTTCATTGACACGGCTGAGGAAATGCCTCCCGACTCCAGGGATGTGCTGGGGATTTTTCCTGGCCAGCCCCAGGCTTCGGGTGTGCCACTGCTGCCACCAGCTCCGGACCGCGGAAGCTTGCTTTCAGCTTGGTTTTTGCCAGTTGAGGCGTGTGGCCCCGCGCGGCGGGCACCGCAGCCTGAAACGGTGTCTTCAGCTGTCCGTGTTGACTGAATATGTTTCGTTTCTAGGACGCCTCTGCATCTGGCTTGTGCGAAAGGCCGGGCAGATGTCGTCCGATTCCTAGCAAGAGAGAAATGCCAGCTAAACCCTCGTGACCGCTTTAAGAAATCACCACTGATGAAGGTATGTGGAATATGTTATGCTGTTGCGCGTTGGGATTATCGATTATGCGCTGAACGATACGGACCTTGCGTGATTCTTTACGTAGGCCTGCGTAGAAACAGGTATGTTGCAGTCAGCGGGGAAGGGGCGTATGTTGCCTAATCTTTGAAGGCGCTTATACTTCCCACTGTTGGGAAGGTGCGGGAGTTCTGACAGTGAGAAATGTAGATGTTGGAAGTTATTCCTCCTTTGTGTCTTATTTCCAGGCAGTAGAGCACCAGCACAAAGACTGTGTGGCTATTCTGCTGGAGCATGGTGCCAACCCTAACCTCAGAGATGCTAGCGGCAACACTGCGCTTCACCTGGCTGCCATCACTGCTAGCAAACCCCTAGTCGAGCTGTTACTGGAGCACAAAGCCGATATTGAAGCTCAGAATAAGGTTAGCTTGGACTTTGGGTAAGGTTCCTCTTCCCAAAACTTGCTTGACTTTTCTGTGTTATTCTAAGGGAGATGATTTCCCCTTTCAGTTGGGATACACTCCGCTTACTGTTGCGATCACCAAGTGCTCTGAAGAGTTGGTGGAGTTCCTTCTTCAAAAAGGAGCTGACGTGCATGCTCGAGATAAGCATAAAAGGTGAAGGGTTTGTCAAAAGTGCGCGTGGGACGCCTTTAGCATTCTTCAAGTTGGACCGGGGGGAGGCATAGGAATGAGCTTTGAAAAAGAACCAGCAGCTGCCCAGAAGGAGCTCCTTCTGTGTGACTTGTGAAAGCAGACCCACACTCGGCTGCTTTCTTACCTCAGGGGACAGTTTCTGCCCTGAGGACTGCAAGAAAGTGTTGGCTGTGGTGCCGCACGCGCGCGCACACACACACATGCCCCGAGCCTGCTCTGGGCAGGTGGTTGGCCTGGAGACCTCCTGAGGTCCTGCCAACCTGAATTCTCCAACGCTTCCACGTATTTGGCTGTGCTTTCACTCTGCCTGTAGGAGAAGGGAAATGAATTCTTTGGGGAGCAAAGAGGGACTGAAGTAATGGCAATGCAATGTCCGCAGAAGCTGATGTATTTCCTTTCTTCTCTTGGATGCTTTAGGACCACCCTTATGGTTGCTGCTCTTGCTGGGGATATGAATATAATACAAATTCTCCTGCAGTATGGTGCTGATCTTTCTCAGGAAGACCTGTGTGGCTGCACAGTTCTACATTATGCCAGACTGTCTCAGCATGCTGTGTAAGTGTTTTACATCCTCGTTAGAGCGGCCGCGTTCTCAGAATGTGCGTGCTGATGTACGGCCCTTTTTGGTAACATCGCTGGGGTTTAGTGAGGCATTGAGACCTTTGTTGAAGCTGGGCTCCGTGATGTCTTCTGATGCATCTCTTTCCGTGTCAAGACTGGATTTGGAAGTTGAGGAAAACTTCCCCCCACAGTTCCCTCTGAGAATTCACCTGTGTGCTGCCAAGCTCCACTCCACTCAACTGACTAGCAACTACTTGCCTTTTGTTTCAGAGGGGATCTAACTGATATCCCCTGAGGTAAACTCTTCAGCGGTTTTCCTTCTCTCGTGGGTAGCTTTGCACCACTGGCCGTTCCTTCACTAAGGTGGCTATGTGTGCTTAACAGCTAGGCTGAAGGAAAGAGCCCACTTTCCTAGTGACGGTAGCCTAGTGATGGGTGAATGAACGGCATTCTTCCTACGAGCATGCCTTCTCTAGCCAAAAACAGCTGCCCGTGACCTCTTGTCACTGGGTCTTGACTTCATTTCTTCTCCCCCTGCCCCTTCTGTCAGCCTGGATCGATGGGAAGCAGGAGAGAAGGGTGCCTGGGTAAACTGTGGAGTAAAAACCCCTTTAGGAGTAAAGCACGTCTGAGGATTGCTCTAGCAAAACAAGATGCTCGTTCCTTCCCTCCCGGCTTCTGGCACAGCATCCCTGTTGTGCTAATGCACCACTTTGCATAGCAGCCTTGGTCTGGAGCACGTTTCTAGTATTTTCTTTTCTTGTTTGGGGGGTTTTTTTTGGTTTTAGTTCTGCTTATGCAGCAAACCTGAAAGTGGTCTCTCTCCAGAGCCCCACCTGACCCTCAGCCAAGGTTGTTAGAAGATAACACCTCTACAATGTATTAGCGCCTGCAGTGCTTGCCATGCAACCACAATCTTTGTTGGCCTCTTGATATCCCAACTAGGAGCTCTCTAAACTCTCCGGTCCTCTGGCTGACCATGGGAATTTCTTAAGCCCTTCAAAGTCAGGACTGGGTTTGAGGAGACGTTACCCCAGCTTCACGGGAAGAGTAGCTGCAGCATTAGTGTAGCATCCCACTGAGGTAGAAGCCTTGTAGTGAGATGTCAGTCTGCCAAGGGTTGTCTTAATCTCAATGGCCCTCAAAATGGAGAGGGGGTTTGTCGGATGAGACTGTAACCAGTGGGGCTGAGATACTCCATAGACAAGAATAAGCACCTGCAGCACGAACATGCCTGTAGTGAGTATTTCAGCCTCCAGTAGTCGTGCAGCAAGGTGTCGCTGGGTGTGGGTGTTACCCTTTACCAGCTGGCTATGAATATGGCTCGGATGGCTCATGAATGGCTGTTGCTCTTCCAGTAGAGAGTGTATGCAAGCGGGGGGGTATTTTTAACAAATGCATTTCCTTCCTTTCTGTATATAGTATTCAGAAGCAACTGGAGCAAAACACCGGCTGTGAAATGAGGGGAGAATGTTCTGCAGGAGGCACAGAAGGCCCAGCAGTGCTTGACAGCTCTTGCTCTGGGAAGACTGCTGACTCTCCCTTGGGCACCCCTACACTGACCGGAGCAGGTAGGATCCTTCACCGTGGAGGAGGTGATGAAGACAAATCACTGGCCTGTAGAAGAATGATAACCTCTTGATTGGATGCAGGGCTTGAGGGATGGGGAAAGGCAGAGTGAAATAAGCACTCACAGCAGAGTCTCACATCTTACCTCCTTTGTAGGTGTCTTGCCAGCAGCAGGAGGACAAGAAGAGGAAGATTACGACTCCTCTTTTGATTCTGAGGTACATTCATAGAATCATAGAGTCAGTGTCAAATGGTTGCCCATAGGGCCTACACTCTAGGCGCTTAGCTGCTTCTGCCTAGGTCCTCTCTGCCTTGGGCAGGTGTACATCGGCCCCTTTTGAAAGCCCTGCTCAACAGAGATGCCTAACACGCCGGTGGTGTTTGCCCTTTCCGTTCTTTCCATCATCTGATACCACGTTACGGGTGTTGGCTGAAGTGGGAGCTTTGTGCGTGGAAACGGGTTGAGGAGGAGTCTGTGCCAGTTCTCACGCACGTCTTTTCAATTACGCAGTCGGATTGTGAAGCTCCAAGAAAAGCGTCGGCCGACGAGCTGCCTCCTGCTGCAGATGGAAAGGGAGCGTGCGCGCAGCCCGTTGCAGAGGAGAGCGGCAACGGTAATTTCCTGACGCACTAAATGGTTACCTTTGTAAGCTTCTCTGCAGTGAAGCACATGGGGAAAAGCAGAGTGAAATAAGCACTCACAGCAGCGTCTCGCTTCTTGCCTCCTTTGTAGGTGTCTTCCCAGCAGCAGGAGCACAGCAGCTAGATGATGACTCCCCTTTTGATTCTGAGGTAGATTCATAGAATCATAGAGTCGTTTAGGTGGGAAAAGACCCTTAAAAGTCCAACCGTAAACCCAACACTGCCAAGCCCACCCCTAAACCGTGTCCCCGAACGCCACATCTACACCTCTGCTAAATACCCCCAGGGATGGTGACAGGTAGATTCATAGAATCATAGAGTCAGTGTCAAATGGTGGCCCATAGGGCCTACACTCTAGGCGCTTAGCTGCTTCTGCCTAGGTCCTCTCTGCCTTGGGCAGGGGTAAGTCGGCCCCTTTTGAAAGCCCTGCTCAACAGAGATGCCTAACACGCCGGTGGTGTTTGCCCTTTCCGTTCTTTCCATCATCTGATACCACGTTACGGGTGTTGGCTGAAGCAGGAGCTTTGTGCGTGGAAACGGGTTGAGGAGGAGTCTGTGCCAGTTCTCACGCACGTCTTTTCAATTACACAGTCGGATTGTGAAGCTCCAATGAATGTGACGGCCGGCGTGTGGATTCCACCTGCACACAAACTTGGAGCATGGGTGCAGCCCGTTGCAGAGGAGAGCGGCAACGGTAATTTCCTGACGCACTAAATGGTTACCTTTGTAAGCTTCTCTGCAGTGAAGCACATGGGGAAAAGCAGAGTGAAATAAGCACTCACAGCAGCGTCTCGCTTCTTGCCTCCTTTGTAGGTGTCTTCCCAGCAGCAGGAGCACAGCAGCTAGATGATGACTCCCCTTTTGATTCTGAGGTAGATTCATAGAGTCGTTTAGGTTGGAAAAGACCCTTAAAAGTCCAACCGTAAACCCAACACTGCCAAGCCCAGCCCTAAACCGTGTACCCCAGCGCCACATCTACACCTCTGCTAAATACCCCCAGGGATGGTGACAGGTAGATTCACAGAATCATAGAGTCAGTGTCAAATGGTTGCCCATAGGGCCTACACTCTAGACGCTTAGCTGCTTCTGCCTAGGTCCTCTCTGCCTTGGGCAGGTGTACATCGGCCCCTTTTGAAAGCCCTGCTCAACAGAGATGCCTAACACGCCGGTGGTGTTTGCCCTTTCCGTTCTTTCCATCATCTGATACCACGTTACGGGTGTTGGCTGAAGTGGGAGCTTTGTGCGTGGAAACGGGTTGAGGAGGAGTCTGTGCCAGTTCTCACGCACGTCTTTTCAATTACGCAGTCGGATTGTGAAGCTCCAACAAAAGCGTCGGCCGACGAGCTGCCTCCTGCTGCAGATGGAAAGGGAGCGTGCGCGCAGCCCGTTGCAGAGGAGAGCGGCAACGGTAATTTCCTGACGCACTAAATGGTTACCTTTGTAAGCTTCTCTGCAGTGAAGCACATGGGGAAAAGCAGAGTGAAATAAGCACTCACAGCAGCATCTCGCTTCTTGCCTCCTTTGTAGGTGTCTTCCCAGCAGCAGGAGCACAGCAGCTAGATGATGACTCCCCTTTTGATTCTGAGGTAGATTCATAGAGTCGTTTAGGTTGGAAAAGACCCTTAAAAGTCCAACCGTAAACCCAACACTGCCAAGCCCAGCCCTAAACCGTGTACCCCAGCGCCACATCTACACCTCTGCTAAATACCCCCAGGGATGGTGACAGGTAGATTCACAGAATCATAGAGTCAGTGTCAAATGGTTGCCCATAGGGCCTACACTCTAGACGCTTAGCTGCTTCTGCCTAGGTCCTCTCTGCCTTGGGCAGGTGTACATCGGCCCCTTTTGAAAGCCCTGCTCAACAGAGATGCCTAACACGCCGGTGGTGTTTGCCCTTTCCGTTCTTTCCATCATCTGATACCACGTTACGGGTGTTGGCTGAAGCGGGAGCTTTGTGCGTGGAAACGGGTTGAGGAGGAGTCTGTGCCAGTTCTCACGCACGTCTTTTCAATTACGCAGTCGGATTGCGAAGCTCCAGCGAAAGCGTCGGCCGTCGTGCAGCTTCCACCTGTATGCAGACGTGAAGCATGGGTGCAGCGTGTTGCAGAGGAGAGCGGCAACGGTAATTTCCTGACGCACTAAATGGTTACCTTTGTAAGCTTCTCTGCGGTGAAGCAGATGGGGAGAAGCAGAGTGAAATAAGCACTCACAGCAGCGTCTCGCTTCTTGCCTCCTTTGTAGGTGTCTTCCCAGCAGCAGGAGCACAGGTAAGAGGGAGGTTTTGACTCTTCTGAGAGCAAGTTACTTTGTTTTCCAGAGGTAATGCCGAAGTCACGCTCCCGTATCCCCGGTGCTGCAATGCAGTGCGATGCTGCAGTCTTGCTGGGGATTCCTTTCCCCACGGTCTGTCTGTCCGTGTTCTCACTTGCTCAGGTTTCTGCACCGGAGAGAGAAGAGCTTCAGCTAAAGAAGGATGCTTCATGTCAAACCGACCTTCAAGGCGACAGACAGGTGACTCTAGTAGAGGCTGATGCAGATATCCATAAATAGAACCAGTCAGTGTACAGAGATCTGTTCTTGCTACTGTGTTCATTTTGGAACGCTGCTGAGAGGAGGTGACTGAATCCGGACCTGAGGTGTATTTCGCACCTCATTTTGTTCCCTTTGTGAAGCCGAAGGGCTGCATAAAGAGGGAAAACAGTGGGTTGGACGAAAGCACGTGCGCAGACTCTCATCCTCTATTCCAAGGAGAAGAATATTTAGCCTTTTCTGTGTATTAGGAAAGAGAAAGCCTCACGAAGAGCTGGCGATCCTGTAGATATGCTCAGCTGAGACAGTTGCCTGCTGGTGGCGGCCAAAATCTCTTATGTTTGAATTCACTGAGTCACAGAAGCATAGAATGGTTTGAGTTGGAAGAGTCCTTTAAAGATCATCTAGTGCAACCCCCCCTGCCATGGGCAGGGACACCTTCCACTAGATCAGCTTGCTCAAAGCCCCATCCAGCCTGAACACTTCCAGAGATGGGGCAGCCACAATTTCTCTGGGCAACCTGGTCCAGTGTCCCACCACCCTCATTGCAAAAAATGTCTTCCTTATGCCCACTCTAAATCTACCCTCTTTCAGTTTAAAACAGTTGCCCCTTGTCCTGTCACTTCAGGCCTTAGTAAAAAGTCTCTCTCTCTCTTTCTATTTTGAAAGGCCGCAGTAAGGTCTCCCCAGAGCTCGCTTTTCCCCAGGCTGAACAACCCCAACTCTCTCAGCCTTTCTTCACGGGAGAGGTGTTCCAGCCCTCTGATCATTGTTGTGGCCCTCCTCTGGACCTGCTTGAGCAGGTCCATGTCCTCCTTGTGCTGGGGACCCCAGAGCTGGATGCATTACTCCAGGTGGGGTCTCATGAGAGCAGAGTAGACGGGCAGAATCACCTCCCTCGACCTGCTGGCCACCCTGAAGGCCGAGCTAATGATATCATCCCATGAGTAAAAGCATCTCTCGTGTTGTCATCTTCTCACTGATTTCTCCATGCTCATGGAACACCATTTCTTTAGACATGGGTCAAGCAGCCGTGGCAGGAGCTCGCCAACCCTCTCAAAAGGAGCTCCCTCACAGAAGCTTCACCTGAAGCTGTGAAGTGCTACAGCGTGTACCTGCAGGAACAGAAACTGCAGTTGCAGAAGAAACTGTACCGTTCCAAAGCTAAGGTATGGAGAAAGCCTGTCTCTTGTCTCTTGGCAGGGGCCCAGGCCTTTTTTGTAGCAAACCAGAGCGGGGACCTGATCCTTTCTTGGGGGTTTTGTGTAACCCAGGGTGGTTCAGTGTGCGGTTCGCTGTGATGAGCGGGATGGGAGGGAACAGCACTGCTGCCTTGGGTGCCTGCCTGTTTGCACCACTTGAAGTAAGAGCGGAGGGCTGCACTGAGGTGGTCTTAGTACGCTAGACACCTTTGCAACAGGAGCAGACCGAGTGACATGTAATTGACTCGCCTTGTTTTATAAGCCTGGCGCCTACAATTAGTAAGGCCACTAACCGTGAAGTCACTTTGTCCTTGATTGGAGAAGGGGGGGGGTATTCCTTTCAAACAGCTGCTTCTCAAGGTTCACGGATCACGTGTATTTGCTGCTTCTCTTTGGCTCGGCAAAGCGGAGTGTGTGCTGACAGAGAAAGAGTAGGCATGCTGGAGTGTTGTGCTCACGCTTTTTTGCAGTTCCTCATCACGTCATCATTGTTATGGAGCTGCAAAGTCACTTTAGGAGCAGGAGGAGCTGCTAACCGTGTTGGAGTAGCCAACAAGCGGCTACAAAGAGTGTTTGGAGTCCTTGAGAGAGGAGGAGGAGCGTTGTGGCAGCGTTTAGGAAACGCTTTAGGAAATCATTTTAGACGTAGGAGAGGGGCCAGTGTAAAAGATGAAGTAACGTGGGTTTTGAGAGTCGACATGAGAGTCAGAGCAGTCCACTCCTTTTTATCAAACCTAAGTTGACTACCGGCGATTCTTCTTGTGGTTTGACAGCTGCAGGAATTAAAAGAACGGCATACCCGGACTGAGCGTTATGCCGAGTACCTGAAGGATGCCATCAGGAGGAACGAGAGGGAACTAACTTCCAGGAACCTGCAGGACCTTCTGACCACTTCTTCTGGAACTGCAGCTATCCCAGAGCTGGAAGACCACATACGATGGTAAGGAAGTAACAGAGTGGAGCAAGGCTTCGCTTTCTGCGATTGTGCGAAAACAACAGGACTGTCTTCTTGCATCCCAGCAAGATAATAATACACGATTTTCAAAGACGCTTTTGTTTTAGATGAGGTTCTTTCACATTCTTCTTTGGGGATTTGTGCTCTTGTGGCCTCCTGTGATAAGGCCTGTCCTTCTTTTCCAGGCTCCAAGGTGAAAAGGCCAGGCTGGAAACCACAGTCCAGCAACAAGCAAAGACCATCGAAGCCCTTTGGAAAAAACTGCAAGCCTGTGCCTTAGTAAGCTACTCACAGCCTTCCCTTTTCGTGAGCTACAGAGCCTAGTTCTGTATCTGTGTGGGAAATTTTAAGATGAGGTTTTCCTGGAGAGCCTAGGAGAGATCAGTTTCTCTGTTCTACTGACTACAGGCTGCTCTGAAAGTCCTGCTGGCCCATTCCCCCAGCTTTCTGGCTTTGAGAGTTGTTCCGTGAGACTATAGCAAGTCCTTCTTAATGCCATCTTTGTTAAGGACTTGACAGCAATGCACTGGCTTAAGTATTTTCTGCTTTAGACCAGTCGTGAGCTTGAGACCTCAGGCAGCACTTCAGACAGTCCTGCGGTAGAGGGGTTTGGTGCCTTCGGTTGCGGACACTCCTTGGGCTCTGGTGGTGGTGAGCACGTAGTCCTGGAGGCCTGACTGGCATCATCAGACTGGGACAGGAATTCTTCCGTGGCCTGTACTCTGGGCACCTTCCCATGTTAGTGGCCATGGATTCCTTGGCCAGAAGGTGTAGGTCTGTAATGCAACGAGAAGACCTCCAAAGATGAAAGGCTGCAACTAATAAGGGAATGACACCTCCATAGGCCATATTTTGTATGCTTGGTTGGCGCTGCCGTGAGGTATGACCTTCAGCCAGGGAAGTCCTAGTGTGACTTCTTTTTTCTTCTTTTAATGCTGCTGTAGTCTCATAATGGCCTGGAGGACTCGGTAACCGGCTTTCGGACAACACGGACTGCAAAGGAACACCGACGTCGGCAGGTATATGAACAGCTTCTGGGAACGACTGGTTTTAGTCTTTGAATTTCTCGTGGGCAGGTAATTTATGAAAAGGTCAGGTGGGCTGCGGGGAATCCCCCAGGTTTTTGGGCAGGACACCCTCAGGGGAAAAGTCTATACGTTTCCTCATTCCCCTGGTGCTACTGTGTTTTGCATCTGCTCGGTAGACAACATGCGGGCACTTGCGTTCATCAGCACGATTCCTTTGATGGGTAGGCTGTGTGCTGTGGACAGGAGGGACAGCTGTGGGTGAGAGCTGTGAGAGGAGACTGGACTTGGGAGATACATGTTTTCTCCTTTGTGGAGAAGGCTGGCTGCACATTCTGCGTGTGGATCCTGTTCCTGTGCTCTGTGTGTGATGCATCTTTTCTATTTTGAAAGCGTGGCAGTGAAAGCAAGGAAGTAAAGAAGCTGGGCAAGACGCAATGCCGATCGGAAGCGCTTCCGGATGAAGCGTGGAAAAGAAACGCCGCGCTGGAGGAAGAACAGACCAGGCATGGCTTTTTAGTGCTTTAAAGAAATACACACTGAGGAGAAGTCAAGCTTTACTGAACCCTAGTGTAAAAGCATGTGCATAACCGTTTGCGAGCAAATTCAAGCCTCGCATTCGATCTTGCCAGGTGCTTCTGTGCATGAGCCTATGGTTTTAAAAAGCTGCAAAAGGCCTTGCAAATGCAGGCTGCCTGCACTTCTCCTGGGTGGGAAGGAAGTCTTGTCCTCTTCTGTTCAGAGAAATTTGGGGCCCTCCAAGTGTTGGGTGGTGCTGGGGAGCTGGCTGCTCTCAGTAATTCCTGGCTTGTCAAGCACATTACAGATGAAGCAAGCCATCCGGGGCTGTGCTGCTTAGGTAAGAGTGTGTGCAAAAGGCCGACTGCTGCTTTGCTTCACGCTTTCCTTACTAATTTGCTGTGCAGGTTGAAGATGCTTCTGCAGATGTCTTCGACAACCCTGACTGCGTCTGCAGCGCGAAGGAGAAAGTCCCAGCTCAGTTTCTGGCGAGAGATGAAGTAAGTTGTTCCGAATTGACTAACTAAATTGGTAAACTAAGAAGAAAGCTGAGCTCTGGTTTGGTTGGTGGATTTGAGGCGATTATTCTTTTCTGCTAGAACCCGTGTGATTCTTTTCCTATACTTTTTTTCCGCGCTGCTAATTATCTCTTGGCTGTATTTTGCAAGTGATTGACTGCTCTTGATGCTCCTGCTCCTGTTGTGGCAGTAGATGATGATGATGTTGATGAACACAGATGTAGTTGTCGTGATGGGTAAAAACCACGAGCCAGGAGTCCCAGCAATGGCCTCACTGACCAGCATGCAGTGCCGGGGGCCCTGAGCAAGAACAGCGGAGCTGGTCACCACACACTGAGATTTTAATACATTTCAATACTCTGTCTGCAGGTGACGAATGCAGTCTCGATGGCCCCCCACCTTACGGATTTCCAGTCACAGCTGAACCTCCAACGCGGTTAACGATGAGAAGATGCACAAAGAGCGGAGGAAGTGCCAGTGCCAGAAAAGAGTGCTCCCAGGGGAGATGCGTGAAGCCTGGAAACCTTTGCCTTCCACCCTGTGCACCCACCCCACCCCCTCCCCGCCCCCCCCTAATTACAAGTGTTCTGTCGCAGTTTGGTATTTAATAAACTCTGCCACCTCGTACGGGTCTTAGTTTTGCTGCACAACCGGAGCTCTTCGGACCTAGCGCGTCCGGACGAGGAGAGTCCTGTTCCTGAAGGCTCGCTCAGGCTCCCTTCCCACGCAGGCAGTCAGCACACCTCTCCCTGCCCTCGCTCGGAACGACCCCCAGTCCTGCAGACATCTCCGACGGGGAGCACGCGTCCGTGTCCTTTCCCTCTGCGGAGGCTTGAACCGTGGCGGTGCTCAGACCAGGGACCAGCGCTGAGCGACTGCTCATCATCGGTCGCCAGACTCCTTTCTAGAGCAACCCTCCCGCCGGTCTGGGCAGAAGGGGGTGGGCGAGCTCCCGGTAGCCACGGACGCTTTGCAGATCCCACCGGGACCTGGCGGATTTGCAGCCTGCCGAGGGGAAAGGCGGGAAGCAGCGGGCACGAGCCGCAGCAGGGAGAAACCCACCTCGACCCGAGGAAAAACCTTTCCTCCTGCGAGGGCGGCCAGGGACCGCTGTCAGGGAGCAGCGCGGGCACGCTGCTCCCTCAGGGACGGGGAGCCGAAGGGGGTCCCCGCAGCCAGCGGGGCAGACCCAGCCTCGGCCCGCACGAGCGAGGGGAGCGGGGCCGTCCCCGGGGAAGGCAGCCGAGAGCCCGCAGGGACGAACGAGCGCCTGGGGAGGCGGCGGCGCCGAGGGCGAACCGAGAAGCCGGGCCAGGCCGGGCCGGGGCTCAGGCCCGGTGGCGGCCAGTGGGGTCGGAGACAGCCCGGTGGTGGCCAAGCAGGGCCACGGGGAGGCGGCCGGCGGGCTGGGGTCCGTGGCCGGGAGAGACCGAGCTGGAGACGGGGACGCCATGACGGAGCTCGGGCAGGGCCTGCAGGCCTCCGCCTCCGCCTCGGGGGGCCTCCCGCGCCGGAGGCCCCCGGGGTGAGGCCGGAGGCTCCAGCTCAGCCCACCGGTGGCTTTTTTGTGCCACAGAGAGGTTGTAGGGTCTCTGTGCTTGGAGACGCTCCCGCCTGGACGTGGCCCTGGCTGACCCTGCTTTGAGCAGGGCGGGGGGGGGGGGAGACGAGACGAGGCCCCTTCCCGCCGCGACGACGCTCGTGCTTTCGGCGCTCTGGGGATGTCGCGCTGCGGGCCCCGTTTGCTTCGGCCAGACCTCCCGCCTGCTTCAGTGAGCTTTTTGCCAGAGTCTGACCGCGTCTCGGCTGTAACCGTGGTCTCCCTCGGGCTACACGTAGCAGACAAAAGACGACGGCAGACTGTACCCAGCATCTCCGGGCACAAAGACGGCAACGACCTTCTCAGACGCCCAGCCATGGCGTGAGGTGTGATGCCACCAGCGAAGAACGGCCGTCGAGTTAGCCGACGTCGACTTAGTTGACTTCCAGCCCCCAGTTTGAGAGCTGGAACTAGGAAAGAACCATCACACTCCCAGTCTGGCTGGGCAGCAGTGGGAGCTGCCAGCTAGGGAGGTCCACCTGGCCCAGTCCCCACCTCTTCAAACACAAGGAGACGGCTAGCTAGGCATTACAGCCTTGACAAACCACTCTTCATAAATACGCCAAAGCACGCTGGGCAAAGACAAACTGAAATAACGTTCCACCTCCTCTCCGGCCAATCGGCCGTCAACATGCTAACACATGTCCGGGCTCTAAAGCCAAAACGGCTCTCGGAAAATACCAAAGGTATCTTCAGACGGCAAATTGGACCCGTTCTCCACATAATCGAGAGTGAGAGCTCTGCCGAGGAACAACAGTACCGCAGACTCCCAAGAAAGGCCAAGAACGTAAGCAGCGGTGAGCTCGACGGCAATGGGCAAGCAGATGAGAGCTGGCTGCTTAGCCGTCCACTCAAAGACTATGCAACACCCGAGCACAGCACCTCCCCTGATGTTGGGGGGGTGCAGGGGGACAGACAGCTCCAGTGACAGAGAGCACTGTACATGACCAGACTGGTTCTGGCCCCCCCTCCTCCTATCCACCATCAGGTAGCTGCCAGGCATTTACGGAGCTTCTGAACTCCGACACAAGCCTTTCAAAAAGTCTGACTAGGGATCTCTCCTCTAGTTGGTAGCAGGCATCTATCCCAAGGCAACACCATACATCCAAACGCACGCAATTATTTTTGTTCCTGGATGTCTTGCACCGCTTCCCCCCCGTGTGTGGGTGTCAGTGCTGGAAGCACCTGGTGAAAGCCCAAGGGTCTTTTCGCCGTGCAGGAGACTTTCCTAGCACATCCCTGCCCCAGCCACCCTCCCCATGTTTTGCAGCAACAACTGAACAGAGCACAGGAATCAAGTGCAAGGGAGTATTTTCTTTTTATGGGGGAAAAAAACCAAACGAACAAACACACACACAAACAAAAAAAATAAAAGCACAACAACAAATGCTATACTGAAAGAATACTCTGCTTTTGCACTGGCCTTTCCAGTTTGAGTCATCTTACCACCGTGCACTGTGCTGCCTCATGCATGCCTCCCCCAACCTCACCTTCTTCTGCAGAACCCCTGACGTGATCCCAGCAGCCTTCTAGCCACATGCTACTCAAGACTCCCTAACAGAGCGGGTCCAGCTGCCACTATGGATCAGTGAAGACTTAATTTTCAGTGCTGCCACTGATCCGGTCCCATACCAGCATTCTACTGCACAGTGGTTTGGCAAACGTATTTAACTTTTCTCAAGAGGCAAAAGCTACAATGAGAAGAGGGACTGTGGTTTGCCTTCTCTCCCATGCAGTTTGTTCCTGTGGAGTTAACGCTGGTTTTGTCAAGTCTTTTGCTCTTTCCCTTCGGCACTGTCCAGGTTAAGACTTCTGAGCCAGTAAGGTTGTTAATTTAATCTTCCCATCCATAGAAGCGGTGAGGCAGGTCCCGCAGTCCATGGCCGTGCTCCAATCCACTGTGACAACGGGAGCTCTGTGTCCTCCCAGGGAAAGGCAGCTCTCCAGAACCTTTTCCTCACCGTTCAACTGAAAGAAGGAAAGCATAAGGTTTTAAGGAGGCAAGGTTCTGCAGTGGGGGCAGCGCACCCACAGGAGAAGCCAAAGCCTGCTACAGACTCCGTATCCCCATCAGCATACATAATTAAGCGGAAAAATCAGAGACATGTCGAGATGTACGTAGCACGCATGAGGAAGCAAATTTCCAGTCTCACAACAGAAGCACGCAGTCTCAAGCAGCTCAGCGTCTGCTACCAGCTGAGCTGCAGTAATTGAACAGGGCAGGCTAAAAGCACACGCTGATGAAGAGCACATAAGCCTAACCTATAGCTCATGTTAGTGCGGGTGCTCCGAATGCCCCAGATGCAAAGTAAAAATTCCATCCAATCTGCCTTGCAATGGCTTATACTGATGCGTATTGACTCAAGAGGAGGCAGGCAAGGGGCAAGCGATCAGTAACCGCTTGTTACTGCGGCACAGAAATTGGGGTGCTTGGAACCATTCAGCCTTACCCTTCATTCCATTTCAGTACACAGCAAGAGGAGGGAATCAGGCTGGGACTAACATAGCACGAGCAAGCACACAAGGCAGATTAAAGACGAGCATCAGGCAACAATCGCACATTTTGCGTTGAACTGGCATGCATCAATATATTAAAAAAGAATAATTTAAAACTTTGTCCTAGGCACTTGGGTACTAAGGAAAACTGCTGCAGCTAAGCTTTAAGAACACGGAGCACACGTACTCTAGCTACATACAGAGAGTCAAACGCTTACAGAGGGTTCAAACACTTGCTAAGCACCACACGCTGCTAAAACGCACGCTGTATGAAACTGAGCAGCAACTTGCACAGAGCACGGATGGGTAGGTGCTGCTCGAGAACTTCAGCAGCTGCTGTTGCAGCCTTGTAACAACAAGAGCTTGTATGGATGTGTAAGAGTACTCCCCGTCACTTCTCAGACTTACCTTAAAAAGGACTCCCCCAGTAGAAGAACACGTCAACATATAGTTGCCCTCAGAGTCAAAAGCAAAAAGCCTCCCTCGTGGGAACTGGACTTGCTTGTAGCCACTGTACCCGGACAGAACAAAAGGACCCGTAGCTTCGCTGGGAAGATCGTACTCAGACACCTTCAAGCCACTTTTGTGAATATTCCACTGAATAAACTAGAATGACAAAAAGAGATGACAAAAGCGCATAGTTTAATGGACTGGGATGAAAGTAGAGAGGCCATTTGTGGTTTTTAAGCAAAGTGGCTATTCCTCACAAACAGAGGATGGCATTTTGACATCTATATCTAAGTGGGTATAGTTATAAAACACAGGCTGCAAAAGCTGTAAGAGTGCCTACTATCCAGGCAAACACAGGCTCTACCTTCCACAAGCATTGCTGCCTATGTGTCCTTCCACATTGTATGCAGGATCCTGGTGGGAATTCACTTAACTGTCATCAGCCAAGGACCCGCACCTTTAGGCAGTCTCCCTCCCGGAGCCACACCTCTGCTGCTGAAGACTGGAACCACAGAAATTGAAGCCTTTGTTATAAGCAACAGGGAGCTGCTGACAAGGAAATTTATGCAAAGTGGTCAAGGATCTGGTCCCTGGTGAATCCCAGATCTCAAATGTGGTGATCTCAGGGGCATGGAAAGGTCATCTTCACATTCCATAGGATTCCATACAAAGGGGATGTCGCCAACAGTAGGATTTGCAGACAAGGTCCAAGACAGCTCCAGCTGTTAATATGCTTTCCAGCCGCTCTCTCTGCAGACTGTATGCAGCAGGGTGGTGCCGCACAGCTAAAATTACAGTTAGCAGCCCACAGATCCTCCAGATTCTGAGGGTATTTTTACTGCTATCCCCACCATATGGAGAAGACTCCAGAAGGGATCTCACTGCCAGCTGACCAGTAGAAGGTCACCCAGAGCCTACCTTGCCATCCTCGCCTATGCTGTAGACTGTGTTCTCATCATAGCTGAACTCAACGGAGTAGACTTCCCCATCGTGTGCCTTCCAGCTCATGGCGCACTCGTGCTGCTGCATATCTGAGGGAAGAACCAGTACTGAACACTCCTCATAGACGCACAGAACGGAGGTAAAGACAGAGAGGCCCTTTACATTCACAAGGTCTCTGTCCCAGCCCTCTAAATCACCCTGGGGGAGCCCAATCCAATGCCAGCACCCTGTGCTTATTCTCCAGCATGTGGCTTTTACACTGGCCACAAAAATCATCGCCTCTAACTAGTCACCTCTTCCTCCAGCTTTATAGGGCTGCTCACATGCTCACTGTCAACTGCAGACATTCGGCATCCAAGCCCCACTGCCACCTTTCTTCTTCTCCTCCCCTTGCTATCCTGTCCACCCTGACAGCTGCTGCCGGTTCTGCCCTCCCACAGACGTGGGACTGCAGCCTCCAGCTCAGCACCCGGGCCAGAAGCAGATCCCTCATTCACAGAAGAGGGAGGCCTGAACTGCCTTTATCACAAGGGCAGGCTGAAGAGGACAAAACCTGAGAAACAGATATTGCTTAGGGAAGGAGGACTGAAGTGAAGCCCTCGCCTTCAACTGGAAGGTCACACATTAATTCCTTTCCTCAAGACTCAGCCTCTGGCAGTAGTACTGCTATATGGCACAGCCAAGACCACATGGCTCAAAGGCAAGTTAACTCTGCTCCTCAGCAGGAAGGAAACAACAAATCCAACAGCACTACCAGGGTCTGCAGCCAATGTTCCCCAGAGAAAGTTTATGTCAACTGACTCCTGATAGCTATTGTGGAGGAGAGATAATAGCTTCCACCTTGGTGTTCAGGCATGTCTCACTGCTGCCTCGTTGCTGGCAGAAGAAAGGTGCTAGGAGCAGCCACCTGGGGACACTGAGGGGCCACCTCACTGCCCAATTTCATAGAATCATAGAATCATTTAGGTTGGAAAAGATCATCACGTCCAACCGTAAACCCAACACTGCCAAGCCCACCCCTAAACCGTGTCCCCCAGCGCCACGTCTACATGTCTTCTAAATACCTCCAGGGATGGTGACTCAACCACTTCCCTGAGCAGCCTGTTCCAGTGCTTGATAACCCTTCCAGTGAAGACATTTTTCCATTAGGAAAAAGATTAGATTAGATATTAATCCAATAGATATTAGATATTGGATTAGATATTAATCCAATTAGATATTAATCCAATCTAAACCTCCCCTGGTGCAACTTCAGGCCCTTTCCCCTTGTCCTGTCGCTTGCTACTTGGGAAGAGAGCCCGACACCCCCCTGCTACAACCCCCTTTCAGGCAGTTGCAGAGAGCAATAAGGTCTCCTCCCCAAAGCCTCCTTTCCTCCAGGCTAAACAGCCCCAGTTCCCTCAGCCACTCCTCACAGGGCCTGTTCTCTAGACCCTTCAGCAGCTTCGTTGCTCTTCTTTGAATGCGCTCCAGCACTTCAAGGTTGGCCTTGTAGTGAGTGAGGGGCCCAAAACTGACCACAGTATTTGAGGTGCGGCCCCAGCAGTGCCAAGTCCAAACGCACAATCACGGCCCTTGTCCTGATGGCCACGCCATTTCTGATACAAGCCAGGACACTACTGGCATTCTTGGCCACCTGGGCACACTGCTGGCTCATATTCAGCTGGCTGTTGACCAACACCCCCAGGTCCTTTTCCGCCGTACCAAAGAGACGAACAATCCCATCTGCAGCCCCGGTGACCAGCAGGTTGCCGTTGTGGTTGAAGGCTGTGCAGTTAATAGCAATGGGCTCAGGCTCCAGGGAGAACTGCAGCTGGAAGGGAAAGTCTGCATTAATGCTGAGAAACGGAGCTGGGGGTGCCGAGAAGCTTATTTCCAGGGGAGGGAGGGAAGACGGTATTTAGTAGCAAGAACTCCTCCAGTTTGGAGCCCTACACCTCTTGTGACTACAGACTTCAAGGTTGGCAGCTGCATTTTACTATGACACTAACCCAACAATTCACCTCAGCCAAGCCACAGCTTGCTTGGCCATGGCCTCAAGGCTGCAAAACCAGCTTCTGGCAGGCATTAGCTTGAGTATGTTGCTTTCTCCTACATGTCAGGGACAGCATTTCTTAAGGGCAAAGGTGAGGGATGGGATGAGATTCCCTGTCAGAGTCTGACCCATCTAAATCAAAACAACGGAGAAGATGACATGACATGAAACCTCTGAAGGAAGCACTTCACTTAAAAACAGGGAGGGCAGGGGAAATAGCAAAGAAAACCCTTCAGTACAGCTCAACCAGAGAAAGCCTGAGCAAAGCGTCATTCAGTTCTCTCGGGACATTTCCAGTCACAAACTGTGCAGGCAGGATAGAAACAAGGCTATGGACTATTTTGAAGAATCCCTCAAAAAAACCAACACACCAACAAAACAAAAAAAACCCACCCAAACCCAGCAGCTACTTACATTATTCATTTTTATCCTGCATGTGATAGAGGGGAAAGGAGGAAGGGGGGAAAAAGAAAGTCAGCATAATTTAGAAAGAGAGCTCCTACACACTGAAAGAGAAGACACTCATTCTCAGCAAGCAGACTGAGAAAGAAAAGAAACTCAGCAAGTACCTGCTGCTTCATTGTTTTAGTGTCCCACAGCAGCAGCTTCCCAGGAACTTGGTTCATGCTTTTGCCCCCAGAGCTGACTGCTGAGAAGCCCATGTGGGAGATGGGGCTTTGGGCTGCCGCAGAACAGACAAAGGAGGCACCACTTGGGCTGCAGGCAAGCGAGAGGATCCTGAAACACAGAGAACACGATCCTGAATTGCCTCTCTCCAGCAGCTGCCTCAAGCACAATACTTTCCTACGAGCTCTACCATTAAGACCCTGCAAGACAGGGTGCACTGTAAAGGAGGGCAGGATTCACATGCTTCGACAGATTTTTGAGTGTCTCCCATTTAACTGAGCAGTTTTACACTGCTCAGACAGGGACTGCCCTCTGGACGAAGGCTAGATAGTCCTGCAGTTGCAGGAAAGCAGCAGGAACATTGAGACTTCACCTACCTTTTCACGGTCAAAACCAAAAACATTTATATTTACATATAAAAATCACTATTCCAGAGTTACCTGGGCATGTCTTCATCAATGCTGATTTCACAGAGATTCTTCTTCGCTTCTGTGTCATAAAGACGAACCGTCCCAACCCCACTGCCAAGCAATAGCTTGAAACCAGCAAGGAGGAGATGGAAGAAGTGTGAGTGAGGAGTACAATGATGCTGTCCAACAACCATCAAGACACAGAGTAAATTTTTTTCTACTTATGCATTTGGATTAAACGTCACTCCATTAGGGTACATCCTGTCTTTCTCTACGTATCACACTGAGAAGGACTACCCCAGAGCCACAGAAGTCAGCGTAAAAGCACTGCTTTCCAGTGAGAAGATGATCTGATAGGCACCAAGATGGAGTAAAAGCCACTTTCTAGAGTATGGCTCAACATTATAGGATGCAAAACCTATGTGCAGTCTCATTATCTAGGGGAGCAAGGAAAGAGTTACAGAATTAACCATCTAAGTTTAAGAGAAAACCAAGTAGAAGCCACCTCCTTTCATCCAGGGGAGAATGAAATTCAGAAGGGCTCACACATGCTTTATCAGTGGTGCTACAATTTAGATCTAAAGTAAAACCATGGAGGGATGCATTATCCAAGAAAATTAAGCAAGCCAGATCCTTCTCTCTTCAGAGCCTGATTTGCTGCTGAATCCCCATATATTTCAGAAAGAATAATATTTCTTTCAGCAAGCAGGAAATAAACTCCACAAAGCAGAAGAAACATCAGAACAACTACATGGCCAACCTTCTTTCTAAGAGCAAAAGAAAAGAAAGAGACAAGCTGTAGCACCAGCTCTTCACAGGTGGCATTTTGGGGTTAGCAGCAACACATTGTCAGCACCAGAATGTGAGGAATATTCCATCAGTTGCAGGCCTGCCTTCTCACACAGCCCTCTCTGTTCACCAAGGGATGGCATGAAACACTAGCAACAGTTCTAGGACTCAGAAGAATGCATATAATTTAAGGCTCCTCTCTAGTAACAGAACTAGAGGAAAAGTGCTATAGGAAACACTTAAACTGTCGTGGTATTTAAACAAGCCCCGAGCTCCTTATGCACACACCAACCCCCAAGTCATAAGGCACCAGTATAAAACTGGCCACGGAGCCCTCTTCACACCTGCACAAGTAGAATGCCAACACCACACCCCTGCTCTCCCTTCTCTGCTTCTGGCTCAGGGTGTGAGTAAAGCTCCACAGCTCCCTGTTGCAGGGTTCCCATGGGCTGTTGTACCTGGTTGCCTCTGCCTGCCTTTACAAGTGGCTGCCTGCTCTGCTTGAAGACAGGCACTTCTCTTAAAGGGGCTACTTCTACCCTGCAGCTGTACCCACACTGTAGCCTGGGAACCTCTCTCTTAGGGCAACCGGTGGTGGTTCACCTACTGCAAGGTGGAATTCCTTGTTCAATACACAGAGCACGATCCCCACTCTACTTTTTCTTAGACCCTACAAGCTTCAGGTCCCCATGTGCCACTGAAGTAGAAACTAACTTTTGCCCTGATCTTATCCACAATGCATCTGTCTAGAATTTAATGTGCAACACATAGCAACACAGCCCCAAATCATCTGCTGTGACTCTTGAGCCTCCACATGCAGACTACTCACCAGCCGATCACGCTTGGTCGCCCATTCCAGAGACAGCAACGGAGATTTGGAAATGGATGAAGCTGTAGTTTGCATTATGGGGTTAAAAGACCAGACTTTGATGACCCCGTCCACATCCAAGCTGGCCACCCTCCGTCCAGAACAATCAACCCTATGTGCAGAAGGAAACTGATTGGATATTTTTCTCCCTAAAGTTCTCAGATGCCAGTAGATACCTCAGTAATCCTTCCCGTCCTGGCCACACACCAATTCCTTCTGCAGGAATCAGAACTTCCTTGCACCACTTCCTGTTCAGTCCACAATAACTGGCACAATGAAGCGCACCAAGCTCCACATGCAAAGCATAGCGCCCTTAAGCAATATCATCCTGCTTTCCCAGAGAGTTTCTTCCTGGCTGGCTTCTCCCAATCACAAAAATCTCCATCCATTCTCACTGCATAAACTACAGGCTATTTTCAGTCACACCAACTCAACTGCCCTACAACCAAGAGTACATGCACAATGTGCTGGACAGAACAGAGGCTGGGAGAAAGACGTCAGACACTGCTGGTCCTCTACAGCAGCTTGTACGAGAAAGCCCTCTTCTACCAGTCCACTACCTGCAGTACATGATGGATGAATGGTGCTCCCCATACTCCTCCTGGCTCAGGACGATGAAAGGCTGCTCCTGCCGGACCCCCACGGCCTCTGCACTGCTGACAGGCATTTTGGTTGAAGTCTCTGTTTGCTCAGCATGCAGCTCTGAGCACAGCTCTGTCTCAGCTGTGCTAATATCTGTTTTCTTCTCAGCACTTTGGCCCTGAAGGAAGAAATCCTATGTGAAATACAAGGAAGCACAAGCTCCAGATCAAGCTCTTCAGCCACCCCAGCCGGCTGGGAGAAAAAAACAAGAAGCTGCACTGAAAGAGAAGCATCGTCAGTTCAACACCCCTCCTACCAGGGACCTTTCTGAGAACAAGGATAGTGTGTTGCACAATTGCACCATTTAATATGGCCTCCTTGGTTGTAGAGTCCCTTATATCCCCCTTCCATGTGCCCAGCCATACACTTTCCTGTATTAATTGAAGGAACCACAACATCTGTTTGGCATACCTCAGCTGATATCAGAGGCCCATTTTGATGCCATTAGAGCACAGTGTCACAAGCAAATCAACATATTTCAAGGAATTCTTGCATTCAGCAATGTAAGTTAAGTCTGTGTAATATGCAGTTCAGTAAACCTGGACAAAATCTCTTGTTGGATGGTGAGCCCCAGTGGATGGATTATCTTTGCCTGCCAGAGATTTAGTCTGTGTGCAATGGGGCAACCACGGCAGCCAACTGACTGATGACAGTGGTAAAGTCAACATGAGCCCAAAAGCTTAAAACCCAATTTGACAAGGCAGACAGAACAAATGGAGTTCTAGGAGGTCAAGGTATCTGAATGAGACAAGATCTGCACTGCAGCATGCACAAGTGTTTGAAAGCAGCTTAGTCTTCCCTTGCCACCAGAAACTGAACAAGAAGCAGATACAGCACATAAGCCAGTAAAACATCTGCAAGCATTCCCTTGCTAAACCATCCTCTGAAGATGAAATGCCCCACAATGGTATTGGTATTGATGGTTTTGAATCCCTGTTCCCTAACACACCCTTGCCTTATTTACAGTAGCTTCACATCTTAAGCAATGGGTCAAGCACTGCATAATCAAATAATCTGAAATCACAAAGCTGGAAAAGATTGGGAAATAAATCCAAGAATACCTCTCTCTGTGTTAGTGTGGGGAGATAACAACCAATGAATGACACTCGTGTGAAAGAAACAGTGCTGCCTTTCAGTTTCCTTTTTGCTCACATGCATTGAGAAAAAAAAAAGTTCTCTCATAGCCTTGAATGCTCAGTCAAGGAATAACATCTCCTCCCTAAAGCAGCGCTCCCCAACACAGAACAGCCACAAATACAGGCCAATAAGCAACAGTCCCTCAGTAGTGTCTCTCCCCCAAGGCAGAGTGTCTCATACAGCCAAAATAAACACGGCTGAGATGCTGGCATCATTCCTCTTGCGCTCTGTATCCTTTGACCACATGGCTGCTGAAAGCCAGACAACACACAGGTGAACAGAAGTAGTCTGCTGACCTTCAGGAGTTAAAATCCAGAATACAGTTTTATCATTTCATTAGACTAGAAAGCAGGGGACGCCCCCAGGCAAAACTGCAACATACAGTGCAAAAATCTCCAAAAAGCAAAGATTGCTACAAAGGATATTTCCACTCCTACCCAGGAGAACTTTCTATCAATTTTTATCTGTCCCACACAGAGCCTGTACAAACCAGCATAAGAACCCACAGGAGAGAACTCACTTGGGCAGGATGGGTGAGCGAAGCCCACTGCCACTAAGGAATGGGGTTTATAACAAGGTATTTTGAATATAACCATTAAGGTGGAGGAAACATACCCTCCCCAAGACCAGGCTGTTGAAAAGATCATGACAAAAGACAACTCTTCTTCCATTTGAAATGTCAATACTGATTCCCTTCCAGGGACACAGAAATAAACCGAGTGTGGAAGGAATTGATTAACTACAGAGATTAACCTTTGATACAGTTAGAGCTGAGTAGCAATTCAGAAGCTTAACAGGAACACTTGCACTTGTTTTACCACCTAGCACAACAAACTACAGAAACACCAGCCCTCCGCTTCACAGCCTTGCAGTGTTGCCTGGTACCTGAAAGGTCCCTTTCGACAGCAGTTCCTTCCTTTCCTTCCCATGCTCTTGCAAGCGCTTCTGCCGCTGCTGCAGGGAACTTGACTCGCCTGCTACTAACCCACTGAAGTGGCTCTTCCCATCCTTACAGCTCACTGTTCCTTCTTTTCCTTTGGCACTCTGGAAGGCAGAGGAATGATTTGGCAAAGTTACGCTTGTGCTAGGCTGCAGAACAAAGAGCAAAAGAGGAGGCAAAGAAACCAAGCACCTGCAAGGGCTTCACAAGCCCCCAGACAACAGCAGCCGTTCTTGTGCTGCATTCACACCCAGCATACACTTGCAAGGAAGGAAAGGACATCTCCTTTTTTACAGGTGGAAGCAAAAGCTTGGAGCAGTGCTGTGCTGCAAGTTAACTCCTTGGATACTGAACACCTTTCAACTAACACAGTTGAGAATTACCTGGTGATTTGCTGGTTCTTTCTTCCCTAGCAGCATACTGCCAGTCTGCGTTGGAGATGCCCCACTTGGATGGGGTGGTCTGGAAGGGCCCTTTTTACTTTGAGAAAGAAAAGAGGACAGAAAGCCTCCCCGGGACTGAAGAGAATGTGTAGTACTCCTCTGGCTGCAGGTCATATCACTAATTAAAAAAAAACAAAAACCAAAAAACACCACCAAACAGAACATGAAAGTGTAGCCAGACAACCTGATCAAAGACCACCCAACAAGCGAAGTGCTGGCTGTTTGAACCACTGGAGGACACATGTTCCTTTCCAAGCCGATGGACCACTGTGCATTAAAAAAAAAATGTTTTAAAACATCCTGTTAGTGCCTGGGGCAGATCATTATAATTACTGTAACCAAAGCTCACTTCTCAGTGATGCCACTGAGACAGTGGGCTCAACTGTTGCTGAATCCCCTGTAGGGCCACCTCCAACTCCTTCCACTCCATCTCGTTATTTTAGAAAGACCCTAAGGGAAAGGCAGGGGAATCCAGATTTCCAAAGAACCTATTCAGCTGGGATTCCCAATTCAAGGCATAAAACAGACCTACTTCGAGAGGCATTCAGTATCCAGAGTTTCACTGAACACCCTTATTTACTCAGCAAGTCATGTTCAGCAATTTTAAAGCACAGGCCCTCGATATCTCAAAAACCAGATCCAAAGAAAATAAGAAAGTTTAGGTCCATTTCTATGATTACACACACCTCCATTCTCACCCCACAATGTCAAGAGCAGCAGGTGCTTCCCAGAACATAACTGTCTGACCTCACTCTGCTACAGCTTCCTCAGAGCAGAGCAGCACCCAGGGGAAGGGGAATACAATCATCTGCACTGTGCCTATCCTCTCTTCTAGGAAGGAACTGTTCTACCAAAGTTGGGCTTTGGGTTGAGCAGAGACATGGAAAAAGCAACCAGAACTGGCCCCCAGACTGAGAGACAAGTTGCACACACAAGAAATGCCACTTCTAAGGCAAGTTTTTCTAATACAAATGGACAAAAATTACTACGGGAACAAATTATCCCATCCCTCATGTCACTCTCCCCCACGTGTGCAGATGAACATCAGGGCTTTCCACACAGAGTAGTTAAAAAAAAACCAAACCAAACAAACAACCCCCTCAAATTAAACTCTGTAGCCTATCCCATGCAGAGATTGCAGAGCAGTTCTCAAGATAACTCACCAGACACTGAAGTCTATTTAATCAGACAACTTTTAGACTAAAACAAAGACTTTGTGTGTGGTCTCTGCTACAACTTCTATTTGTCATTGTCAGCAGGATAATTTGATCAATCCCCCTCCTGTCTGAATAGACGTGAAAAAAGCACATGAGAAAGTCAAAGGCCCAGCAGTGTTATTAATACCCTGTGGCTAAGCTACTTTGCTTTCAGATCCTTTTAAAGCAACAAAAAAGACCCAAAACCTCAATAACACAATAAATTCAAACACACAGACTTGCTTTGCATGACTGTGTACTGGGGGAAAAATAAGAGTTTAAATAACAGTTAAACAAGCTGTATCACTGTGTATGCTGCCTAATTTCCACAGATAAGAATACAATAGATGTAGCCATAAAACACACTAACTGCAGCAATTTTATGGGGAATTCTGTGCGTAACTGAGCCTTGCAGAAGAGAAACTCCTTTTCCCTTGACTTTGCAAGAGCAAGAAAGCATCTCTGCGTAACAATGACTCCTTTGGGTCATACAGTAACAGTGTCTACAAAACAACACAGGGCATTCACCTACGGCACCGCAGGCACTAAAGTAAATAGGAGTCAAGAGACAATCCACTTCAGTTGAGCAATACTGCAAAGTATTGTACTGCTACCAGTGCCCTGGCTGCCCAGAACACCTTGGTGCAATGCTGAGAGCAGAGCAGAATCACCTCCATGTGTGCTTGGGCCCTCACTGATTGGCAAAAATCTCTCTCCCAAATAGCAGGGGAGATGCCTGTCATGAATTCTGCCATTAAACCCACTTCGGTCACCAGAATTTCTGCCGGGATGTCTTTCTGCATTGATTCCCAGGGCAGGGAACAAGGAAATGACCCTCCAGCAGCCTCCCTGACCCAATAAAAGCAGCAGAGCCTGTCCCCAGCTCCTCCCCTGCAGGCACTCACAGCTCAGAGTCCCCTAGTCGATCCATGTTGGCCACGTATGCAGGCAACTTGTGATGCACAACTGCTTGTTCCACCTCCAGTTCCTCTTTCTTCATGCGGGAGGATTCAGCCTGCAAAGCAAACAGCTACAACAAGAGAAGACAGCCAAGTAAACAGAGGGTCACAGAAATTCACCTCCTTCCCACTTGCTGTAGTTGTTTACTCCTTTTATTTCAACAGCCCTAGAAGGGTGGGGAGGGAAGAAAGTTGCTCTGACTGGCTGAGCATCACATTAGTCCAAGCAGTCAAAACAATCAGTACTTTACACACATGAAACTGGAGCCTACTTAAAACCCTTCACACCTCTCCTTGGGCTGTTGCTGTAGGAACGTTAATGGTGCTGGGAAACTAGAGCCAGCCAGGGCAGAGCTGATCAGGCACTCCATGCAGGCAGTTCAAGGCCAGGGCAATGCATGTGACTGGCAGTAGTGATGTACGGGCACTGAGCCTAGAAGGTAATCTTCTTCCCACAGCCAAGGGTTTGGTGAGCTGTCAGGGTGCACTGAGGCCAACGCCATCAGGTCACCCTGAAATCCAGCTCCACACCCTGCCCAGCTCCCTCCCAAGCATGACAGGGAGATTTATCTCCACATCATGGAGAAAGACATTTTTCTTTTTCCCCCTTAGCAGAGAGGAACCTCAGGATGCAGTTTTCTGTGACGGATGTGGTTTATGCCTGTGACTCTTCTGCACATGAAGAGTTCCTCAGGCTTTTCTGCTTCTGTACATTTGTTTTTCAGATATAATTCTTCTTTTTCCTTTTACCAGAGTATTTAAGGAAAGAAATTACAAGAAGAAAAAGGAGCTTTAGAAATCCAGCTTGCTGTTCACGTATATGCATTGTTTCAACAGTGAAATCAGAATCACTACTTAATTTCAACTAGCATCAAATTCAATGTTTATTCACACCATTTTTTATTTAAACGTGTATTCTATAGGTGGCTGCTTCCTTTTCTGACCTGAGCAGTTCTCCAAAAAGGAAAGTCTATAGTTTTACCTCTGCCTATTTGCCAGAGAACGCTTATCCAGTCTGTAAGTAATATCAATCAACATACCACAAACAAAAAACAGCTTTAATTTGACTAAAAGTACAGAACACAAAATTGAAGGAAATAAAAGAGCTCTACTTCAAAACATACCTTATCCTGCTGTCCCTATTCACTGACCATCTTTGCAGAACCCTCTCGTCAAAGTTTGCCTGATCCAGTGACTCCATACAGTACACAGTGACAAACCTCGCTTTTCTTTCGCAAAAAAGCCTCCTTTTTGAAATCAATTATTCTATTTTACTTCAACATTTTTAGGACAAATGAACAGTGTTGATCAGCTACCAAAACAGCTGAAATGGGAAGCACAACATACAACATAATGTTTTGTAATACAAGAGGCAAAGCACAAAACTCACTTTACTGAAGTATTCATACAGAACGAGCTTTTACTTGATATGTTTGAGGAAGTGAAACTGAAGTCCTGCTTACATGAATAAGGCTTCCCACTTGTATGTGATCATCCACATGTGATCTGTAGTTTAGAAAGTTCTTAAACTGTAGATTTCCGAAATCTCTCCTAACAGGAAATTATACTGGGAAAGGACTGACCTGTGCTACAAACTCTTACACCCTCTCTCTAAGCATCTGCTGACGATACCGTCAAAAACAAGACATGGAGCTGGGCGACATTTTGTCTGAACTGGTCAGCCCTTCTTATGGTTTACTGTAAGGTCTAGAATTGGGAAACAGACATTCACAACATTTCCATTAGTTGATCTAAATTGCTTTAAGTGCACTTCAACCATGGTGAAGCAGCCATTTCAGAAGTAATAGTTTCTGCCTCTTTGCCAGAAGTTATTGCCCGTTTCTGTTGCTCCATCACCTAAAACCTGGAAGTGACTGAATACTATTCAGAAGTTTCCATGCAAAGTCAGCCATATATGCCCTTAACCCACCACTAGTTTCAGCTTGTCTTGACTTTGCAGTGTAGCAGGAAAGCAGTTTGCACAGTATGCAGCCACCTGTCAGATAGCACAGGGAGAGAGACAGTCACTCCAGCAGAGGGACAGTTAATACCCTAAACAGACATTTCACGATATGATCACAACCCTAAGTTTGCTGGAGACAGCTGAAAAGATAAACCAAAATAACAAAGGACTTACAGAAGAATCTGCCTTGGAATAATTGCACTGAACTGAACAGCTACAACCTTCTTGAATGGATGGAACCAATTTTACAAAACTCACAGCCTCACACAGTCAGCAACTAAAGAGTGACTTCAGTTCTGACCTTATGCCGCAACAATTCATTTTCTTCTTGTATGAGACTGCTCCTGAGACATTCAGCTTCAAAGTTCAAAATGACTGGAACTGGTGAGGAATGTTAAAGAAAACCAAGGCAAGAACTTGTGTGCACCTGGCTTAATTCTAAAAGCCCGTACTCCATACCGACCATTGGACTGTAAGACAGCAAAGCAAGAAATATGTGCAAAGCCAGAAGACTAGTAACAGCTTAGTTACCAGAGCCAACTTTGTACTTTCTTTGTACTTTACTGTTGCACAAACTATTTCATATAGGCTTTGCAAGGATTTTTAGATTCTTCCTTTTACATGTCAGAAGTGGAGGACAAGACAGGTTATGTTACTGCATTAGCGTACACTGAAGAAACAGTTCAAGATGAGCTGTATTCCAGCTACAGTGTAAATCTGCCCATCAGCAAACAGACAAGGTCAGAACTCCATAGTGTGGGACAAAAGCTGTTATTTCTGCTAACATTGAATTACCCTATTACAGTGAGCTGTCACTAGACAATGTTGTAAACATATGTACCCAGAGAAGGGTCTAACAGGAGATGCTAGTTCAGTTATGGACTATGACCCAAGGTTGCATGCCTGTTTTGTACCAGGCCAAGCAAAAAGGAAAAGCGTTTCAGAACAAGATATGGACAAGATTTCTAGTCACTAGCATAGGGATGAGCTCAGCATTAGCAACAACCACAATTGCTTGTGCCCAGGGAATATAACATATAATCAGATAATTGAACAATAACTATTCCAACATCCTCTGGTAAACACCAACTTCCTGCGAAGTCTTGGCTCTAAACAATCACCTGAAAGCAGCAATACTGCTGTAATTCTGTAATGCTATATTCTTGGCACCACTGTTAATAGTGAGCATAACACCAGGGCAAGGGAGATTTAACTATTAGTTACAAAAAAGGATATGCATGCACTGAAACAACACACTCAGGAAGTTGTGCAGAGACACGATAAACGTATCTGCCCACTGGCGTGAGAAATAGGTGGCGAAGGTGGGGTTGGAGTCTGGGGCAGGGAGGAAGGGCAGGACAAACCAATCCTTCCACTCCGCCTGGTTCTGGAGCTCAGAGGCCTGCTTGAGGAAAAACTCCTGCGCCTTGTCATTGCGGCCGGTCTGAAACACAGCAAGAAGAACAGGGCTCATGCTTCCATTAATGCCACCACATGGGTTCTAGGAATATTTGCTCTGTTATGAACACACTAACAACTACTTTCACCACCCAACAGAGCAAGTGGTTAGAGTTAACAGATTCGTTGGGCAACAAAAGACTCTCAAATACGCTAAGAGACACTCACAAATGCACTTGATCTGACCTTCTTTCTACTTACCACAGTCTTGTTGAAAAGGCTGAGGCAAATCAAACTAATCACTTACACTGATTTTCAGCTAAACCAGTGCAGTTTGTGCACTGACACAAGACATGAACATTCATATACAGGACCAAAGTGTACTTCAAATTACCCAATCTACAGCAGATGTAGGCTGAAAAGGTTTCCATCTGATACATTATTCAGAGAAGGACAGACATACCTCAGGGTAAGCACAGGGCAAAACAAAACATGAAAAAACACACTTCCAGAAACGTGCATTAGATTTCGACTTCTCCAACAACACCTGTCATTAAAGATTTTTAGTCAGGAAATGGAATCAAGGAGGAAACATGCTTCTAAGTCGTAAGAAATGGAACATGAATTCCTGACAGGTATTTGTCTATTCTGTTTGCCAAAGCCCACCCTGTGTAATATATTCCATTGACTTTCCTAGGGTTTCAATAAGATAATCTCTGCTCCATTTTAAGGTCATTATTTTCTGTTCTATTCAAAGCAAACAAAAAACGTTCACTCATTTTCTCTCCCACATTACCTTGTACAGATTTGAAGCCCACTTCTCCCCTCTCTTATAAACTAAAACTCAACTCCACCAACTTCAAGTCACCTTTTTTCCTTCTGGGCCCTCCAACTCCCTTGATGCTTTAAGAACTGGGGTGCCAGGAAGGATTGGCTGAGTAGAAGGAATACAGACAATCCTGCCCGTTGATCCCCAGTGCTGCAGAAAGGCCCTTCCCAGCACTGCTGCTGCCTGCTCAATCGTTCCTTATTCTGCATCGGAGCAGCTGATGACTCCTACCTACACACAGGTGCTTGGGGCTTTTTTCTGCCTGTTTCTTCAACTTATGAAGATTGCTTTGAGCACTGTTCTTGTCCTCCTCTGTTCCCATGGCAATGCCCCACGAGGAGGTGTTTACAAACCTTGTGATCTCTCCCAGTATCTAAGTTATTAACAGAGGCTGAGCAGGACTGAGCTAGCAGTACAGCCATCCTGTCTGAGGGGGACGTGCCTTCATGTCTGAGTACGAGTATCTTGCTCCCAGCTAACAGTATTTCCCTCTCGCCTGAGCTTCTCTATCCTGTTTACAAGCTTGTCATGTGAGTCTGCATCAAACTCCTTGCTACACTCCTGATACATGACACATGAATTGCTTGTCTCTTACACGCCAGGCCTGTCAGAGGCTCACAAGAGTATTTTATTGCTCTGGTTTCAGAGACCAGGATCTTTTTAAAACAGAAGCCTAAAAATCAAACACTACCTGAACAGTATGGACGAGGTAGTATCGGAATAAGCTGGTTTTCAGCTTGTTCACTGTTGGCCGGTACACATCTTCCAAACGGCTGAAAAGGCGTCGGTCGAGATAACTCCAGTAATCCCGAAGGGCTGCCAGATCATAGCTCTGAACAAACTGCTGCAGCTGGTCCACTATCTTATCTACCTAAAGAGGGCAAAACGGGGAAGACTGCAGTCACATGAGGGCTCTTCCAGCACAAGAGACTTTCTGTAACTTAATGCTGAGAAGCTTTAACTGCACAAATAATATTACAATCCAGCACTTATGCATTAGCTATTTTCCTAATCCTGGAAACACTCTGCATTTTGTATTAGCATTCTTCCACTCTGCAGCACCCTTCAAATAAAAAAAAGAAAGAAACATGAAAGAACATAGCCAAACAGATTTTGACAAAAAGATTACGTTATGTTAAGCACAGTTGGTGGGGTTTTTTGCAAGTAAGCAAAACTTTCAGCTTCTTTTAAAAGCCAGTTGATAATGAAGAAACAGGAATAATATGATTAAATGTTGAAAACTCAAGTGCAGCACCTGGAAAATAGTATTATTTTTAGACTAAAAGTAAAAAAGCCCTGTGTTTAGCCAAAAGAAAGAGGAAGAAAGATCCATTGTACTGCAATCTTTGAAGTACCTTTATCTTTAATAATATAATCTACTAACAAGGCAGGCATAAAAGTTTGCAACAGAAATTTTTTTTGTCATTATGTCTCTTTGAAAATCATTTCTGCAATATGAATAAGGCCAAATGGTGGTGCGGGAATATATTTTTCATCCAGTGATTTCTGATGGCCGAGACAGGCACCAGGAAAAAAAGAAGAAAAAAATCTGCACCCTATACAAAATCCAACTATCAAAGTTGTTTAATATGTGGTTTGCTCCCCTGTCATCAGTTAATGTCGTAGGACATCATCCAGCCTCTACCTCTGCGGCTTCCTACAGATAAAGGAAACTGAAGTCTGTGACCCCAGCACTCCCTTCTTGGACAATATAATTCCAATTAAATCAAGCATTTGCTGACCTCTAAGCATTAGCAAAGTGCTGGTGTTTGAAAAAATAAAAGCAACATGCTTTTTGAATGATAAAGGCAGTGGTTGTACTGCCGGCTGAAGAAAAATTGTTCAAAACTGTTCAAAACACTACATTCACTGCCCAGAACTGCTGCTACAGGAACACGGAGCTCACAGACAGGACTGAAACCGTATTTTCGAGGCTGGCAAACTCTCCGCCGACTTCCACGCATCCCGCAAGCGAGCTGGTGCTTAAGTCATCCCAAGGAGGGAGCGGAGCTGTAAAGCCGCTGGATACAAATGTCACGGCTGAGAGAAGATCTGGGCAAAGAGCCGCCGCTGCCCTCTCCTACGCGCGTCTCCTCCGTTCACCCTCCCCACGAACCGAAGAATCCTCTGGTGATTTCCACCTCGGACGTGGGGTCCGCGGACGGGCCGAGCAGACCGCCGCCCGGTGGGCGAGCGAGCGGGCAACTGCGGCCCGCGGCTGGGAAGCCAGGCGAGGGGACGGAGGCCTTGTGTCCCCCCCCCGTCTTCTCCCCCCGTTCCCCGCCGGGAGGCTGCGCGGACAGAAGGGCGGCAGAGCCGGGCGGCCGCCGCCGCCACGCAGGGGGGGGGGGGTCCCGCCGGCGGCGCGGCCGGGCCCCGCCGCCCAACCCAGCTCACCGCCGCCGCCCGGCCCCGCTTCCCCTCACCGCAGACCCCGGAGCCGAGGCGCGGAGGGCCGCCCGCGGCCTGCCAGGGGACCTGCGTCCCGCCCGCGGGGGTACCCGCGCCCCGCCGGGAAAAGGGTGGGGGGACACGGGACAGGCGCCCGCCGCTCACCCGGAAACCCTTCTCCCGGTCCGCCTTGATCTCCGCGTCCAGCTGCTTCAGGGCGGCGGTGAAGCCGCGGAAGAGCAGATACTCCCGCACCAGCTCGTCCGTCCGCTCCGCCGCCGCCGCCATGGGGGAGCCGCCGGCTCCGCCCGCCCACGGGCGGGGAGCCCGGCCCCGAACGGAACGGCCCGGCCCGGTGCCGGGAGGACTACAGCTCCCGGCGTGCCTTGCCGCGCCCTCCCAGCGCAAGGCACGCCGGGGCTTGTAGTCCCCGCCGTTGCACATGCGCACGGCCCGCCCGCCTTTTCCCGCCTCTTCCTTGCGCTCCCCCACACACACACACTACGCCTACAGCCCGCGTTTTTCCCGCTTTCTTATTGGCCGCCGCCGGGCGCCGGCTGCGTGCCGATTGGCCCTCCGCCACGTGCGGCTCGTGTTGCTGGGCGCGGGCGGGCAGAGGCGCGGAGGCGGCCATGGGAAGGGGGCCGGGCCGGGCACGGTGGGGTCGGTCGGTCGGTCGATCCCCCGGAGGCGTCTGGCGTGGGGCCCTCACGGGTTTCCCCGGGAAGAAACAGCAGGGGCAGGCGTTCTTACCTCTAGGCCGTACTTGCGGTCGGTAACAGGGCGGGGGGCATCGGTCGGGTTGCCAGGAAAGGGCTTCCCCAGGCGGGCGCCTGGGGCTCTGTCAGGCCGGCGGGGTGGCTGCAGTGGGCCCGGCTGGGCATGGATCTGTCCCTGTCACGCATGTAGATGTCTGGTTATCGTTGCCTGCTCTGATGTCACAGTTAATTGGGGGGGGAAAAAAAAAAAAAAAAAGGCAATGCTGTGAAGAAGTCTGTCTTTTAGTACCGTCGGTGGGAGCGGAGGAGTCTCAGCGCTTTGTGAAGCCGAGCCCTGGATATCCCATGGAAATGGAGCATCAAAGCATTGCGGGGAAGGGTGCAGGAGGTGGGAGGTTTGTCTTGGCTGTGTTTCGTGCCGCTCAGTTTGTCAGCGGTAGATGAAGTTTTAGTCAGTACTTACAGATGGCATCCTCCAGGCAAAGAGAAGATTTCAAACCCCATTATTTCCTATGGAAAAATGAGCTGGAGTGCTCTTGTTAGTCACCCTGAGCTTTCCTTTTTTTGTCTGTCCTCTACGCAGGCTGTAAGATTTCTTTTTCTTCACTTACATATTTATTCAGTAGAAGTAAATGTTGCATTGCAGCTTTTGATGGAGACAGCTGGAGACTGTAGGAAGACACATGCCAGAGTGAATCCCAATCCCCTGACACACCTGCAAGAGGTGGAACCCCACGTGGCAAAGCGGCGCTTGGCACAGGCACGCCACCGGGCTACGCTGGCAAGACTCTTCAGCGGATTGCGGGAAGCTGTTTTATCCCAGTCAGACAACTCAGCCTTAAAGGTGCGGAGCAGTGACCATTTCTCTATGCATAGCTACTATACATGGGTATGTTTAAATTTAAACAGGTTTATTAGGATGACCACTGTTATCTTCACGGGTGCCAGCGTGTGTGTGTAATTTCACTGTGTGCAGCTTTCCTGGATCGCTTTTACTTTAAAGCTGCCAGCTCAGCGTAAGCAAATTGTTCACTTTGTAGTCTCTGGGTCATGGGTTTATCATGTGCCTTATCTGCACTTTTATTACGGGGGTTTTGCAGCTTCTTTATAGCTTTGTGGCTTCTTTATAGTGTTATGGAAACAAACCAAGGGATCCCATGATGAAGCAGAATAGTGAGTTTAGGAACAGAAGAAGTTGTAGGGGAAGGAGTAATTCATTCAGCCATATGAAGTGCACTCTGTCTTCAAGACACTCTGGAAAAGTAAGTCAGGAAAAAAACACTAGTACTGCTTATTGGTCTCTACTAAACTAAGAAACTATTTAATTGACCCAAAATGCTACTGAAAAGATGGATATTACCATGTTCAAGGCAGAGGAATAAACATCAGAAGTCCTTTTATCCTCAACTCTGCCACCAGTTCATTTAGTTAGATTGGGTACTTTCAGTTTTCCAGTGTGTAAAATGGAGAGGGTAATGACTGTTCAGGACAGGAATTGTCCTTGTAAAGGGCTTTGAGGCTCTGAACATGCGAAATACTGCTATCTAGGGCTTGTGCCTGCTGAGCCCCTTGCCTCTCGTGCAGGTCGAGGTGAGAGTTCAGTTTGCCATGTTCTGAACAAGATGCAAGTTAAGCTGAAGTCACCGTGATCTCTGAAGACAAGACTAAACAGATACTTGTTCTGTCTAGTCTAAGGGGACTATCTCCACATACCAATTCTTAAAATTGCTTTTTCATAGTATCATATGCCCCTTGTGCGACTTTTGGGGGCCAAGGAAGTTCAATATCTTCAAGACCCTAAATACAGAAGTTCACTTGTAATCCTAGTGCTTAGTGCTGGCTAAAATATCCAGCGTGAAAGCTCTGTGGGGTAGACATCCTGTCTAAGGTGATCGTGGATGGTCTCACCAATCACATAAGTCTTGAAATATTTTTGAGATGTGTATGCTTAAATGCGTTGCCCATATGTTCTCAGTTATGCTTGCTATAAATGATGAAGGAATGATGTGCAGCACTGAAGTTATTCCAGTTAACATCGGTGTAGCCGAGAGTAGAACATGGCAAAGGCTTCTCCTAGCTAAATTCTCATGGGAAATGATTAGTAAAGTCTGATGCCTAAAGTTGGTAGACATCCAAGAAGACTTCACAGCATGGTGTTTCTGGACATACTTCAAGAAGAGAACGATCCAAACAAGACCATTTGCTGATGAAAGAAGATCAGAGTTAAGTAGCAAATGTCTATGTGACTGGGTGTTCTGTGTATGTAATGCATAATATATACCCAAATATTTTTATTCTATATGTAAGTTTGCTCTGGTATTAGTTCTTTCCCCTTTTCATATGGATAAGGGTAGCTGGTGAAACAAGACAGTTGTTTTCACAGAGACATCGAGATAACTGAAGGTCAAAATGAAGGAAGAGTGAAGAAAACAACCAAGGCATGTTAAAACATGAATCTAGTCAGAGCAGAGAGCAATCAGTTCTGATTTCTTCTTATGTTTAGTATCAGGTTTTGCGTAAGGCTAAGAAATCTATCCAGAAGCTGGAGCAAACCTTGGGTTCTTTTCTGAAGATGAAAGGTAACTGTATGCAAATATTTGCCTTAGACAGAGTGCCTGGACTTGTTTTTTATTTATTTCTTAAATAGAGACAGGTATGCAGCTGAGCCCATTAAAGCATTAGAGCTAACCGTGGCTTTAGTTGTAGCAATAAGCAAGGGATAGTGAAAAGTCTGTCGACCCACTAAGCGCTGCACCTCAGAAATCCCCCTCTGACTCTCAGCCATTCCTACCCCCTCCCCAGCCTAGGTGAAGGAAGGAAACAAGTAATTCCTGCTATCCCATGGCAGCAGGCAGTTCAGGCAGAGTGCCCTTGTCACCCTGCTGCCGATTCACCCCCAGCAGGTGTGGGGCTGGCATGGGTCCCCACGCTGCATGCTTGGGCTCCCACTGAGAGGCTGCAGGAGCGTGTGTGCTCCTCCCAGCCGCAGCGACGTGGGGCAGTGCAAGTCACAGCCATCACGAGCACCCAGCGTTGCGAGTCAAGCACAGCCAGAGCTTAAATTTCGGCAGGCTCTGGTGTGAGGTAAAAAAGGACAGAGAAACTGTTGAGGATTTCCTAGTATAGGAAAGGGAAGCCTCTAAGAATTTACTCTGATAGAAATGGGTAAGAGAGATGCTGCAGCTTGGCGGGTTGTCTTCATGCGCTCCTCTGTTACCACCTGTGACACCATGCGTCACGCTGGTCTAGCATGTGCTGTCAGCAGTTGAGGCAGCTCCTGCTGCGGGGCTTCACGCCCTCGCCAGCGTGGCTTCTGTTTACTGATGCTGGCCACTGCCTCCAGGGGCGGCAAGTAGGCCGGGGGGCTGATGGGGTAGAGACTTTGGACATGCCTTTGTGTCCCTTCAAGTGTCCAAATTAGCGTCAGCTAGAAAAAAACACTGCTATTAATGCAACTTGCACCTCCAATAATTTTCATCAACTAAAAGTCCCAGTGCTTAAAATAAGCAGTCTCCTCTGAACCCACATCCTTGGATAACCCATAAAAGTCAGCCATAGGTAGAAGCAATAGTTTGATAGAGCAAAATTGAAGGGGTAACTTCCCCTTGTATTTACTTGCATATATGTACAATTCGTACTGCTTGTGAATCATGGGTTGGTTGTCAGAGGTTTTTACGTGCAATTTCCTCATTATGTGGCAATCACAAAATACTGTGTTGACTAGTGCTTGCCTGGACTTTGATTTGCTGGTTGTTTTCACCATCAGTTCTGTCAGACCAACGTTAGGAAGAAGGCATTGATTCTAAGTTCCTCAATGATCATAAACTCCCAATAATGCTAGTTATTGTAGGAGGAGCAGAAGTTTCTCCTTTCACATCATTTTTGCCTGACGAAAAGCTCTGGCTCATAAAGAACCAGTTGTTGAAATTATTCTGTTTGATTGGGGCTGAGAGAGAGAGGGAAGCCAAAAGTGCCACTGATGTGACAGTACCTTTCTACTCACAACAGAGTCCTTCAGTCTGGAGGATGGGAACCCATCCAGCTTGGAGGAAGTCAGGGAGGAATATGTCAAGAGGCACTTCAACAATCACAGGTAAGGGCTTATACCAATCAAGGAAAGATGATAATACTTTGCATTTGCTTCCCTCCCAGCATCTCTGAACCTCTTTGTCATTGTTACTGAATTTCCAAGCAGAGGCCTTTCATCGTGAGGAAAAGATGAAGAGATTTCACCTGGACCCCTGTTATGCTGTACAGTGCACAAACACTTTAAGCGTATTGTTGGTCTCATTTCTAGTCAGTGCTTGTAATTCCTTTCCCTTCTATGTAGCTGATCTCCACCAAGGACTTCTCATTTGCTGGCAAAGCGAAAGGAGGAGGAGAAAGCTGGCTTGGGAAGAATGGCCCTGGACTCGGGAGTGACCATGACAGGGGCCTTATTAATCCAGTTAAGAAGTTGCTCATGTGGCTTTTTCTCCTGTGTGTTCTTTCCAGCACTGCACCAGCCTTGGAAGCTGTGAGTGAGAGTGACTCTACCGTCTGGTGTCTGACTGGAGAATGTGAAAAACAAACACTGGAAGAGGATGGGAAGCCAGAATTGATCCAGTCTTCAGAGACTTCATCCCCAGATCTGGTGGAATTTGAACGGTAGGTGCACCCCACGTTGCCTTCAGTTTTTTAACTTGTTGGCATTAACACTGTGCATCCAGTTACTGCCATTCATGCAGCCCTGCTGGAGCCTGCATCTGCTTTGCAGAAGCCTTGTGCCAGCAGCTTTGGCCCTGCTGGTGATGAAGCTGAGCACCTCCCAAGTTCCTTACCTGTGACTTGCATGTGAATGGACTCCCAGCGTCGTAGCAGCCCCCAGGTCTCCAGGCCTTGGAAAATCCCTGAGGAAAGACAAAAAAATTTCTTTCAAGTGTGTCAGTCCCTGTGTGGCCATGCTTTACCACTCTCCATAGGGCTTGCAGAGTAAGATGCAACATACCTGCTAACAGTAGTGGTTTAACAGGCAAGCTGAGATGGAATAGGAGGTTATTCATCCAGAATGATTTATGCAGGTGCCTGTCCCTGTGTGTTTGTGGTATCAGTACCACTATCAAGCTGTATCCCTGCAATGGGGCTAGGTTTTAGGAACATAGGAATTGCTGCACCAGGTTAAATTCTCAAGAGTCTAGCTATGTGTGTTCTGGGGAGGTGCAGGAACCAGAGGTAGGCAGATACTTTTCCCCACAGTGATGTTCATCCTGCCTCTAATGGCATTGTTATGAGGAGCATTGTTATGAACACTGTTGCTCCTTCCAGAAGTAGACCCATAGCTCCTGGCAGCTTGCAGTACCTTTTTTGTTGGATCGGAGCAGGGTAAGGCTGGATGGGACCGGGGAAGATCATGTAGTCCTCAGCCTGCGGGCTGCAGAATAGTGGTGGTCTGGAAGATATCAGAAAACACTCCTCAAAATGCAACAAGGGAAGGTGGAGGGGAACCTAAACACTTACATGTGTGTTACATTTATAGCTAGGGCGTGTGAGACTGTAACCTCCTTTAGGATCAGCTCCTAAGTGCCTGATTCAGGACCTAAAAAGACCACTGTTCTCATGTCAGTGGTCCATGTGTTTTAGTCTGGGGTTGTAATGGTAAAATTACTGGGTTTTTTCAAAGTTATTGATATCTTAAGACTGAGTACATTATTCATCATATTCTTCCCCTTGCTGTCAGACAGCACTAGGAGGTACTTAGAGGTCATGGATGCTTTTCCTAAAGGATAAATTATCATTTCATCATAAAGATTTGAGAAACAGATGGATGTCTAATCTATCCTGTACCATCAAGCAGAGTCAATTTCACCCTAACTGTTCCAGAGTTAAGAATATGCAGTGCAGGAGAATCCACAGCTGCAGCTGGCATCCTCTTCCACAGCGTCACCACCATAAACAAAAACTTCCGCAGTTCCTTCTTCTCTTTTGCTTTGAACTGGTGCTTATTTATAAAATTCCCTTGGATTATTGCGTTTTTCATCAAACTGAGACTGCAGCTGTGCCAGCAGATGGCACCAGCCTCCCGCTACTGTTCCTACTTTTGCTCTTGTGAGAATTAGAGGTAGCTGTGGTAAGGTATCATTTACAAGACCTTGAAAAGTGCTGAATCAAGATTTTCTGGGGGAAGTAAGCTCTATTCATCAAAGACTGCACAACAGAGCTGTAAACACCTGACTTTCTCCTTCTTCACTGACAAGGTAGACCAGGGCCTGTACTGTGTGGACTCTGGCACTTATCCTACACTCTTATGGCAGACGGCAGCTGGTTCGTAGCTAATTCTTCTCAAAAAATGATCTTTTATAACAGGCATAAAGCAATAGAGACTCTTCAGCAAAGAAAATAACAGGCTTTTGGTGACTGTCCAATCACATTATTTGGGCAGCATCAGAAAAGCTTTGAGCTTCAATGGACTAGGTTTTTTTTCCATGTCCAGCAGCAGGAGCTACACTGGTAGGACTACACAGTACTCTGTCCAGTGCAAAATGTGGTTGTCTCCTTGCAGCTGGGAAGGAAATAGTGAAGTCATGGTTCAAGCTTAGTTTCTTTAGCAAAGCAATCTAGTGGTGATTCATATTCTTCTGTTTGAGAAACTCCAGATCCTTTGTTTGGAGCTGGACATCCAGAATCCTTAGTGAGCGCAATACCTTACATGAGAACGCTTATTCCCCTTCCGGTATTTTGTCTCCAGCAATGGTGGAAAATACTCCAGAGTATGGAAACTGGAGTTTAAACATATTTATACTTGCATGCAGAATTATCTTAAGATTTTCAATATTGATTTGCTGCAACAAGTAATTCTTTTTTTTTTTTTTTTTTTTTTTTCAAAAAGAAAAGACTGAACTATTTTGAGTTACTTTGTTATGCAATACTGTTCAGTTAATCAGGAAATGTGCTCATTTGGGACATCTTCCAAGGAATCACTTTGAGCCCAAACTTAGTAACAATGACTGCTGTTTATAGAACTCTTGGTTTGTACTCCTTTGATCTTGTTATTTTCATCTGAGAAGCTCTAAGCATGTAATTAACGTAAAATAACCTTCAGTGGTGCTTTCCAAAGTAGACATTCTTATCCCTGGTTCACTGTGCCGCACAGTGCTAAGAGAAGAAGCGGGCTCATTCTGAGATTTAGTCACCGGGTTGAAATTGCAACACTTGGGTTCCGTTACCAGTTTCACTACAGAGTGCATAGAAGTAAGTCTTAGGGATGCATTTCCTCATATGTAAAACGGAGGAAATTGAGCTCCCATGCTTATTTAAGTCAGAGCATCCAGGCCTGGGGTAGTCTCTTTCAATCTGCATGTATAGTACCTAATATGTCAGGATGTGACCTCAGCCAAGGCTTTTAAGTGTAGTGCAATGCCAGTAAAAGTATAAAAAGTGACTTATAGTGTAAAAGCCTCAGGATGCAAAGGCAAGTAACTTAAAATTTATTAAATGCCAGAATGAGGTTTGCCTGTGCAACAAGTACCGCCTGCAGCGCCTGGAGCTTCTGTTGTGAGGCAGTCCGCTGAGGCTGTGGCTGGAGCCTGTCTTTTGCAGATGAAATCTTGGCAGAACAGAGTTGCTAAAATCTTCAGTGTTGGGCAACCTTCAGTAATTGTATGGAGTCTTAGAGAGGGGAGACAGTGAAGTAGTTATGAATCAGAGCTATTCCCCAGTCTCCTGCTGATTTACAGTAGATGGCTGCCTCATAGCCTGCTCTTAAGAGGTGCTCCCTTTCCTTTCATTACAGATACCTGTATTTTTATAAGCACACAGTGGACCTGCTGATAGAGCATGGAATTGTTCGCACTGAGGAGGTGCCTCTTCCTGAGGTCTCCACAGCTATTTCCCACCTCTGGCAAGAGCTTTCTGAAGAAAGGAGAGACAGCATCTTGCAGTACTGTAGCCAGAGAGATTTCCTCATGGATCCTGAGGCTGCTTGTCAAGAGCCTGCATGCACTGAAGGTAGTGTGAGGGACAGCCGAGGTAACAGTGAGGAAGCCAGTGGTTCCTCAGTCTCCACACCAGAGGAAGTAAGTGCTGAGTAACATACATGGTCTGCCTCTGAAACTCCAAGCCTTCAGATGCTAATTGGCTCTGCAGCTTTTAACTGGAAACATACAGTAGTTGTAATTAAGCTTTCTCAAGACTACTTGAATGCATAAGTGGGGACAATAAGCAGTCTTTGAGTAAACGCCTGCACCAAATTTTTTCTTGGTAAGATACACAGCAAGCTATAGGAGTGCAGTGGTAGTAATCCTGCTAGTCTCCACTGACCTGTAGAGTGTCTGTGCTAAGTAACAGTTAAATTTGCTCTAACTTGCTCCAGGGGGAGGGAAGAAGAACGTGAATTATACAGTTGCTGTGCTCTGCAAACTCTCCAAGAAGCACAGATTATCTAAACACAGAAGGAATACTGAGTTTGCCAAGGCCTGCTGTGTTTTGGGTTGGGTGGGTTTTTTTCATCAAAGCACTTGGTAGCAAAGAGAAAGTATTTGTAGACCAGTTCCAGTGGAACAGGGCTAATGACTGCCTGTGCCATGCATCTCTGCAGATCCAAGAAGTCAGTGACTGAGTAGACCAGGGCATTTGTTAAAAAGAGATGAAATAACAGCCAACTCTTTGTAAACTGTTCCTGGAGCACTGATTACTTAAGCAACTAGCTGCTCAAAGACGTGTGATTTTATTAGCTGCAAAGGAGGGACAGATGTCTACCTTTAGCATATAAGTAAATTGCATTGACAAGTGCTTTTTGAGTCACAGGACACAACTCATATTGCTGACCTTCTTAGGAAATGTCATGGGCATGTTGTATGTACAGTACTTTCTGGCACAGAAAATGTGTGAACTGTATTATGGCAGAGTGAACTAATGAGCTTATCGGTCTGTCACAGGATGCATCTTAACTCATTTGTAAGCCAGGTTGCACACCGAAAATCAGATTTGGGGAGACTGGCTGGTACAGCTGAGATGTCCAGCCGTAAGCAGCAGCCCACAGTCAGGTCTCTAAAGCACTGATACAATTCATGGTTTTTACTGATTTTTGGGGCACATGTAATGTTAAGTCTAATACCTAGAGGTTGAAGCACAGGCCTAAGGGAATGGACTAACCTTGTGTTCCTAGTCATGAAATACAGTTATTCCTATTATTCCTGTCTCCACAAAACCCTCTTGGTTTACTCTGTTTACTCTAGCTGTAAATGTACCTGTTAAATGGAAAGAAAAAGTATCGTGCTTTTAAAGAATTCATTATTAAAAATGATGCCCTAGGTAAAACTTTTAGGTGGCTGGATATGTTGACATCTGAAGTGTTTTCTCTGATAGGTAATGTTTGAAGATGCATTTGATGTTGCTGCTCGTTTCCTTGACAGAAGCGAGACTCAGGGAATGTCTAGCCAGAGGTAAAGTACCAACTCGCCCCTTTTGCTAGACAAAGTAAGTTAATAGCCCACTGTCAATACTCCATGGCAAGTTTTCTGTGTAGTAATGCAATAGCCTAGCTTCCTTTTTTGTGGTAAATTTTTAGTAAATGGTTAGAATAGCAGCCTCCAGCAATTGTGCTTGTAATAATACTGTCTCTTAATGTGCAAAAGTGAAATTATTAGTAGGCATTTATGGCAGAATCAGTAAGAATCCCTTATTAAGAGCATCACTTCAGGATAACTGGGGTCCTTCTGATTTTCTTCTTCACTCTGTGTAGCTTTCCATCTTTTCAAATTACAATATTTGTAATGTTTTCCTTTTCTCTGTCTCACTTGCTAGGTCTATAAGGACCATAAGGCATTCTCTGGATAAGTCAGTTAATCATAAACTGTACTCTCATTTAATGAGACAAAAAATTATAATTTTTTTTAACACTGTCTGAGTTACCTTTTTCAAGTACCCTAATTCAATCACAAGGAGGTGATCAAGCTTAAAGTGTGGTTGACCTGAACAGTAACATCAAAGAAACACAAGACCAATTAAATAATAACATCTCTTTCCTCTGCAGGTCAGATGAGTTATCTGAAACAGAACATGTCAGATACAAAGCTGGCACTGCCTTTGATTTTTCGCAGTGGACCAAAGAAAGGAAAGGGTTGCTTTCCTCAAGAGGAAAATCACATTATGACTCATCTTTTATGCGTTCTTGCTACTTAGTCTTCATTAGGATTGTTTCACTTTGCAAATAGTGTTTTTAATCTGTTTTTTTTAAATCCCATTTTCTACTTAGTTTTCCATATTTAGAGAGTTCTTCAGTGTGAATCTCTTTTTCTTTCACCAGCATTCTACCTTGCACTTCCAGAACAGAATGAATGGAAATAAGGTTGTTTTGGCTGTTGATCAGAATATACTTGAATACATAATAAAGGTTAAAATAAGACTATGTATTCCTTAATACTGCAGTGTATTGCCATCATCTTTGCAATCTGTTTTAGGTCCCAAATTAGATCAGTATTTCAGTAGTCAACATTTCTCTTGTTCCCTTCCTTCCTTATCACTCTGCCTTGTAATTCTGGACTGAGGCGTGATGGCAGAACTTTGTAAAATCCCAGGGAGAATATAGAGGTGAGGTCCAGAATGAATATCTTAGCTTTTTGCCAGTTACCTGTTACCTGAGTACAAACCTGCCAGTGATAGCTAATATGTCATTTCACGACCACATGTTACCGCATTCACTCTAAAACTTTACGAAAGAAGTCAAAGCTGTTCCTCTGAACAACCCTACAAAATATACTACCAAATAACCATTGGTGCTCTCTGTTATAATGGATATATACTTTTCCTCAAAACAGTGTTACTATAGCTGTCATGTATCAGTGGATCTCTTTGTTGTTTCTAGTTTCTTGTCTTGCTGTTCTCTGTGCTTACATATCTTCCTTGCATTTATTAGACAGTATCTCGTCCATACGTCCACCTCCACTCCCCCCTTGCTTGGCTATTGTCTTTAATATCAGAACCGTCTTGAAAACAATTTTAATCTTTTTTAATTTATAAGTAAAATGTGGAGGAAAGAAAGTAAGTAGGAAGAGAAATGAGGGAACAGGAAATTAAATATAGTATCTGGTTCCATTTTCAGTTCAGCATTTGCAAGCTGCACTTCTGAAAGTCCAGAGGATCACCACAGACTCTATCTGCAGATCACTGACTTCCTGAAAAGCCTTTTCTTTGCTAATACACAGTTTTGCCAGGTAAGCTTTGCCAAAGGATTCTTTATAGAAGGAGTAACGTATTTCTGTCATTGTCAGAAAGGGATTTCTGTTTTCTGTACCTCTGATCATATTGTCCAGAATCATTACAAATAAGAACTTGGGGTTCATCACTTCAGATGTGTCATTCCAAAAGGTCAGTAGAATTGCCTTTGTAAGAGGCAAAGTGCGAGGTATTATTACTGCTTTGAATATTATTCAAAATGGCAAATGACATGAGGAATTTTTTTTTTATTATTGTTTGCATGAAAGTTCCTTGTGGAAAAGCTTGAGTGATCTCATCTGAGCAGGCAAAGCTCACTTTGCAGTTCTCATTAATCCCCGGCCGCTTCATTCTGAGCTCAGTAGGACCACCTTCTGCTTGTCTGGGTGCCAGGTTCCCTACCCTGAGCCCTCCACTGGCAGGCCTTAGGAGTCAGGTATTCGTGTTCTTGAAAGAGCTGATAAACAGCTGCTGAGCTGCCTCTTAACCTCAGCCTACTGTTGCAGGTTTGCTGAGCCAGAAGTCGTTGTGTTTGCAGTGTTCTTCCTCCCCTTCTTGCCCTCCTGCCAAGGATGTGGCTCAGAGCTTGCACATGGGTGGAGGACTGAAAGGGAGATATCCCTCAGTCAGAGCATGCTTGTTTGGGCTCAGAGTCAATTGTATCTCCACAGTAGCCACTATTTTGCTATTTTCTATCGCCTAGCTTCTACCCAGTCTCTGTTACTTGAGCAGATGCTCCTTTAAAGGAAATCGAGTGTTAGCGATGAGGGGTAATTAGGACAGAACACAAAGCAGAAACTAGTGTTGCACCACTATCTGAATCTATCACATAGTGACTGCTGTGTGCCATTTGGTTCCACCATCTCAGGGAGACAGTAGAACTAGAGGAGGTTCAGAGAATGGCAGCAGGCACAGCAAAAGGCATTAAACAGAAGCTACCAGAGTAGGACTCTTCTGCAAAAAAAGACTGAGGGGTACCATGAGAGAATTTTGATCCTAAATGGTGTAGATTTGGTACACAGAATGATTATTCATTGTGTCTAACACCAGAAGAACTAGAAAGCACTCAATGAAATGAACAAACAGCATATTAAAAAATACTTGCGCATGCAAATTACCAGATTTTACTGCTGGGGCATCAAACCGTTGACAATTACTAAATCTGAAGGTACAGATACAATTTCCAGCTCAGAAGGTCCTCACAGCACAGTTTGCCGTAATGTGGGAGCATATATTGTGGAACAGAGCACACTGGATGCACAATTCTTGCACTTTCTGTCTAAACATCCACTCCTGGCTGTTGTCAGAGACCAGCCACTGATCTACATAGCCCTTTGGTCTGTGAATAGCTATGTTCTTCATAAGGGCAGCGCTCTTCCTGTGTTTATGTAAATGACCGTGAACTGAGCATGCCTAGAAAAGAAAGAAAAGCTTCAGGCAAGATGCTGTATTTTCCGGTTTAAAATTTCTTTTGTGAATATCATGCCTGGCAGCATTAGGTGGACCCATTTTGTCCTTCTGTTTGGTGCTGCATTGTTGTATGTGAGCCCAAGTCCATCTCACTGGTCCCAGATGAGGTGGTATGAGAAGAGATAGTGTCTCTTTCTAGCTTTAAAGAGGCACATTTGAAATAAGACTAGGAGAATGGGAGTGATGGGAAGGAACACAGGCAGCAAAAGAAGCTGTACTGCAAATTGGCAGTTGACTCAGCTCTGTGGATCCAAAAGGAAATAAAAGGCTGCGCGCACTTCTTTTAGGCAGGAACTTTGAGTTGTCTGTGATAAAACAATAAAAAGGGAGTTTGAGCAGAAATCACCCAGGCTAAAGAGTGCTTTATAATAATATGAAGGTCACAGTCTGTTTTGGATTAGATAACTGCAGTACAGCACATCTAGAGAGTCCTGCCAAGAGGCAAAAAAAAAAAAATAAAAAGACTGACAAGAATTTTTTGTTTTGAGAGCAGAAATTCAGCTCCATCTCAAAACAAACAGATTGAGGCAGTTATGGAAGTGGTTGCAGAGTGGGGATAGGAGATGTTCCACCTAGCTTGAAACACAGCAACTCAGGCAGCAGCAGAGAGCTCAGTCTAAGCTACATACCTTACCCCAGAAACTGGGCTACTCAGAGCATTGGAGACTCCTGAACTTCACAGGGAAGGGAGGCCTTCCTGCTTATCTCATGGGTCTGACTGAACCCCTGCAGACCATTCCCCCTCCCTTGATATGGTACTTGTGCCAGTGCTACACTAGCTCAGGAGTTTGGGCAGTGCTGGGATAAGTTATCCCAAGGATAAAGTGATGTTCTGGTGCACTGTGCACACACCTTGTAGAAGATAGAGAGGTGGGTAGCAGGTACCTTACCAAGGCACGTGATGTGCACCTGACTGAAATACGAAAGGCAGCTTATGGTCTCCTTTCCTTTCATCTGCAGAGCTGATGAGGTGACGGGTTTTATTGCTGGTCATTACATGCCAGTGCTATGTTATGCTATTTCTGGTTAACTGTCCAGGTACACAGTACTACTGTCGGCTTGTGTATGTTCACTGTTCGTAGTCACAGCTCCACTGAGTGCAGCTCCTCTTGAGCCGCTGCCCTGGCTCTCAAGGCTGCCAAGGGCATGCACCCCGCTGGTATAAAATGCTTGAGAGAGACTCACACAAGAGGAGGGAGGAAATCATTTGGACAAGGAAAGAGAAGGCTCTTAAAAGGACAGTGACCCAAAAATGAGAACAGGAGCATGCTTCCATGGTACATAGTAGAGAAATATTTCTGAGCATGAGATTATTTAAGCAATCTTGTCATTTTTCAAGAGCTGTTGTCTTAAGGACACATCATAAGATGCTGGGCAGCAAAGGTAGTAAAGAAGTAATTTAGACTGAGGTCCAAAGGTTTTACAATATCTAAGTGAAAGACTGGGTTTTTTTCTAAATAGCACTGAACACCTTTGCATCTTCAAAGGCACATTTTCTTTTAAAATTATGGATTTTAGATGAGTCACTTGACAAGCAAGTGGGATTTAGTGCTCCTTAAGCTATATATTTTTTAAACAGCACCTATTTTTAAACACAGTCTTGTCCTAAAGAGTCTTGCATCAATGCAGAAGGTGGACTAGATGAACACTTTCATCTCCTAGCCTTTGATTTCTCAAGAGCCACTTTTATTCTCTGTAAGCTGGTGAAAGAGAAGGCCATTTCCTTCTGCTGCTAAAAGAGCAGCAAACTCTGAAGTCAGTAGAAGTTAAGGCCTCGAGGAAGCTCTCATATCTTCAGAGCCTGTTACATGACCCACTTGCTACCACAGTCAGTAACAGCTGTCTAAATGATGTAAATAGACACAGGGTGGAACCCTGTGATTTTAGAAAGAAATTGGTTGAAAATTTGAGCCATTCTTCATCAGGTGCCTCAGGCACTTGACAAGTGCTGGTTGCTGATTCAGAGAAGAAGGAGGGCTCATGGCGCATTAGCTGACAAACGGCAGCATTTGACCAACCCACTGTATATTTGAAACACGGTCAACTCCTGTGTTTTTTAATTCTGCTTGCCTTGGGGGGGGCTTTCAGGAAGAAGATCTTCAGTTCGATTATGAGACTGTGATGCTGAGGTGCACTGAGACCTTCGATGATGAAGATTTCTAAACAGTATCTCTGTTTGCTAATGTTTTGCCAAGCGTTGCTGGGTATGCCACGCACGTGAAGAGACTGCACCTCTTTCAGTGAAGCCCCTCTCTGAGCAGAGTGTGGAGACACTGTGTTAAAGTGGTTTGTTACCGTTGACTTCCCATTCCCTCATCAGTGCTTCTTGATATATCAGTTGAGTAATTTATAGCTTTAAAAGTTCCAGGTTTTAGGTATTTATAAAATCTTAAGAAATACTTTTGTCTATTGCTTTTTAATGTTTAACCTCACTTCACAAGTAAACTGAGGCATGTACAGTTAAGTGACCTTGCCTAGAATAAGCTGTGGAAGAGCTGCAGAGAGGTGACATCAGTGACAGCCTGCACACCCCCAGAGGATCCAGGTCTCAAACTGCAGCCTGCAAAAATCACAAAAAGTGCCCTGCACCCTGGCAGTGATTACTTTTCCGGTGCAATTTTTCAGCTTGGGCTGACAAGGAAAGAGGGATTTCCTCACAGAGAGTGAGATGAGCCTCTTCCATCTCTTGATGAGGACAGCAGCAGTGGCCACCCACTCTCAAATTACCCAGAGAAGTGCAGGCACAATAACACACTTTGGGTTATTTACTTTTGCACGGTGTGTAAAGCTGAGTGATCAGCCCTGAGCTCTTCTGCCACATCTCATTCTTTGATGACTAGTGTGCTGCTCAGATAGTGTCTTGGAATTAAAAATGCTATGAAGATGAATAAAATCACATCTCAGCGCTATCATTAAAGGCTCTCTGCAGATTTTGACAGATTGTATTGACAGTGGTTATGCTGAAGTCATGCTAACAGCCATCACGGAGAGAAAGGCTAAAAGTTCTATTTTAAAATCTAAACTAAAGCTGGCATGCCTAGGTATCCATCAGTCTACAGCAGCCAGGCTTTTAGGCTGAATCCAAGCGGGCTGGGCTGTGGCACAGCTCTGCCTTGGTGTGTAAGAGCATGCTACATGCAGCTGTATTCAAGCAAATACATTTGGAGCCAAGTACTGAAGTACAAGGGGAGAATAATTCCTCCAGAGCGCCTTCTGTCCCTGCGTTGAGGCTGTGGTAGCACTCCCAGGTGGATGTTTGCCAGGCTGTTGTGGTTGGAAGTGGGGGTGGGGGTCCTAATTGTAGATGCTGTTTGGGTCTTAAGAGCCCCTCTGAGTTCTCCAGGGTGCAGCCTTGCCTTTCCCTGGCCTTTCTAGTGTGCTTCTTGTGTACAGGCTGTCATTGTTGTGAGGCTATAAGCAATGCTGGCTCTCCTCCTCCTCTCCCTCGAATTCCAAAATGCCAAGCATGTGCATTCCCTGGGCAGTCTGGCTTTTGGGACACATGCTGGCTGAAATACATGTACAGACATTGCAGGGGATCCAAGGTGAAATCATTCTTTCCTTTAGCTAGTACAAGAGACATATATATATATATATATGTATATGTACCTACAGTAGTAAGTGTTTACATTAAGTTTCTGCCCGTGTTTTCTTACCTTTGTGTAGTTTTGGAGGGAAATATGTTAGTTTTTCTCAGGACTGAGGATATTCTTTCTACAAGCTTTTAGCTGTAGAAATCATACAGAGTTCTCTCACATCCAGTTCCATTTGCCACACAACATTTGGTCAGGTTCGTTACATTAATGATTCTTTCACCATGTCCATCTTAATTACTGCATCAGCTGAGGTCAAACTTGGCAATACTGGCATGTGCCGTAGGACAGCCATGTGAGTAGATAATGTTCGAGGGTTAACAACCTTTTCTTATTAGCCCTTCATCCCCACCCTTCTGAAGCCCAGTCCAGAACAGAAGTTAAAACAGTAGAATATTTCATTTTCAGATGACTTTCAGCCTGCCATCTACTGGGGAGACAGTTTTAAATGGACACCATACACTATTGTAGATGCATTCCCTTGATCATCACACGTGAGAGCTTCTGATGCTTCACCAGGAGAAGTTTAGGTGTAAGACTGGCCTGAACATTAATGTGAAACAACAGGTGTGAAAATGATAACTCCTCCAAATGGTGGCAGGCTTTGTGGGAGGTGTTATGACATTAAGGAGAACATGAAGAACACATTACTTTGGCTCCTCCTGCCACATGATCATAGTTTACAAGAGTGCAGGCCTGCCTGTAATGTGGGAAGGCAGTTTCCCCTCCTGCAGAGCTGACACTACACAGACAATAGCTGCTCTGCCTTGGCAGGGAAGCAGCCTTAATTCCTGAGCGCGTTATTGCTACGTGTGCGCGGGTACCGCGTTGTGCAGCGCTCAGTAGTTGGTCTGATGGAAATTTTTCATGAAAAAAAATCTGGAAGACGTAGGCTAGCAGGCTACTGGGGCAGGGCGGTGGGAAGGAGTTGGAGGCAGAAAGGCAGCAGGGAGGGAGGAGTGGGAAACATGAATGCATCCGTAGAAGTACGGCTGTTGCAGGGGTTTGGGTGGACCAACCTGAACAGGGCAGAGCGGGACCCAGTACACGACCGGTGTGCTGCAGCGTGGCAGCCCCTCACTTTACAACGCATTGAGCATAACATAGGGCAGTCCTACTGCCCAGGTCGCGTCGTCTTGTGAGAAAGCTGTGAAAATGAGCCTCTGATTAGTTCTGGAGCCAGTGCACCTAGGTACAAGCAAATACCCATCACTGGGTCTCCTCGACCAGAACAGCAGGAGCATCTGCCTGGACTTCCCAGTTAGCTGTCTGCCTCTCTGCAAAGCTGCGAGCAGGGTGACCACACACCTGGTTGAAATCAGTAAGTCTTGCTGCACTCGGGACTCAACAGTAGCACAAAGGGTAATAATACAGTTGACAGGTAGCTGGCTGTTCTCCAAGCAATCTGGGACAGCCCTCAAGTGTTCAGTTTTACACTTGAGGATCCTCTAATTTTCATTTATTAAGTAGCAAATAAACAGAAGCTATGTCCCTGCGGTGCAAAGCCAAAGCTGTTTCCAAACCTCAAGTGGCCACATGCAGCTGGGAGGAGTGGTGGCCCCGCAGCCTAACCCCTGCCTACTTCGTTTTAAAATCTGGAAATGTCCCCCTGAGGCAAATAGAAGGATATTTTATAAACATAAACACACCAAAGGGTGGGATTTTAAAGGACATTTAGGAGCCTGAGCTTGAAATACGGACGTAAACAGCTTCTGAAAAACTGCCTTCTAAGCCTTAGCAACAGCAGACACAGCTTTCCCCCCCCCAGCCGTCTGCACCTCCTGGGCCATAGGATGTGCCTGCATAGGAATGAGCCTCCCCTGGGGATGAGGGCCCCCCCCTCATGCCAGGAGCTGTAAAGTCATGCCCAGCTCTACTCCGAGGAGCTTGCAAGCCAAATACAGGACGGGGACGCAGACATGGCAGCAGGGCAGGAGAGCAGGGCGACAGCGTAACAGACGAGCAGTGTTCTCCATCCTTGGGGTGGGGAACAAAAAGCCAACTGAAGACTGATTTTCGTAGGAAGCCTATGCCAATATTATTTTTTTTTAACAGGGCTAAAGCAAATCTAAACCTCTGGCACTTGCCAGCATCCTAACATGTCTTACGAGGAGAAGCAAAAAGATACGGCTGCAGCCTCCACAGAGATGACACGGAGCCAGTAAAATTACTGAGGGTTCCCCGCTTGTGCTTCCCACCTTGCTTTTTCCATGTGGGGATCCCAACCGTAGCACCAGAGGAAATAGCCTTGCCTGGAAGCTGGAGCACCTGAAGGCTGTGTAGCACAGCAGGTTTTGGCCCTGTCGGTGTGGCTCGTGTACCTCGTTCATGAGCCGTGTATGCTGTTCCCATCTAAAACACTCCTCGGTGTGTGGCGGGTCTGGCCAGCAGCAGCCTGGCAGCTTCAGTACAGGACAGGGGAAGAGGGTGATGCAGGCTAACAACTGGCTCTCACACACGTGCTACAGCACGAGTAAATTCGAGAGTGATGATGAGTAAGACCATGGGTTTGTCTGCCAGATCCCCTGGGAGCATAGGCTGGCTCTAAATGAGCTTAGAGACGTAGTCAAGGTTGAAGAAGATACCAGAGCTGAGATGCCTGGGAATAGTCATCTCTGTAAAATCTGTGATGGGGGGTGGGGATCAGATACGCTTAAATGTACAAATCATTTTTTCTCCCAAAGACATAACAACCACAATCTTCAACGGAGGCACTCCAACCTGCCCACAGGAGCAAACTACTTATGCCATAATGTTTCCTCCCTTAGGATCCCAGTGCTCACACAATTGATCTATTCAAGCTTCATTCACTCCCAAAGCAAAAAAAAACCCCAACAATATATTACTTACCGATAAAACAAGCCACATACCGCTACAGCTGCATGACGGGACTAAAGAACAGGACTGTAATAGGCATGAGGAATAAAGGCTTTTCATTGAAACCACCCAGGTTTTGTTCAGTCTTGAGACAAGAGGGCAAACGGGGCATCGTACCGTGGCCTTCAGCTGTCCGATGGAGGGTACAGAGAAGATGGGGTCAGATTTGTCTCAGAGAACAGTGACAGGACAAGAGGCAACAGACACAAGGTGAAGCGTTAGAAATTCCAGTTAGCCACAAGGGAAAACGCTTTTCACCGTGAAGGTGGTCAGACACAGGAACAGGCTGCCCGCAGAGGCTATGGCTCTCCATCCCGAGCTCGGCTGGACACTGTCCTCTGCAGCCTGGTCTAACAGGACCAGCTCTGAGCAGGGGCTGGCCCAGATGACCTCCGGAGATCCCTTCCAACCTGAATTACCCTGCGATTCTTTGAATACTACCTGCCACTTGCTATGGCAATCACCCTGAGAAATATCATTACACTGTACATTTTATTTATTTTTCAAAAAAAAAATCTACGTATAAATCTCAGTGCAGGAAACACAAGCTTATGCTACAGCAACAGTGTTATCACACACCACCGGCAATCAGCACCACGTGCAATCACATCATATATGGCCATATAGGTTAAGGCTGTTTCTGCTGATAGCGGACAGGAGCAAGAATCTGCAAACCATTTTCCAGAGAAGTGGTTGTCACCGCACAGTCACCACACCAGACCAAACAGGTAGAGTGGGGGGACACAGGACGTAGCAGGGATGCATCAGATTGTGAGCAGAAGACTTTTCTCCTTCATCTTTGATGACGATTCTTTCATCTTTGTAGGGTTTGGTGCCCTGGGGAAGCTGGCTCCCCCGACACTGCCCCCAGCACCCCAGGTGGGACTCATTTCGGTGAAGCTGGGTTTTTCTGTTAGGTCAAGAACCTAAGTAAGATCTCTAGATTCCCTCTGCGGTCTAAGGTGGGAGAGGCACGTTCAGAAGACAATCCATCCCATTAACTTTAGACTCCTCTCTTAGAACAACATTCATTTGACTGACTTTACAGTATGGCAATAGGGAATGAGATGAATCATGACCTAGAGGTGCCCACTCCTTCCCCTTGGCCAGGATGAGGTGTAAACCACAAGCTGAGAGGTGAGCATTGCCTTTACAGATCTTTAAGGTGGTGGGGATTGGCCTCAGCCCAAGGGATGCCACGTCGGGGATGCCTTCTTCTGCTGTGGCCCCTTGAGTGGCCAGGGCAGGGGACAGAAAGAGTTCTGCTTCAGCTGAACGGCTGCTCCTTGGGGTCCCCAAGGCTCAGCGCAAGGAAGGAGACTGAACATCTTTTTCGGGCATTTCTTGGGCTTTCGTGTTTCCCAACAGGGATTATGTTTTTCCCAGTGGTGGGCAGGCAGGAGCAGAGAGGAGAAAAACAACTCCTTCATGTCACCAGTGGTGCAGGGGACAGAGCTGGGAAGAGAAAGACGTTATCATTCTCCCACTCCAGCCTCTAACAGCTGCCAGCTTATGTTCAAATGATGGGGGCTGCAGACGCACTTTTCAGACCTCTGCTTCTGAGACGAGTTCACCTGCAGGCCAGTTCTTATATCCTTGTATCAGCACCTATCTCAGAGTCTCTTTCTGAGCTTGCTTTAACACTGCTTTCCCGTCCAGCAGCCTTCAGTTCATCCATTCTCTTGCCGCCAGGTTGTCTTTTGGGGCAAGCGGGGAGATACCGAAACCAAGAGAGAGCACCGTATCTGGTACCTATGCCAAACGGAAGATCATAGACTTTGGAAATGAGCTGAGAGTTGTCCGCCTCTCCCTTGTGGCTATGCTTCCATGCCAGGAGCCCCCGCTCCTCCTGTGTTCCTGCAACAGCAAAAATGAGATCCTTGTGTTTAAAACAGGGGGTGTTCCAGGCATAGGACTACCTCGTGTGCCTCACGCCCGCTTCTCAAATCCCAGCAGACCCAGCACAACATACAGATCCCTTGCACTTAAACCCTTCTAGCTCCGACGCTCTTTACAAAAATTCACTCATGAGCTTCTAGACAATGCCCATCTTCCTGCAACAGCTTCCAGATAAGCAGTCTTCTCCACTGCTTTCCATGGGAATCAAGTATACCAAAACAGGTTGTCACAAGCCACGGGGGATCCAAGAACTGTTCAAAGAGGGGGTTCATACGGTCCTAAGAAAGCAAGGCTGGATGTTAACTGCCCAGATACGGTGGAGTGGGGCAATAAGGTTTAGCTCGCAATTACTAGTCAGTCACAGGCGTTTACCCTAGCCAAGGAATCGCTAAGTGCCTGTAATTGTTGCAGCAGCTGCGTCCCTCTTGGGAAAAGGAGTAAGCACACCTGTAAATTCTGCCCAGAGGAGCTGAAGATCAAGGGCTACAAGGAAATGAATGAGCCAAAAGGAGATTGGCTTTCCAAGAAGCCCGAGACGGTCAAAGAATCTGGTTAACAGAGTGTCCTTCCTGCTCTTTTTATGTAGCAGAAAAGAGGGTTTCCTCTCCTATTCTTATGCCATCCCTCCCCAGGCTCGATGAAAATCAGAGGCTTTTTGCTGGCTGGGAGGGCCAGCTGCAGGTGCTATATCCCATTTTTGGTCACCAGCCTTTCCTACTGTTTTCCACTGCTGTGGCACCAGTTCAGCCCCAGTTTTAGCAGCTCTCACAAGGAGGCACACCTTGGCTCCTTCCATTCTTGTAGTTGCCTTTCTCTCTCCTTTCAACCAGCAACATGGCTCTAGGCTGGCATTTTCCCTAAAAGACATTTTTCCCCAATAAAGGTTTTCCTCAGACTGGGTCGTTCCTGAAAAATGAGTTAGTTTTTGATAAGCTGCTGTTTTCCAGCCAGAGACCATTTCAGTGATGGATCAGTCTCCGGTTCCTCACCCCTCTCTGGGAAGAGCTCAGTCACATGGTGTTTCATGGTTGCTAGCACAACTCCTACCCACAGAGCAGCAGTCATGAAGACAAAAAATACTAGGAAACAAACCTTAGGGCAAGCACAAACTAGTAGCTTAGCTCATTTCAGCAAATCCTACCTGGAATGGTGTTATCAAGGATAAACCCCAGGAGTCCGCCCACAAACATGCCAGTGGTGAGAAGCACCTGGATCACCTGGTCCAGCTGGATGATTCCTAGCAGAAAAATAAAGCTTTGGATAGTGGTGCAGGGAGACGCATGTTTGACCAGCAACATACCCAGCGCCAAGAGGCTGCAAGCTGCATGCTTGTTTAAACAAGACTTGCGAATCCCAAAGCAGAGCTTAAAGATTTGGCAATGCAAGGGAGATTGATCTCTCTGCCAGTTTCAGACCTACAGTTTTATTCTGCATAATTATTCACTGACCCAGCTGCCGGTGGGCAGGAGATGACTCATAAATACATTAAGAGCCTATTAACAGTGCAGACCACAGCACTGCCCCAGAAAAAGCCGCCTTCTGCTCCAAACATGTTCTGCACCTCCACGACATAACACCAAACAGTTCCCTATGAAAGCGGGAGCTTCAGTTCCCAAAGAAATACCGGTATATTTAGCATGGGATTTCACCACAAGTTAATCAGGTGTGATGTTTCTCCATGAGGGCTAAGAGACAGGAGCAAAGCTCAGTGGCACTGAGCATCTGATAGATCGTCTATAGCGTGTGTGATTTGTGGGCCCAGGTCTTTCAACAGCCCACCCAGCATGCCATATATACCTTAAGAGAGGACACTACGGCCTCTGTGAGGAACACATTAGTCACACGAAACACGATGAAGGGGTAACTGTTGGAGGACAGGAAATTTCAATAAAGTGAACTTGATGGAATTTAGTAGAGGAGTCTGCTCTTGCATTTTAGTAGCACAAAGTTTTATTGTGTATGAGCAGCTAAGAAAGCCTCGTTCATTGATGTCTTGATCAGGATTCAGCCCTGGAGTATTCTCTTGCCCCAACCCAGGAACACGTCCCAGGGAAGCGCTCTGCAAGCCTTAGCCCAACAGGAGTCTGGTGAGGTGCAGTCACTGATCAAAAGCAGAGATTTCCGCACCAGAGCTGTGCATCAGAGCAAAGGGCAAGAACAGCCCTCCCAGAAAGAAACAGGCAACAGGCAAAGCACAGGTTTCAGGGTTTTATCAGAAAAACCTGCATTTTAAAAGATTTCTCTGGATCAGCCTTTGCTTCAGTTTCACGGTACAGAAAATGTGTCTGATGTTGCTTCTTACCTGTTTCCAGCAGTGTACTATTTTTGCTTGCCCAGTTGGGAACCGTGAGGCCAGCAAATACAGAAAATCCAAAGATAAAGATATTTCTGGAGGAGTTCATATCTGTGTACTGCACAGAGAAATTGTATACGTTACGTTTGGAATTACCCAGATCTGTGGATTACTGTTGTGTTCGTGAGACACGCTGGGGTGTAAACACTGCACGCAGGAGTGGACCCTGGCAGCGGCCCTGGTGCTGCTGGGGCGTTAGCGATCCTCCTGCCCCCGGTGCCAGCAAACCCTGCCCCGACCAGGAGCCCTCTGCGATTTAATCCCTCTGGGTACGTCCCCTCATCTTCACCCGAGCGACTGCCAACGCACAGGTTTGCGTTTGCTGCAGCGCGGTTACGCCTGACTCAGCCTGGTGAGAACCTGACTGGAAACCAAAGTCCCCTTCCCCGGGGATGAAACGGCGCTCGCACAGCTGTTACCTGCAAATTGGAAATCCCCACTGCCGTGATAACTCCGAACATCACGAGGAACATGCCTCCGATCACGGGGGCGGGTATGCTGGCAAGCATCGCCCCGACTTTCCCGAAGATGCCGCCCAGGAGCATGGCGCAGGCACCGGCAACGATCACCGTTCGACTCCCTACCTGGGGAAGAGGAAGAGGAGGCAGTCGCGCACCGACCGGTGCGGAGAGGCGAGGGATGGCAGGCTCCGGCGCAGGGGCTGCACCTCTGGCCGAAGCGCTCAATGGCACATCCAGCCAGAGGTTCAGGTGCAGCCGCCGGCGAGCTGGGATGCTCACGCTGCGTGGGAAGCATCGGTATTTGCACACTAGTAAATATTCATCACGAAAGGCGCTCCGAGAGCAATCATGGATCCACACCTATTTACTTGGTGTTATCCTCTTTCCTACTGTCGTCAGGACTTTAACGGTTTGCTGTTAAACAGAAGATTTATTATTAAGAGCACAGTAATCCCACACACACAGCTTTGCTCTCGCTCCAGCCTAGAAATGTCTTGGCATATCCACAGGCTGGCACTGCAAGCACCCAGTCAATTCACTGGACAATCCTTCCATCCGGGTTTGGATTGCCATCTAAAAATGGCTTTCAATGAGGTGTCCCACACCAATCCCTCCATTCCCTGGAGACCAAGATTTGGGAGACCAGAGTTGGCTGGCTGCTCCAGTCCCAAGCTCTGGGATCTGATGCATCCTTTCCATGGTCAACAAGTGGCTAATAAGAAGCGGAGAAGTCTCTTGGTCTGTCCCTATCTCTCATCACCCATCTAGCTTCAGTAAAACCACTTTTTTCTCATTTTTTTCCCCTAGGAAGAGCCAGGGTGGCCTTTTCTTGGTTGGGCACTACAACAAAGACAGGACAAAGCACCAAGCCATGCCTTTCATCCAGATCTGTTAGAGCATGCGAATAGGAAAGAAAAAGAGTATCTGCCAAACAAAGGGATGAGAGAGACATTTACAGACTATGGAAACTAAAAAGAAAAGCAGCAATATTTATTAGACTTTCAATTCAAGATACGCCTTGCCACACCAAAACTTGGACAGCTTCAAGAATCATGCTAAGATTTACAAAGTTCGTGTCTTAGGCAGGGAAACTCTGTAATCCTCTGCAAACATTTTATAATTCAATTAAATATTTTAATCCCTCCCTTTAAATATCTGAAGAATGTCATATTTACAGGACAGGCTTTTTGTGAATGCTTTTACCAAAAACATTCCCAGTAACTAGTAGTTTCTCTTTTTAAGTATTTCTTAAACATGTCCCTTTAAAATACTTTAAGTCTTACTTGATTGTGAAAGATAAATGAAAAGGATTTGGTGGGGCATTTCAAAATAAAATCATGCATTGCCTTCAGGTGGGCTTTTTATATTCCTTGGCTTAAAACCTTGGCACACCATTACCATCAAAACTGTAATCCAATAAAAGCCAACAGATCTATTTGTTCCAGGATTAGAATGAAGATTCAGATTCTTAATTTGCCAAAATGTCGAATTACCCAGTTGACCTTAAAGGCAAATCCACTGATACCACAACTGTGAGCATATGCTGCTAAAGCCTCTAGTTTAGAGTTTGTTTCAATTATGTCAGGAAAACAAGAAAATCAGTTCTCTTTCTTAAGGTCGAAGAAACTGCACAGTTCCCTACTATCTACATGGTGCCTCTGAGGTCTTTACCTCGCCTTAAAATCCTCCTCCTCTTTTCCTGGAAATGAGAGCTTAGTACTGGCATGCTGGGCTTGATCAAGCAGCTTAAATACAGGTGCCTGGTGCCATTTAGGATGTTGCACCGTGGCAGCTTCCAGCAGCTTCTCCTTGCCTTACCTGACAGCCCCTGTGGATATCTGAGCTCTCCAAAGCCGTCTCAGGTGGTGCTGGACGCCTCTGCTTAAGCAGAGGAAACAAGTCCCTTGCATTTCTATTTGTTACGGAAAAACGTGTTTCCCACGTAAAAAAACAAAACAAAATCTGCCTTGTGCTCTCAGCCTCCCCATCTATCCCAGCCGGAGTCTTTACACCGATTTAAGGTTGCCTGAGATGAGACTGTATTTTCTGCTCTCTTAAGTGTGAACAAAGTGAGCAGAGGTGGGATCTAAGGGAAACATCTCTCCTGAGTCGGCAAGGATGGCACGTCCACGTGAAGGACGTAGCGTACATGGGGCCAACACGTCCTAAACTCTGATAATTATGAGTCTGGGCACTTCTGCACTCTGCTACATCCCATAGGCACAATGTATGCAGCAAACTACATGTCAGGAAAGAATGGGCTCAGGAATGTGGTCAGTATGCACAGATTTCATAGTGACAAGGTACATGTGGTGACAGACTAAACTGGACTCCACGCAGACATCCAGACAGCCCTTGCTGCTGGAAGCAGCCACCTCGGTCAAACACTAACGCTTCAGTCTGTGAAAAACGGTTATTGTGAGCGAGGTTTATAAAATCCAGTGAAATAAGCAATATTATAGAGTGGGAGCCATAAGTCAAATTCTGCACCTATTTACTGACTCAGCTCTGCTTACATGACATTGCTTATTTGACAATGATTTTAAAATGTTCTCCAGTTGGCTGCCGGATGTACCCATCCCCCTGGCTGTAAAGCTTAGCGAAAATCTATGATCTGATTGTCGAGCTTATCTCTGGAAATTTCTTTCCTTTGTAAGAGCAGTAAGATACTGCAGGGATTCACAAAACTTTGTAGGGAGGTAAAAACATAAACCTTTGCCATCACATTTTATAATCCCAAAGAAACAGCCTACCTTTCACACGATTGCCATCCTTGGGTTATAAAAATTCTGGATTTGAAGCCCTATTAAATCTTTTCTTTTCCTTTGTTTTCCTTTCTTTCCCTTTCTTTTCTTTCCCTTTCTTTTATTTTCTCTTTTCTTCTCCCCTCCTCCCCTCTCCTCTTTATAAATGTATTTAGGAAGACAGATAGACAGAGAGAGACAGACAGACGGATAGTCTTTGATAAAGTCAGTCCTCGGGAAGTTTCCAGGTTAGCTCAGGCGTAACCCGCTCCCTCCAGTCTCACCTAAGCCACGTGCCCTGAGCAACAGCCGCGTCGCTCGTCCCACGTGCCGACCGGCAGCAGACGAAGGGAGGGACTGGCCGCCCCTGCGGGACGACTCGTAGCGCTGCCGCGGTGGTCGCCCACGTGCCAGGGCACGTTTCATCCCCCCGTGCCTCGCAGGCGGTGGGCTAAGATCGCATCCCAGGTCCAGCAGGCACCCACGCGCACCCCTCCGTCGTACGCACCCCCCCGGGAGGACCAGGGCACCGCAGCCACCCTGCCGCGGCGAGGCTCACCTTGGTGATGCCCAGGGCCCCCACGTTCTCGCTGTACGACGTGGTGCCGTTCCCCGTCCCCCAAGCCCCGGCCAGGAGGCAGCCGATGCCTTCCACCCCGATCCCGCGGCTGACGGCGTGTTTCGGCGGCGGCGGGGCCCCGGCCAGGCGGGCGCAGGCGTAGTAATCTCCCACGGACTCCAGCATGGAAGAAATCACCCCGGCTAGGATGCCGAATATCCCAGCCAGGCTGACGGTTGGCACTCCCCACTGGCCTGCAAGTAAAGAGCTCGGTTCGGGCTGGTGGGGCAACGTTTGCCCCGAAATCTATGGCGGGCTGGGGCGCGGAGAACAGCGGGGATGTTCGTGGGTGTTTGCCTGATTTTTGGCATAAGCGGAGGCGCAAGCCGGAGCGGGGAGCAGCACGGCGGGATGGGGAAAAGCAGGGGGGGTAGCGGTACCTGGGTAAGGCAGCCGAAACCAGGGAGCCTGGGACAAAACGTCCCCACGGGTGTCCGTCCGGGCCAGGTGGCCGTAGCTGGAGGGGTCCGCGGGGAGGACGTCGGTCACCGTCAGCACGTAGCAGAGCAGCCAGCTCAGGGAGAGCCCCAGCAGCACCTGCCCATCACACGCAGCAGTGGGGTCCCCTGAGGGTACGGCCGCGTCTCCGGCACAGTTGGGGGGGGACGAGGCGTCTTCCCCGCCCGACCCTTTCCCCTGCACGTGGAATGGAGGCAGAGGGTCCTGGTGGCCCTCCCTCCTTCCCTCCCTCCCCACGGTCAGGGCCACGGGGACCTTCTCCCCCCCTGCCCGCTCGCCGCGCAGGCTGGCCTGGGAAGCACTAATTCGGCTGGACGGGAGCGGAAAGAGCCCAGGCAGCCCGGGGAGGGTGAGGCGAATCCCTCTGCCACGATCGCCGGGTCTCCCAGAACCCCGACGTACCGGGAAGATCTGGAAGAGGTAGACGGGAGAGAGGTGGCACTTCTTGCCTCTCTGGTAGGACGGCAGCGGCACAGAGACATCCTTCAGGTACTGAGAGAACAGAACTATAAAAGAAATAGTCCTAGGGAGGAGGGAAAACCAGACCATGAGACAAAGTGGGCGCCCAGCTGCCCATCTGTCCCCACGTTAACTGAAAACCTGCTACCCAAGGACCCAGGACTCCAGAGGACCCCAAAAAACAGGCTCTCAGCACCAGAGGGTGGCTCCCCACCCCAGCAAGCCTGAGGTGGGACAAGCTTTCCATCATACTCCACCCATCGCTCCTCTGCATTTGCGAGCATTTTTTTTCCCCTTTTTGTTTCAAGACTGATCCCCCAGGTGGTGCATCAGTGAGTACGACACAGTGGCAGGAAGCTTAAAAATGACACTTGAGTAAAAGAAAGACCTGAGAAATGTGCAAGGTCCAGGCAGGCTATGTAGGAATCTGTCCCTGAACCTCTGTGCAATTCAGATATACTGGAAATACAGGATTTAGTGGTTTCCTGATTTCAGGTTTACCGATGCTGCGCCGCAAGTGGCAAAAAGCTCCTAAATGGCACAGAGTAAAAGAAAGAGGATTAGATTCAGCTGCGCAAGTGCCTGTTTTGAAAGAAAAAAAGCCACGGTGGGACTGCGGGGCTGCACAACGGAGGGGTCCTCCAAGGCAGGGGTGCTCACGTGTGCCCCCGGCAGCACCCGGGGCTCGTTCTGGTGGCAGCGACCTCGAGGTGCAGCTCCTCTCCCATCCCTCGTGCAGGACACGTCCCCTGCGAACGGCAGCACAGCCGGGTGCGCTCACAGCAAGACCTGTCTGCCCGCCGTGCGTGTCCCCCCCCAGAATGGGCAACCAGGTGAAGGTGGAGGGAGCACAGACTGGGCAGCCCACCTTGATTGCTGAGCTGGTAGACGACCTTGGACATTTTCCTCCTGTGTTAACCAGGCCTCTGAAGGGCTCCTTTTTTTATAACAGGTCTAAATTGTATACATTGAGTGAATTCATCGAGATAGGATTTGGTGAGAAATCGATTGCACCAGCTGAAGTGCACTGACAGTGCAGGGAAAACTGGTAGTTTTCCACGCGGGAAAAGGTGACGAGCTGTAGGTGCAATATTCACGGGCAGGCAGAATACCAGCAGTGCAAAGGAGACGCTGACCTCACCTCGCTGCAGAGACACACCACGACATACAGCCGAAGGTTATCTACCAGTCACAATTCAAAGCACCGAATGACGGGAGGCGGAAAGTCTGAGGAGGAGCTGGTTTCCATTTCTAAAGCTACAGAGCCCAGACCGACTGCGTCAGTGCACTTTTTGTGCGTTTGCACTAACAAAGGTGCTCATAGCCTTATGAATCAGTGCAGAGCCGTCGTCTATCTCGGGTAGGTGTCACTGCTTGTTATTCAGGTTGCCTGACACATTCCATTAACAAATGCTATTTTCAGCTGCTTATAATTCTGCCTAACTTTACCCATTCAGGATGAAAATTTCTGTGGAAAACATCTGCCTCAGGGCAAGTATTTCTGGAAAAATATATCCCAAACCTATTTCAAAGTGTGATGTTCAGGAAATAGACGTAGTACCTAGCCTGTCTTAAGAGGTCATTTTGCCTTGAGCAGTAGCAGGGTCTGCTTATGACCTGGAGCAGAAATTTGACGTTTAGTAGAACTTTTTCTTTGGGGTAAAGGATACTGCTCTTTCTCACAAAAATCTGCTCAGGTATGCTCAGTCTGTAACAATGATCATTCATCCCAGGTCCCAAGCAGTCAGGAGAAACATCTCAGGCTTTAGCATTTGCAGCCCATAAAGATTCTGAGTCTTCTGAGCGTGTCCCAGCCTTGCCCAGCAATGAACTGTGTACGGACCATCACCAGGGAGCAAGTGAGCACGCACTAGACCAGTTTCTTGAGGCAACAGTGGGTATGGCCCATCATGGGGGCTCTGGGATGTGGTGGGGCTGAACAGAAGGGCTGAGACCACATGGCTCATGTCTTCCACCTTCTTCATCACTGCTCTCCCTCTTTCCCTAATGACACTCGTGGAGCATGGAGAAGGCAGCAAAAGAGGACACAACTGAGATGGCTCAGAGCACAACGATCAGGTTGGGGCTAAGGTGTCTGAGTCAGGAAGGAAAGGACTGGGATTAGTACGGGTAGAAGATGGGACAGAAATGAACCAGACAGAAAGGGTGACCCGGGTTGAGAGTAGGGGCACAGGCTGGAGGACTGGGACCCTGTTAATGGAGCAGCACAGTTGGACAAAGAAGTCAAGCGAGAGTCTGAGGTTAGGAACTGGTTGGGCTGGAGAAGGGAGGCAGAAAAAGGAGGTAGTCCAGACAAGGATATACAGTTTGAAGGGAAAATTCAGACTGGCTAAGCAAAGGGGCTAGGACAAATCACCAGAGCTGGAGAACAGGACAACAAGCCAGAGATGTGGTGGGAGAAACAACGGTGAAAGGAAAGCTGGGTCACAGGCAGGATTTGGAGTTGTATGGGATGCTGGTGGAAGAGACCAGTTAGGTGAGGAACTGGGGGTGGAGAAGAGAGGTGGCTTTTGGGGTCTGGGAGGGCAGGTGCAGGGAGGAGAAGAGAATGAGAGCGCAATGGACTGGAGCATTGAGAGCACAACGCCGCGCTGCCTTCCCGGGGCTGCAGTCAAGCCCGGCCCCTGAGTCTCCAAAGGCAGCTCGGAAAGCACTAGCAAACTGATGGGGGCCCATAGAGAGGGTAACAACCTGCTCCTGTTGCATGTTATCCCAAGCTGAAGTCTGCATTAGGGATCTGAAGGTGCCAAATCTGCAGGGGAACCACGCAGTGGCATCTCTACTTTTTTAATTCATTTCTGAAATACCAAGGAAATTCTGCCACCAAGCACACTCGTACACTCACGCGCAAGGGCACTCACACCAATGTGCCTGAAAGAGCACTCAATGCTGCAAAGCCACATGCGCAGACATTTCCAGAGCCCCCCAGGCCCTCTGTGGAGAAAACAACTCCACTTCATCATGTGAAAACAACACATAAAGTACCAGCTATTTTAACTCAAGGAATACCTAACTCTGAGTGCCCAACTTTGTCATTTTAGGAATGTCTTTTTAACTTAAATAATGGGTGTGTAAGACAGTGTACGCACACAACTGTGATGCAGATTGCCCCCAGGGACAACACACGGGAAAGATGTTTCTCTGCTGACCCATGAATTTTGGATTTTCACAAAAATCAGATTTTTTAACTCATTTTTGGGGTTTTGCTTTGTTGCTGAGGGCTCTAACCTCCTGGGGGTGGGCGAACTATGCGATGCTGCTGCCTTGCCCAAGCCTGCCGCACGTTAGCGCTCAACAAATAAACCTCGAACCCAGGGGAACCCTGCTACAGACTGCAACACTTAGTTTTGTATCAGAGGTAGGCGGTTTCAGCTTTCCCACGGGGAAGGGAGACTTACATGAATGCTATGCCCCAGTGCTGCCCAGCCTCGTCCCCAGCCGAGTCAAAGAGAGGTAGCGCAACCAAGGTGATGGTGGGGGCAATTGTCAGGGGGCCGATGAACCTCATCAGAAATCCGATCAGGCCAGAAAATCCAACGAAGATTTGAAAGCAGGAAGCTACAATGATAGCTCCTTGCACCTGGAAAAATGGAGGAAGAGAGCAGAGGTTGAAGGGAGCTCCAGGTGTTGAGCCTTTCCTTCGTACGTCAGTGCAAATCCAGCGTCAGAGCCAGGCTCAGCCTCCAGTGACAGACCGGCACGGAGGCTTCCCGCTGACTACAGCAAAGCCTGGCTGAGCATCACGTGTGGGGAAGGACCACCAAGGTACCAGCACACCAACTCCCCCTTGGCTGATGGAGTTAGACCTCACCGTGGCTCGTTTTGTTCCAGAGACCCCTTCCTCCCCGTCCTCTTGGGCCACCCAAGCACGCGTCAGCTTCCCTGCACTCTCTCCTCCTGCTCCCCCAAAACGCATGGGAAAAGCTTTTGCTCCGAAAAGGGGAGCAGGGCCATGGTCTCTACTCATCTCCCATCTGGGAAGGGCTTGGGGCACTTCAGCACACTGGTAGGGCAGGTGGGTCATTACAGCCTCTGTTTTTTTCTGAATATTGGTTTCCCTCCGGGGACACATTTATCACCCTGAACTTTCCTGTGTTGGACAATCACTGCTAAGGAGCCAGCAATTACATCCTGAAATGCCGTTTGCTGCTCATGTCAGCTCCAGGCAGGGGACTCGGGGTGAGGCTGCTCTCTGCCTTCACAGATTTGGTGATAAACCCAGGCTGGGTCCTCTGTGGTGCTGAGCACCTTCCCTTCCCTGGCTCCAGAGGCAATAGAAACACGAGGGCCGGGGTTTCTCCCAGCCTGAAGGGAGAAGGCAGCAGTGCCCTTGTGATAGATTTACGTGTACCAGTAGGGAGGGCAGCCTGTGCTGCACAGCAAATCCTTCGTGAACTCGCAGCGCTTCCCAAGTGCTTTGCAAAGCACCCCAACAATCGGATCAACAGAGGCAAATTTAGCCACTTACTCTGATGAGGCAATAGATGTAGAACAAGACAGTGAGTTCCCTGACCTCTCCTCCTCTCTTTTGACTACCTAAGAATGCACTTTTCCTTAATATTTACAGTAAGTTTTGCCCTCGCATTTCTTTTTACTAGGTTTCCTGCGCTTAGACAGGGTCCCTTCCTTGGAAACATCTTCCCTCCCTTCCTTCCTCAAGGCTAACCATGCTTCATGGAGAAGGAATCTGGCTGGACCAGTGGAGACTTGGCAGGGACCACAAATCACCCAAGGTCTGCGTGTCCCCTGTTCAGCAGCAGTGAAGCACCTGCTTTTTTGCCAGAGAATAGATGCTTAGGAAGCTGCGACAGGGTGAGGGCCAAGGTCCATCGGGGATGGAGGGTTCTCCAGCAATGATGGCCCTGCCACGGTCAGGCGCTCTTCTGAAAGCAAACAGCCCTGATACGGAGCAGGTGCCACTGAAAATGTAATATACCTCTCGCATCCGCGTCTGCCAGACTTCGATGAACTCTGGTGAAGAGGCATTCACCAGGGTGGCATTCTGTGTCCAGGCAGGGCACTTCCACTTGGGGAGAGACAGCATGGCCAGGGTGGGGGTCAGGAACGCAAAAGTCCCTCCTTGAATAATAGGCAACCTGGAAGGAGAGCAGAGGGAAAAGATGATGAGTGGGAATGCTAGAAACCCAGCTCCATAGGGGTGAGAGAAAGGAAAGCAAAATAAATTTAAAAATCAGTCTGCCCATGGCCTCTGGCAGTATCTTTTGAAATGTTCTGGCAGGTCTCCAGCGCTGACCACGGGTGGGAATTGCTGCCCATTGCACTCAGGAGCAATGACCCGGGGTGGGAAGAGCTCAGGTTCAAACACCAGCAATGGAGGGACACATCAGTGCTGCAGTCAAACTCTGCTACCCCATGTTAAGGAAAAAGTAGTCCTTTTAAGGTGTGGTGAGACAACGGAGCTGCACAGAGTAAAACAACAACCAAAGGAAAAGGCTGGAGGAGGGGAGAAGACCAAGGAAGAAAGATGGTGAGACTCTGAAGAAAAGCTCAGCATCGACCTGGGCCCAAATCTTGCCAATATCCAGTTGCTTCCTCTGTCCCTTTCAGCTGCCTCGGTTTTCTTCACAACCTGCTCGTGAACACAAGGACGTGCACTGGCTGCTCCCCACGTCACAACCATCCTCAGACTGAAGGCAGTAGAAAATGGGACTTGGCTTTTAGTACACCAGGTTTTAAAGCCAATTCCTCTGCCCTGTTTCCACGGACACTGAAAAGGAGACCTGCGTGGATGGGTCTGAGACCATGGCTCTCCCCCCACGCCATGTGTCTCCTGGCTTAGAGGAACCCTCACCCCGGAGAGCCTCAGGCTATAGCAAGGAGCTCGCACCTCCAGAGATGCTCAGCACCGGCTTCGTACAGAGCTTTGTACAGCGGAGCCGGTGCTCCTGGGAGCTCCGCCAGCCTCTTCTCTGTCCACCCATGGAGAAACGGAGACAGAGACCTCAAAGTCCTGACTGGCTCTTCAAAGCCCCGCAGGCATTAAGCCCCCACTGCAATGCAAGTGGGTTTGGCCGTTCCTCTAACGTGCTGGAAAAACCCAAAGCTGCCCGAGGGCGCGGGATGGCACAGCAGCTCTGAACCAGCCGAGGAAGAACTCCGAGGTGCCTCTGGTTCCTCCATTTAGGAAGTGGCCCCCAAAGCAACCTCTCCTTGCGCCAGGAGCTCTCGTGCTGCCTGCTCAGAAAAGCAGCGGGGCAATGAGCCGGGTGAGTGCTTTTGTAGGGCACGGATTTCCCTGAACCAGAGGCATTTCCACCATTCTCTGGAAAGCACTGAAAAATAACAGATGGCATAGCTGTATCAGCACCACGTCTCTGTCACCTAAAACAAATATTTATACCACTGCAATTACTCATGCCATGCACAACCAAAGCACTGTCAAAGCTTTGCCAGTAAGTTATATTTGAATATCAGTCATCCGTGGAGTCACTTATTTACGGCACTCGGCCAAATATGTTGCAGCCTTCAAAGGATTTTGCTGGGCAAGGCAAAAAGCAAACAAAAAGAAACAGAGAAGGCCCAGTGCCACCACTGTTGAATTAACAATAGATTTATAGCTCCCGCTGCATTGGCCCTCAAGCTATTTCACAGCCAGTGCTGGCACGGGTGGGCTTAGGGCAAACAGGAGGTGCTGAGGCGATGCATACGGGGCACGCTGAGCTCTTGCCAGCGGGGTTTGCAAGAGGGAAAGCTGCAGGTTTGGGGAAGGAAATGTCACGCTCTGATCATCACTACGTGATGTCCAAGCGTCTGCTAAGAAGAGCTCACCATAATGGCAAGCGAGCTGTCTCTCCCCTCAGGACCCTCTTGGATAGTGTCTCCAGTGACTGTCTGGGACCCATCGCTGCTTTTTCACGCTGTGTAACGTGACTGAGCTGCAGGTTGCAGTGGGTCGGGCTTTTCTCTTGGCTATTGCTTCTGGAGGGCTGCTTCTGAACTGCACTCGCTCTTGGTGGGAACCTCCCCAGCTTCGTGGCCAGTTCCCATCCGTTCGTTCATGTGCCAACTGTCTTTTAGCCAAAATGGTTTCTCTCTGCCTGATGCCCCGCTAATTCTCTCCCAGACTAGTTGCAGGCTGCAGCCGTACCCCTCTGAGCCGCCCCTTTGCCACGCTAACCAGGCCAGCCTCTCTAAGACAAACGGTCTGCCTTCCCCATGGCACGTGAACAGATCATCTCCATACCTCTTCTCCTCTGAATTAGTCTTTCTTAAATACAGGCACCAGGAACCATGCAGAGTGCTTAGCTGAGGGCTCCCCAGGGCCTTGGAGAGTGGCACGGATGTTTTCCAGGAAAAAGCATCCCTTCCAACTCGTTATTTACCACTTTTCTGGCTGTCTTGCTGGTGACATGGCTATCATCCACTACAGGGTTTTAGAAAACAGTAAAAGGAAAAAAAAAAAAAAAATGTGCTTCCAACTGTCTCCTCAGGCTTGGTTTGCCTCCGGCCACACGGCAGGCTGAGTCCCACCTTCCCTGCAGGAATGTCCTCACGCCTTACAGCTGGGGCCAGCAACAAGGCAATTGCATCCTCAGCACAGCAAAAGCCATTCAAGCTTATCTTATGGGAAGAACTCCTTACCACTTAATTTGAGCTCTTGTTCCTCGTTTAGCTATTCAGCCCCAGGAGAGGCTCCCTGCTACTCTTTCATCCTCAGCTAACAGCGAGCAGGGGACGTCACAGCTCTCAGGCATTCACCGAGGCGTTTCGGGGGCTGCCGGGGAGGACTCCAGCCTGAATCGCACCAGCAGCCACAGCCGCGCTCAAGCACCTCAGCCTGAATTTAACCAAACTGAGAAGAAGAACCAGATTCTCTCTTTTTTGTGGCCAGGGTGTCCCCCCCACCTCCACTAATCCTGTTGTAATGTAGGAGAAGGGGAGCACCCTCCGGGGAGAGGTTTGCTTACAGCCATTTCCTAAGACAGAGATGCAAAAGTTGCACCAGGGAAAGAAACAGGAGAAGTAAAAACATTTTGTGGAGCTGGCAGTTGACCAGTGATTTGATGGTAGAAGAGTTTTAACCAGGTCCCTCAGATTCAGAAGCCAAAGAATGTGTGATTTTTGTCTTTGAGGCAAGAAACACAGGTTCCCACCATACTGGAGGTAAAAACAGCCTGTGGAAAGAGAGGAGCAGCCCCAGTGTTATGACAAGGGGAATAAAAGAAATTTTGCAAGGCTAGCAAAGATACAGGGTCTTTGTGGCAAGCGGGAGTGCTTGCAGTCACGTCTCTTATTAAGTACTTCATTCTCTGGGTAGTGAATGGCAACTCCATGCTCATCTCCTCACCACCAGCTCTTCAACAGCTCAGCAGCAAAGAGGATTCACCTTGCTTACATTCAGATTGTGCCACAAATCCCTGAACATGGGAAGTGGCATCGCTTAACAGGACGTGCTGCAGAGCTCCTCCCTGAGTCCCGAAACGGTGGCAGATGGGCTTCAATTTCTCCCAGTTATCCCCAGCCCTAGAGTTTCCTACAGGATCTGTGCTCCCTTGATCCCAGGTCCAGATCAGAAGGGTCCTGCCTCAGTTGGAGGATCCCTGGGATAAGAAGCAAGCAGATACTGTGTAATGCATGTTTCAACGCTTTATTATTTTGCAGGACACACTCCTTATTAGCCAAACCAAAGGTGCATCAAGTACCAGGAGATGCAAAAGTCAGAACAGCGAGGTAGCCCTGCAAAGCTATCACGTACAGCTATTTCAGGGTGCTTTGGCATGTGCCCCGATGTCCGAAGGGTAGCAAACGTCCCTCACTGACAGATGAACTCTACAGCAGGCTGGTGGCCGAGCATGTAGTAATTGCATCTACAAACTGTTTTATGACGTGTCCCGTTTCTTGCATTTGGCCTACCTGACTCCAAAGAGGACTTGCAGCAGGGTGCAAATCCCTGAGACAAAGAAGATGGTGCTGATCAGGTGGCTCTGGGTGAGGAGGTCATGCTGGAGGCAAAGCTCTTTGGAGAGGATCATCGGGATGGCTACGAGACCTCCCATGGCTGTCAGGAAATGCTAGGAGCCACAGAGAAAGACTGGGTGAAGAAGGACACCGAACTGGCTGTATATTATTACCATGTTGTTGAGGGAAATCTAAAAGTAACTCACAAGTGTTTGGGTGATACTAGCATTACCCATTCTTCTTTTTTTGGCAGCTTTAATGCTCCGTTAGGAGCTGTTCCAAAGCACTTACAAGAACTGCGATGCACCCCCCCAAACTTCTCCCACTTTCCATGCCCGAAGACCTTTTGTAGTGCTCTCGACTCCCCAGACCACTGTCAGACACAACCAGTTTACCCCCAGCACCCGCAGACAAAGCTGTCGGGGGGGGGCGACTCTTCCAGGAAGGTGGGGACATCCCAAGGTAAAGGGAGAGAGCTATCAGGCAAAGTGAATGCCAGTGCTTCAGTCCATCTCATTTGCACCACAAAGGATAACATAAGAAGTTGGCAAATTGGGGCTACCCATTCTTTGCTATCAGTAGCTTTTCTCAAACAGTGCAATTATGGATAACCATAAAAAATTCCAAAGAATGGAAAAATCAGGCATTGCATTTTTCAGAATAGTCACAGACATATTTCTACAATGACCTTCCATTAGTCACTAAACCTGAAAATAACTTTTCAAACTTATTTTTGCTTTAAATAATTAACCTTAGTTGTTAGTTCTCACCTCAGAGCACAGGACTGCAGCGGTGGAGCTGGTGGCATTCAGAAACTCACAGTGTTCATTAGAGGCATGTTTCATTAAAATTATGATGCAGATGTGTTCAGAAAACCTTGGTTTAATACACTCTAAATTTGAGATGAGTGTTTAAGGAAACAAAGTACAAGCTGCCCACCAAGCTCCAAGCACAGTCCATCGTTACCTTAATGACTCTGAGGGGTCTCTTCCCTGAGGCTCTGTACCCAGCACGGCACTGGTGGCACTGGGTCATTTAACACGCCTGGGCACGGACACCAGCCAAAGCAGCGTGGGCCCTTCTGCTTAGTTTTTATTGCCGTGGGAAGGCAGAAGTTCAGAAGCCCTTACACATTTGGCTGCCTTCAGCCGAGGCATCCAACCCGCTCTTATTAACTATTTGGCCCCAGCCCCGGGACTCCGCGGTCCCATTTGCGCTTCAAGAGGCGCAGCGCAGCTGTGGGCACGAGGATAACCCTCGGTGCTCGGGAGGCGGTGGGAAGGACTTGAGTTCACCGAGACCCGGCCCCACAGCTCCGGTCGTGCCCAGTGAAGGTAAAGCACTCCCAAAATCAGGTTTCACCCCCCTTAACCAGCTGAAGACCCATTAAACTTCCACCCGCCCCCAGCCTCCACCTGCTCCCCCCGTCGCACCTGAATGCCCAAAAGGATGCACAGGTACCAGGGGGGCACGTCGGTGACGGTGTAGGCAAGCTTGCTGCCGCCGTGGCCCCCGCCTCTGCCTTTCCGTGGGCCCCGGGAAGCGCGATCCAGCGAGGAGCAGGAGCAGCTCCCATCTTCACCCTGGACAACAGGGAAGAGCCTTCGTTAGCCGCAGCCCGGCCCTGCAGGCAGCCAGCAGCCGCCTCTCTTACGGCCACGCTCCACGTCTTGCAGGAACACCTCGCGTGTAGTTCTCAACGGGTTAAAAAAGAAGAGCAAGGGGGGAAATTAAAACAGAGGTACAAACACCCATGGAAAATTTCTGTATGCACGTGTGCGTCTAGACCAGAAGAAACATTAGAGGGTGTCTCATCCTCAAAGGAACATCTGGACAAAGTGCATTAGTATCATTAACGTCTAGCTAAGGATGGAGAAACCGCAACCAGAAGCAAGGAAGAGTGTGCAGTGGGTTAATCAGTGAAAGCTGCACTGTCCCCCGGTCTCTGTCCCACCCAAACAGCGCTTGTGATAAAATATGCTAAAACAACTCCGCCACCGCTAATTACAGAGCAGAAGCGTGTTTTATATTTCATTTTCTTAAGCCTTCCTCTTTCCAATCTCCTTACGCTCACCCTTACAAACGTTCTGCCTCGATAAACACGCCTGCCCTGTGTCTTACTAGCACAACTCGTTCCTACGGAGGAACAGGGTGAAACGCAGGGACACCAGTGGATGGGGAGTTCCAGCGGCCGTTTCAAAGGAGCCGACTCGGAGCAGGGCTACCGGGGTGCTGCCCCAGGTACGCGGAATGGCCCCCGGAGGGGGGGACCTGGACACAGCCTGGGGACCTGGGGTCTCAGGGAGGTGGGGGGGTCTGAAGTAGCTCCCCAGGAAGGCTGGGATCCCCTCCCGGGCAGCAAGAAGCCCCGGGGCTCCCCAGGGAGCTGTACGCCTCGCAGAGTTTAGTTATACAAAGACGCGTTTTGCCAAGGAAAATAAAAATAATTGCTTTGCTTCAGTTGCCACAGCTTTTAAGCTAAGTAAATGCCCCCAGTCGTCCGCTCCTCCTTCCAACCCACCCCAACCCCTGTGCACACACGTGCGCACACACACACGTGCACACACACGTGCACACACACACACTGCCTGGGCAACACGCACCCCATGAGCACATACATCCCATGCACATCCCGCCTGCACGTATACGTCCCCACTCCGAACATGCACGCATGTGGTAGAGAGAGGCTGCCTGGAAAGCCACAACATTTTGAGCCAAATGCAAAAGGTAATTAAGATCCCAAACCATTTGTTTCATCGACCCTTCTCCAGCCAGCCAGTCCCCGGCACGCTAGCAGCGGAGGGCTTTCCTGGGCTGGGATGCCCTGCTCCGTCAGGCAGGGACAGAAACCTGCTGTCAGGAGGAGCTCAACCAGTTCGTCAGCAGCAAACTTCTTTTTTTTTTTTTTTTTTTTTTTAATCCTCCAAGTCCTGCTGGAACCTGAGGACACCGAAATGCCCAGCAAAGAGAGGTGCCTGCAGTAACACTCACAGCCTACCTACTGATGGAGGCAAACAGCTAACGATGTGGTCAGGGAATAAGGATGTAAAATTAATGTTATGTTCAGTTGTAAATTTTGCAGGTGTGGCAGATTAATCCTGAAGGACTTTGTCATTTGCGTGAAACCTCCAGGTTTCCATTCTTGTGGCTGAGACTCCAAAGTCCCATTTTAGATCACGCTGTTGAAAATGTGCTATGTAATACCTTTTAAACGCAGTGTATTTATCCAGCCTAGGCAGGCTGGGAGCATTACAAATACTTCAAAATAGATAGGTGAAGACAGAGTTAATTCAAACTGAACTCAGGCATGAGCTTCAAGACCAAAAGGCATTCCTGAATAACTCCCTGGGGAGACGTTTTCATTTCAGAACAAGAGAGCCCGAGCTGTGGATTAACAATTGTACAGCAAGGTACTTAAGACTGCCCATGCCCGGAGTTATTTGGGGACAGCTACTCCTGAATAACACCACGGGTAGATGGATCCTAAGCTAGGCAGACAGCGGTAAGCTCCTTTCCTTGCATTGCAACTTTTCCCATGTTAACCAGGAGGCATATTCCAACCGGGCAGAGCCTGTGCCAGCAACAGCTCCGCATGATCATCACATGAAAGCCTGACCCTCCCCAGGAGCTGGAGGGGAGCGAGCAGGGCTCAGCGGGAGAAGGATGGAGCGGAGATAACAGGACGAGACAGGACCAGAGGCAATGGGCTCAAGCTGAAACACAGGAGGTCTTGTCTTAACATCAGGAAACACTTTTTCGCTGTGAGGCTGACAAGTACTGCGCAGGTTGCCCAGAGAGACTCCATCCTTAGAGAGATTAAAAAACTGTCCAGACACAGTGCTGGGCAGCTGGCTCTAGGTGACCCTGCTCGAGTAGGGGGGTTGGAGAAGTTGACCTCGGAGGTCCCTTCCAACCTCAGCCAGGCTGTGATGCTGAGATGCTGGCAGGAGGACAAGGCAGGAGCAGGGAAGGGGAACCGCTGCTGGTGGTCTCAGCCCAGCTGCTGCCATGGACCCGGGGGACCAGGACACCCTCCGTGTGCCTCAGGGTCCTGGCACAGAATCGAGGCCCTCCACAGCATCTTAAATAAGCGCGTCGGGAAGGCAGTCAGAAACCGAACTGCTTGAACCGCAGGCAAAAGCCCTCTGTCTTCCACCTTCTTTGGGGTGATTCAAACCAGAGGAAGTCACAAGCCCGATCTGCGTTACGGCAGAACAGGTAGAAACAGAGACCCCGTTAAGAACGGCAAAAGAAAACCTCTGACTTGCTCGGAGCATCTCCCTGAGGCTCTGCCCGAGAGTTACCCAAGAAATGGGAGACACGTACACCGGCAGGTTAAACGCCTCCGCCAAGGTCCCCCGGGCGGGTGGTCTGCACCGAGGTAGCAAGATGGATGCAGGACCCCACTCCTTCACTCCGGCTGTCGGAGCGTACGCAGCTCGTTTAGTTTCTGATGGAGGTGACCCCTCTGCTGGGAGGTAGGAAGGGGGCTGCCCTGCCCCAGGCCCTTGCCCTGCGGCTGTTACAGCCCGCAGCATTTCCAGAGCACCGCACACCCCATTTACAGCTTTTACTACCCTGCCATAGCTCTACAGGGTGCCCTCCCCAGCAGACTCCCAAATCCCCTTTTCACCCGCCTCTCTGACAATTCACCCCACTAGAAATAGGTCCAGAAGACACAGAAACACATTCTTCACTAGGCTAAATATCTATTGTAATTTTACTAATTAATACGTTAAATGCTCTACCCAGGGACACAGCCACAAGGAGCCATGAGCTGTCTTGCTTTTCAGTACAGACACACTTGCACTGCCCTTCACCTACGCTATCGTTTTAGAAATAATGGAGAGAAAAGAACTTAAAAGGGCACCAGAGAGTAGAAAGTACACTGAGTCTTCAGCAGCAGCAGCAGGCTGTCCTGAGGAAATCATTCCTCGGATTCCTGAGATAAAGGAGGCGAGACAGACGTTACCACACACCAGCACCCTTGCAGCCAGCCCAAGCCCCCTGGCTCTCCCTTCCTCCTCCTTTCGCAGGGCTCGCACCCGTTTATGCAAGAACTACCCTTCAGAGATGAGCAGACTCACCACGAAGCTGGGGTTATCTAGCCCGTTGAGCTCTTTGTCTGAGGAGGGGGTCATGCCTTCCACTTGCCTTCACCAACTGCCTTGAAAAAGAAAGACCAGTAAGAAGAGGAAAGCCTCCCAAATCGCCACTTCTCCCAGTCAACACAGCCCTAAAGAAATGGGGTGAGAAGATGCAGAAGCTGGACTTCAGGAGTCAACCGGCGCTCAGTCCTAGCTATTCATGTGAGCTGTATCACAGAAGTATTTCCTTTCCCTTGGCTTATATAAGTGACTCCTTTTCTCCAGCTGATTAGAGGACCGGCATTCAAACCAAACTGGAAAGCAGCCCTTCCCTGGACTGAGTGAATCAGTAACTGACGGTACAGAAAACTTCCTCCGTAGGTAAGGATGCGAGGAGGTATCAGGGAGGTGAGACATTTCCTTGTTTTCCTGGCACAGCCTTGAAACTTGTTGCTTCATTATTGATTCAACAGCAACTTGCCTTTTCCCTGTGGGCTGGGCGTGTTTGAAGAGCTTTGTGCTGATGTTTAGAAAATTCAATTTCTAGACGGTTTCACTTATTCTGCATGTAAACTACTGTGTATTTTGGCTTAGGTACAAACATCGTCATCTTGTATGATAATCCTATTAAAACATGAAAAGAATGAGGATTTTACTGGGAACCTATTTAAGGCAGCAACCAATAAAGTCATCAAAACATGACACCAGGGAGGGATAAAAGACATAAGACTGAAAAAGGAATACCTCCTACTAAGGATCCTGGCTGAATGGGTGATCATTGGATGCCCCAAAGCATAATTACCTTCCTCTTAATAAGTAGCAAATGGTGTTAATGCTCTATCAAGCCGTTCTAGCCACCCCACCCCAGCCCTCCTCAGATTAAGTGTCTATTTAATTTAATGGCTTCCCAAGGCAGTGAACTTCCCCGACCAGCTGCAGAGAGCTCCTGAGGAGAGGGACATGTTATCGCCTACACTCAGTGACCACCCATTGGGAACATCTCCTGGTTTCCGCATAGGAAGCAGAGTAACTGAAATAAACTCTGGTCCCTATTTCTCCTGTAGAGCTTTGGTATTCTCAGACCTTCTCTTCAGACCAGGACTGCATTACAGGACGAGACAACCTCGCCCTAAACACCATCAATGAAGCTATCAGCTGCTGGACAGCTGAATATTAAGGCATCAAAATCATCAGATGTTCACAGCTTTGCCAGATCTCCTCTCTAAAGTCCCATTATGTAGGAACGTCCCCGTATTTTTAACTGCAGGGAGTGCATTTCCAGCCCCACTGACCTTGGCACGAGGTCACTGCTTTTTTGCAAGCTCTAAACAAGAATTCTTTTCCTGGTCAAACTAGCCGGGACACTTTTGCCCTCAACTCTACCAATTCCCAGCACGGAGGGAGCAGCACAACCCCTGCCCGCCCTGTTGTACAGACTTACTCATCCCTTGTCCAGTGCACCGTACGGTTGCGGTTCATTGCGTCTTTACTGTTTCACCATATATATCGGCAGTGTCCATTAAGCAATACCAGTGAGGATGCACCATTGCAAGGCTTTAAGAAAAGGAGCATCAGATTTTTATATTCCTTTTTTGAAGGTACGTTCCTGCTTGCATTTCTTGATGGATACACTACAGTTCTCCAAGCAGCCATCTAAATCTGTCCCTTCCGATATCCTCGATTAACCCTTCTACTCCATTGCAAGAATCAGCCACCCTCTGTGCCTCACAACATCTCTTGCTGTGAATTTTTTTGTAAAGCCACAGCACAACATTCCTCTGAGGCTAGTCTGTCTTCCCAGTAGACTTCTATGAGACCTCCCATCAAAAAAGTCCTCCACCTTTTAATTTCAGCCCAGCATCTGTTCAATGACTCCTCAGTCCTGCCATAACCTTGATTTCAGATGAGACCTAGGCATTCGGCAACCAAGGTTTCTTCTTCTCTTTGGTTGTATAAACTTGTGTAACAACGCGGGTGCATAACAACGCCTGTGTCATCTAGGCTAGCATGTGAAACTGCCCACACAAAGAGTATTAAGTGAACAGGGTGAGAACAACAAAAAATAATAATAATTTTTAAAAATCAGTAATGACAACAATCCCTTTTCTCAAAAAAGCTGGGCAGAAAACAATTTTGCCATTCTGAGAAACTCTGCAGTCCAAGAAACACACTGTAAGAGTACCAAGAGACTGCAGATTTCTATGAAAAACACAGGAAATAAGTCCTACATAGCCAAAAGCCTGGACATCAGAGTAGGCCTGTTAGGAATGAAGAGTTTAAGAGTACCAGCCTTTGGCCAATGAAAGGTTAGTGCTGTAATCTGGAATCTAGAAGAAGGTTACAAAATAGCACAATGTACATGTCAAAGCAGAAATTTATGGAGTCTATGTGAAATGCCCCAGCCTGGAATATCCTGCCCTTGGAAATAAGCAAAGCAAGTAGGAAGTCTCTGTGTGCATGCAACTGTCTGTGTACGTCATATGTATATGTACATGCGTATGTTTGTGTATATATAACAGGATTAGCAAGAAATTACTAAACTGTGAGGTTTTCCAGAACAAGGAATTACTCGATTAGCAAAGATGCATGCTTAAGCAGTAATGTTGTCAATAACTGGTTGTTGTGGTTTAACCCCAGCCAGCAACTCAGCACCATGCAGCTGCTCATTCACTTCCCCCCCACACCCAGTGGGATGGGGGAGAAAATTGGGAAAAGAAGTAAAACTCGTGGGTTGAGATAAGAGCGGTTTAATAGAACAGAAAAGAAAAAACTAATAATGATAATGATAGCACTAATAAAATGCCAATAGTAACAATAAAAGGATTGGAATGTACAAATTATACACAATGAGATTGCTCACCACCCACCGACTGATGCCCAGTTAGTCCCCGAGCAGCGATTCCCCCAGCCCCACTCCCCCCAGTTTGTATACTGGGCATGACACCACATGGTATGGAATATCCCTTTGGCCAGTTTGGGTCAGCTGTCCTGGCTGTGTCCCCTCCCAAATTCTTGTGCCCCTCCAGCCTTCTTGCCGGCTGGGCATCAGAAGCCAAAAAATCCTTGACTTAGTCTAAACACTACTGAGCAACAACTGAAAACATCAGTGTGTTATCAACATTCTTCTCAGACTGAACCCAAACCACAGCACTGTACCAGCTACTAGGAAGAAAATTAACTCTATCCCAGCTGAAACCAGGGCACTGGTTACTGACGACAGCCCAATCATTGTATGAATGGCTTTTAGGAATAAATGGGCAGGTATCCACCTGTTCAACTTATTCATGATGTATTAGGAAAGAAAACAAACAAACAAAATAGAATACGGATTCCCTTTAGACTTGTGCGTCTGGCATATCTCCTGCTACCAGTCAAGCTACCCGGCCAGCTGCTGGTACCAGTAAAGGCTGTCTCGGTTTATGCCCCCGAGGGCAGAGGCAGCCAACTGACCTGGATCAGTCCCAGGGGATGAGCGCTTCTCCATGCAGGGCTGCTCCTGCCACCACGGCCAGCCCTTGTACGGGCCAAACCACGGGGTGCACTGCGATCGAAACCCCAGAAGGCAAAGCACCACGTACCCTTTCCTGGTTACCCTTGCAGTTGATCTACCCGTGCTCCTCCGGGGACTCTCCCCCAGACGTCCTCACATCACGAGGTGGAAGAAAAGCGCTTGTTCTTCTCCAGGGCTGTTGCTTTTTTTGTGTTAAAGCGGCACAATAACAAACTGCAGAGCGGACAGGAGCTGTGCCAAAACCAGAAGAACGGTATGGTCGTGTGGGCCGTGCCAGGATGGAAAATACCTACAGGAGATTAAAGGAGGAATCTCCCAAGTGTCATGGTGCCATGTTGATGCCAACACACCTCTGCTTGGCTGCCTGTGCCCCGGGAAGGGGGATGCTGCTTTCTCTGGCCGGGCACACCAGCAGATGGGAGGCAGGGTACAGGGATGGGAGAAGGCGGAGGGTGGTCCTGCACCATCCCCAGGGCCGGGGAGATCCTGGCCTGGTGAGGCCGTGGGACAGGAGAGCCGGGGTGCCAGCTTTGAAGCTGTAGAGCAGGGGCTGGAGGAGAAAATTGCCCAGGGCAGGGTGACACTCGTGCAGGTGGGAGCATGTGAGAGGGGCACTTTTGCAGAGGGGGTATTTAAAAAGTTCAAAGGGACACAGGAGAAGGTAGGGGGAAATGCCACCATGGCTCAGCAAAGCTTTATCCCTACGTGGATGCCCATCAGCCAGCAGGGAGATCCGAGAGATCGGAGGTGAGCTTTGCCTTGCAGGCTGCTGTGGTGGAGGAGCAGCCCTTGAAGGAGGTGACCCACGGGTGATCTGCCGGGAAGGTGGAAGCCCCCAGCCAAGACCCTGGAGCTGGGAGAGCTGCAGCCCCTTGGCCACGCCAGCTCTCCCTTCTTTCTTGCCCTCCCCACAAGGAAAGGGCTTGCTGAGCCGGGGCACGGACACGCTCCTCTCCCGAGCCCTGGGTCACAGCCGGGTGCCCGGCTCCCCAGCTCTGCACAGAGAGCTGCCACTGGAAAGCAGGGAGAGGAGAACGGTGTTGAAATCCCACCCCGGCGGGATATTGATTTTGCAATAATAAGCCCCTTTATCTCCCTCGGCCCCAGGAATAGATCTTAAGAGCATTAGCAAAGGAATAATCCGTGTCATCTACTCAGCATTTTGAGCACAAGCTCAAGCATGGCTATTGTGTCCCCAGGGTTTTGCTGAGCCCATTCATTCCCCGGCACATGTGACGAGATTTACCACCGCCGGCCCCGTGCTGAAGGCCATGCTTGCGGCACGTGCTCGGTCCCCAGTTATTTCGCATCGGGACACATCCAGCAGCGGGGAGAGGGGGCGGAGGGCACTGCCTTCGGCTCTGCCCACTGTCCTCCAGCCATCGGCAGCAGCGGGGCCAGCCCTGGCAGAAAAAGGTACGTGGGCACCGGGCTTAGGCTCTGCGGAGGGACCGGTCGAGGGTCGGTCCCGTCCCATCGGACGGGTGCATCCCCAGTGCCCACGGGGTTGCCTGCACCCCAGCTCCCGGCTGCTGGGAGTTGACTGCGTTTGCACCCGAGGCCGGCTCCTCTGCTGTCACAGCCCAGCCTGCCTCAAAACTTACCTACACTGCACAAACAAACAGCAAAATCCCTGCAGTCAGAAGGGGAAAGGAAAAAAAAAAAAAAAAAAAAAACCACACAAACAAAACAAGAAACCAATGATATTCACTGAGCTGGGGTGGACCCCCCCCTCCTCAGCCCGCTCTCCAAGGGGAGCCAAGGAAATCTCACTGTTTAAGAAGGATTAAGCAGGAAAGAGAAGAAATTAAAGTAGTTTCTGAGCAAGATCATTGAGTCACGGGAGGTTGAAACAGGTTTTCCTGAGAAAGCAAGTAAATCCCTTGGAGAGAAGCCCAGAGAGGTACCAGCACAGGCAAAACCAAACAGGAGTGTCTGAGAGACAGAAGGATACACAGACAGTGTAGGATTAAGGTGTTCCCAGGTTCAAAGGCCCACGGGGGTGACGAGAAACCTCTCTGCAAGTGCAAGGAGGGCCGGAGCACTGCTGAGCCACCCTGGCTGTGAGCGAGAGGGTGTCCCAGTGCCGGGGAGGGACCACAGCCAAGGTCCAGCCACTGCCCGGCCCCGCAGATCCCCTCCTTGCCGCAGACCCCCTCGGCTGCATCCCTGGGATGGGATGGGATAGGGGTTTGATTCCATCCGACACGTTTATTTCCCCTTTATGCGCTGCAGTAAATCACGCTAAGACCGTAAGATCGCTGTTTGGTTTTACAAACAGGAGCTGCCCGCACATCCAAGGCAAAATTTTGGGCCCCCCAGACCCAGGTGGGCAGCCACGCTCAGCCAAGCACATTGGCTGCAGCTACAGGACACAGATAGAAAAGAGAGGCGAACAAAAACCGACCCACAGAGGCAGAGCATCTCCCTGCCAAGCTGTGAGCTCTTGCAAACGTCTTCACACCCAGCCGCCGCCGAGGCTGCTGTATTCGTGCCCGTGCTGTTAATGAGTAACAGCCTGGGCTTTAACCCTTATACCTGCAGTAAGTCCCAGGTTGGCCCAGGACAAGCAAGGATGCAGGACAGGAGGGGCAAAGGAGACCCCAGGGTGAGGGGATCTCCAGGGGCTGCAAGGAGGGGAGAAGATAGCCACAGCAGGGGATGCTCCAAAAAAAGCCGCAAAGCCCCGCTGGTCCCACAGCGGGTGTGCTGGTCCCACAGCGGGTGTGCTGGTCCCACAGCGGGTGTGCTGGTCCCACAGCGGGTGTGCTGGTCCCACAGCGGGTGTGCTGGTCCCACAGCGGGTGTGCTGGTCCCACAGCGGGTGTGCTGGTCCCACAGCGGGTGTGCTGGTCCCACAGCGGGTGTGCTGGTCCCACAGCGGGTGTGCTGGTCCCACAGCGGGTGTGCTGGTCCCACAGCGGGTGTGCTGGTCCCACAGCGGGTGTGCTGGTCCCTGGGGAAAGTCTTGGGACAGAGGCGTTGCCTGCTTGAAAACATCTTGGTCTCAAGTGCTCGGGCAACGCGGGGATTCCTGGGCGCACACAAGGGACCAGGAGGGTAGGGGCAGGTAAGAGCAACCTACAGCCCAGGAGGCAAGAGCTGGTCGCTACTACAGCTATAAAACATTATAAAACATCATAAAACATCAGGGCCTGAAGTGACAGGCAGAGGCGTCATGCAGAGGGAACTCCAAGGAAAAGGGAAAACAGATTTCTCTGTGGTTCCCCCAGTGGCAAAGCTGGCAGAGTTGCTGCTATGAAACCCTTTTGATTCCCACGGCTCGTATCCCGCTCCGCTGCTGTTTACAGAAAATCAGCCCTAAGGTTGGGCGGGAGGGAAGAGATGAGAACAGGAGGGTCTGCAGCTCAGGAGTCTCAGCAGCAAGCTCGAGCGTGGATTTCGGCAGGTAGAGGAGGAGGAAGAGGAGGAGGAGGAGGAGGAGGGTGCCCGACATGCAGCTCCAGCACCCAGAGAGATGGTGACAGCCAGTCCCTGCAGGAGGGAGCTGTAAAAGATGGATCCCAAGCGCCTGCTGCTTCTCCCTGCCTTTCCCACGTCTGGTTTCTCCGCAGGGCTTCGGAGCCGCTCAGCCGAGCGGCCAGAGCGGGGCTGGCAGTGCTAGGAGCGGGGACGTGGGGTTTGTGGCACGGAGAGGCAAGGAGGAGAGGCAAGTCCCGGGGGGAGAGCGGCTGCTAGCTTTGCTGCTCAAGGCTTAATGCCCTAAGAGCCCAGCTGACTCCTGCTCAGAAGCAAAGGGAAACCGCAGGCGCTCGGGACGGCCAGGCACCCGATGATGCCGCGTTTCCCCAAACCATGACGGGACGAAGGTTCGGGAAATGCATCGCCCTTTGCCTGCTGCCCTGGAGCTGCCTGAGTTTTGCCTGGAGCGATGCCGCTGGGCCCGGGACCGCCTCGCCCGGGGCAGGACACGTCAGAAAGGGGCTGCCCAGAGACGGTGCCAACGGGACCGACGTACGCAGCAACATCTCAGGTACTTGAGAGAGCGATCGCCCACCTCTCCCTCCGCAGGGCTGCTCGGGACCCCCCCCCCGGTGCAGGCGCACGCATGGTGAAGGGCGCGGGGACGCGTTGCCGATGGCGTGACGATGCTTCTCCCGGCGGGCGCGGAGGCACGGCGAGGGCACGCGTAGGGCTGCGGGGCTTTGCGTGGTCCTCACGGCCACAGCGGCTTCTGTGGTCTGGGAGAGATGCGTCGCGTCAGAGGCAAAGTTAAGGAAGGAAATTTAAGGCTCAGCTGTCTTCCTTGGAGAGTAAAATCCTCCTCCACGTTAACCTCTATGCGTATCGTGATGGACCAGCTCCCTGCGCAGGGTACGGGCGCACTGAACGCATCCCTGTCCCCAAGGGCTGAGCTCCGACCCTTGGGAAGAAATGAGGATGGAGATTTTTTAAAAGCACAAATGATCTCCAAATGCTGAGGGTAATTATTTTTTTTCAATCCACTTCCTAGAGCAGAGCACTCCATGCTCCCCAGCAAGTGGGACACGGCGTCGGGGCTGCCACGGGGTGACTGCCCGCCTCTGTGTGCGGGCAGCGGCACAGAGCAGCCCATACCGTACTGTCGAACCCTTCACCTCCCCAAACCTTTATGAACTATCTGTTGTTTCCAAAGCGTCCGTTAGGAACAGTCCCTGGACCACCTTATCTCCAAATCACAGCGAGGGATTGTCAGGGAAGGTGCTAGCCAGTGCCAGACAATTTAACCGTACCACGGATCCAGTCCAGGCGTGTTGGCAGCCTCCCTGGCACTGCTGAATTTACTCATATAGACACATCTCCACTACCTGTTAATAGTATTGCTGGACCTAGAGAAAGTCTGATCTTACTCAACCCAATTTGTTCCTTGTCAGCCCCTCTGGAGGAGAACCCTACATCATCTCAGCAAAAGCAGAGGCAAACCAAACCTCTCTCTCACATTAGCTTTATTGCTGCGCTCGGAATTTCCCTCAAAAGTTCCCCCTAAGCTAGATAAAGCACAGTTCTGCCTGCAGGTTTTAAGCTTGGCTTAACTAGAGTTGATCAGAGTATTTTCCCTTAATTCAGAATATTGGTACCTGTGATCCTGTTACATGAGAATCTAGTCATTTGCATTTTCTTGGCCTTGTGTTACTATAGCCAGGGTTTTTTTGCAAGCACACAGTCAGACTGGCATCCCTTTTGGAGCCTGCCTCACTCCCAGCTCTCGCCAGGTACTAGCAAGCTGGAACAAGGACAGCAATAAAGATGCAAAGGGTGCAATGCAGAAAGGATGACCTAAGCAGGATAACTGAGTAACTCGGGACAGTTGTGGGTAACAAATCAGAAAAAAAATTAAAGGCTGGGATGGAAAAAGTATCTCTCTATAGCATAGGATAGTAGTTTTATTGCTTTGAGTTCCAGCCAACAATATTCTCCCAGAATACTGGGGTATTAAAAAATGCCTGTCCTCTTCCTTTCCCCTCCTAAGGGTTGCCCTCTGCCCACCGTCCCCATCCTGTACCTTCCCAGCCCCACTTCTGCTGTTCAGCAGCAACTCACCCTGCAGAGTTTGCAACTAGAAGACTTATTTTCCAGACAAAGCCGCTAGACTTCCCTCTGCCTCTCCTGTAGGATTACACAAAAAAAAAAAAAAGAAAAAGTCAGAGACTTGCAGGACCGGCAGGAGAGACGCAGGGGCCCGGCAGCCTTTGCAAAAGCATCACCAGCGAGGGCTTCGTCACCGCCTGCACTTAACATCTCCCCTTCTCCCCCAGCACTGTGCACGGCTCTCCCCCCGCCGCGCTACGGATACTACTACGTGGACAGAGGCTCGGGCGTCTCCGAGGGCTCGGTCCTCGTGTACTGGTGCCAGGACGGGTACCAGCTGGTGGGTAGCCAGAGGCTCTCCTGCCTGCGCCGGGAGAGAGCTTCGTCCTGGAGCCACCCCCCGCCCCACTGCCAGGGTAAGGAGCCCACCGGCGTGACACAGCCCCTGTGCCCAATTTGGGGGTCTTAACGGGGTGCAGGGGATTGCCAACCGATTGCCGAGGCGGGAGGGGAGGTGCAGCCACCGGCCCTCGCGCTGGGGTTTGCTCCCTCTGGCCAAGGCGGCCGGGGCAGGAGGAGGAGGTAGGGAGCCCCGGCCACCCCAAAAGGGGACGGGGGTCCAGCTTTACCCGGTCGGCGATTGTCGGTACAGGTGAAACGCCGTGCTTCAGCGGGGTCCCCGCGGCAGCGTTTCGTGAGCTGCGTGAGGCAGAGGGTGAATTCACCCGGCGTGGGCTGAGCAGATGACCAGCTCTTCTCTCGCTCCCAGTACCTGGCACAGAAATCACCAAGTTGGGTCAAAACCCGACGCTGGGTGCCAGGCACAGGGACTCCAGGGCACAGCCAAAAGTTTTCAGAAGGAGGAAAGCTGAACTCGGCAACAACCCAGCACGTGCTGGTTCACGAAAGCGCATGCAGAGCACGTGCCAGTTGCAAATGGCCCTCACGTTTTTTTGTGGCATGAGCTCATCGAGAACGAATGGCTTAACGTCGAAGGAACAGAGTTTATTGCTTTAAAAGCTTTCCCCCACGCACTGTGTGTTGTGTGCGTATATAAAATAATTTCAGGAAAATTGCTCTCAAGAAAGTTTTACGTTTTTGCACTGGCAAGCAAAACCACAGAAGCTGTAAATGCTATATAGCTTACGTGTGAATTATATTGCTCGTGCTGGATGCTGAGAATCAAAGACCCGGGGCCCTCTCAGAAACAGTTTACAGGCAAACCTGTGGTGCAATAGCTGGCTAAAAAAAAGTTAGAAGTAGAAAAGGTCTGCCACATTCACTTTTGCTGCTTCTCTTCCACTTGCTCAGGAGAAGCAAATCCATTTTGAAATGGTAGCACCTCACGAAGGTCAAATTAGAAACCAAAGTGCCTCAACCATAGGACAACCCTGCAGGTGCTTCACCTCAGAAGCACCCCAGGCAGCTTGCCCTTTAAAAATGAAAACAGAAATAAAGCAATTCACCTCAGCTCAGAGCTATAAAACCTGGTGATACACAGTCAGTGAGTATCTTTCGTTCATAAAAATGAACACAGCAAAATAAAAGCAATGAACTTTGTTGCAATAGGTCACAGGTACTCCTGTAGTAAAACATTCATAAAGCTCATTAGCAAACCTTGTCTTCTCAGCCCTAAACGAAGCCTGCAGTTTGTGCACCGCTTAACACAGAAACAACTTGAGTGAAAAAAACAAAAAAACCCCTCCAAACTTTAAATCACACCTTGAGTTCCCCGAAATAAAGAGGTTTTAAGACAATTTTAAGGAAAAAGAATCCCCACACGCTTGTTCTCTTTGAAAGAAAAAGCAAATCTCTGTACTTTCAGGAGCCTTAGTTTGGTTATTTTGCAAGTGTCATAAGGTTGGGGTTTTTGAATCTGTGTATTTTATTACTTTGAAAACCTAAACATACCATTTTTGCAGATGTTAGCAAATTCTTTCTTATTATTTTGCCCTTGGGATGGGAGCCACTTCCCTAACTTTAGACATTTACAATGCAAACAGCATTTAGGTTCCCTTTATGCTTTGATCAGGATGTAACTCATCTGCTCTTTCCGGACATCGTCCTTATGGCAGGTAAGGATCACACGCTCGGATGGACGGTACACATTCTGAAAGAAGTGGCTATTTTTTACGCTGAGGGTGGCGGAGCACTGGCACAGGTTGCCGAGAGGTGGTAGATGCCCCATCCCGGGAAACATTCAAGATGGGGTTGGACGGGGGCTCTGAGCAACCTGGTCTAGTGGAAGGTGTCCCTGCTCATTGCAGGGGGGTTGGAACTAGGTAACCTTTAAAGGTCCCTTCCAACCCAAACTATTCTATGATTATGTGCATCAAAGTTTCCAATTAATTGGTTGGTTTTGTTTTTAATTTCACAAGCCAATTTTTCTTTCAAATACTCATGCTTCCTTAACCCTTTTTAACTTTTTTCCTTTTTATCTTTTTTCCTTATAAACTTTTTTCCTTTTTAACTTTTTCCCTTTTTAACTCTTTTTCTTCTTTTTTCAACTTTTTCCTTTTTTTCCTTCCCAAGGAACAGTTACACAAAAATAAATGTTCCACGTTAAAAAAAAAAAGTTACCACCTTTTTTTTTTTTGAGGCTTAATTCCCGCTACCTTTGCACTTTATGCAAGACACATCGAACATGTTCCGTTTTCCATCTGATGTGATTATTTTACTTTAATTATCTAAAGAAAATATCAACTTTTAATATGATTCCCACCCACCCCCCCATTAACTTTCACGTTTATGGAGCCAGCATGGCGTCCCCCACGTTCACCATTCTTTAAGTGGCTATTAATAAACACCACACCCTGAAGCGTAACTTTAGGTTATCCCCCCGGCCCCACTCACCGCCGCCCCCGCTCTGCCCCGCAGCCGCCCCGCAGCCCTCGGCCACCGGCTCCCGCGCCGCGGTGGCCGCCTCGCTGCTCAGCGGAGCCGTTATCCTGGCCCTGTCCGTCTCCTTCGCCGTCTGCTGCTGGCGGGATAAGGCGAGGAGGAACCGTGGTGGGTGAGTATGTGGCAGGGGGGGGTCGGTGAGGTGGTTTTGGGAAGGGGGGGGTAAGGAGCCAGAGCTACAGGAGAATTGCCGAGACACGAAGCCAGGCGGGTTGCACCCACCCGGGACAGACGCATCTCGCGACCCACCTCTCTTCCCGCACGACCCCCCCCGTTCACGCGTCCGAAACCACCTGCAGCTCGGCACGCTCACGCGTAAAAAAGTTAAAGCGCTGCTCCAAAGCGGAGCTATGTTCGTCCCCGGTGAGGAAGAGGGGGCTTCTTCGCGAGGGGTCCCGGCAGCGGGGATGCTGCTGGTGATGGCAGAGAGGGGTCCTGCAAGGAACGCCGCAGCACGTGCAAAGCTGTTAGCTTGGTGATTTACAAAAAGCTCTCCGTAACGGAGGGAGAAGGGAACAGAAAATACACGGAGGACGGTCGGTGCGAACATCCCTTTCTGAGGCTGAGGTCGGTGCTACTGCCCGTGCGCGGTCCAGTGGGGCAAAAAGAGGAGCACCCTCCTCTGGGGAGGACAGGGAGAGAAGCCGTGGTGGGGAGCGGGGCTGGGCGAGCAGAGGTGCCACCAGGCAGGACCACGCTCATGGAGCAGCCTCTCTGCAGCGGCACTTCCCCGTTTTCCCAGCCTACGGTCCAGCAGGACCGCTTTGGTTTTGCCAGCGATGGTGTCCTGAACAAGGGATCGCAGCGACAGGGACCGTGCAGGAGCCTACCTAGGGATGCAGCTTTAACCGAGAGCCTAATTCCTTATTATCAGAAGTGCATAAGGACGAGGAGTAAAAAAACCCTGCAAGAGAGAACATCTCAATCTCTCAGCAGGCACCAGCCATACCTTTCCCTGCTGACCTGCTCTTCCCCGGGCTGGCCGGTGCCTCGCCAGCACCCCTTTTCGGCGGGGCTGAAATAGCTTCGGTGCTTTCCTCTGGGAGTGGAGGAAGAGGGTCAAAACCACTGGGTGACAACCTTGGTTTAGGATACAAACGTGCCAAACCTTTCTGGGGCCGGGGAGGGTAAACGAAAACAACCAGTCCACAAAGTGCAAAGAAAAGCATCCGCATGGGCATCTCTCTCTCCACCTTGCAGGGAGCAGCATAGGAGGAAAGTCAGAGGAGGATGGAAGCGTGACCCCTCCACCCCCGAGAGGGGCAGGAATGCTTTCGGGAGACTGAAACACTACCACCGGCGCGATTACCACCTCTCGGCCCTCTCCAGCTCCGTGTTCCCGGGGGCGTTCGCAGGCTGCAATAACCTGGCTTTCCAAAGGTAGGGCTCAGCCCCCCGCGCTGGCACTGCTCCCCCAGCCCCTCACGCAGGGACAAGAGCTGCTCCCAGACCACCCGGGGGCAGGAGCAGCCAGATCTAAAAGCCCACGTCGCTCGGGCATTCGAGCCCCTGCCTCACCCTCTTACACGCTCCCCACGTAGCGCCTAACAGCCATGAAACCCTTCCACCCGCTCTTTTCCAAGGGGGAGAGGATCCAGAGGTGCAGGGCGCTCCTTCGCCCTGCCTCAGCATCGCCTGGGTGGGCTGCGGGCTCCCATCGGCCCCGCAGCCCCCTCTTACTACCCCCTCTCGCCCTCTTGCCTTTACCAGGAGCCCCGAAAACCTGCCGAAGGTGCCCCCGCAGAGCTGGCACCCCGAAGCGGGGGTCTCGCCCCAGCTGGCGTTACAGCCCGGCACAGCGCCCATCGCTGCCCTGCCCGGCCACCCGTCCCGCAGCATCCTGCTGCCTGCCATGCCCTGCCGCGCCGACCTCCCCAGGGACCTGCTCCCCCTCTACTACAGAAGCTACGAGGAACATAAGCTCTTCGGCAAGTTCCCGAGGCCGGTTTGAAAATTTAAACTGCCATTCCACTTTTTTTTCTTTTTTCCCCCCTCCCCCTTTTTTCTTTTAACACCATCAATTCCTTGAAACGCTGCAGAGCTCAGGAAAGAATCTCACAAGAGCCAATTACTGCACCTGGGTTTTCAAATGGTGAAAATTTGACACTTCACATTGAAAGGCTTTTTTGATAGAAACCTTTTATTTCTCTCCCCTGCCCAGAAGTGCACATTTCAAACAAGAGTTCCTGGGTTACAAGCTTCTTAATTGATCATTTTGGTGAGATGCATAAAGCCAAGTCTGAGCAGCTCCAGCTTAACCTACAAGCTGAGCATGTGCAGACTTTCAGGTTTTAAACACAAGAGGCTGATTTTCTGTTTAGGGCTCTTTTAAAGGCTGAAAGTGAAGACAGCCAGTTACCAGGAACAAGGAATCTATGTCATTAGATAATTGGAAGCATTTACAATTCATTGCACTTGAATGTAGGCTGAGATTTAAAGGGGGGGGGTTGTTGTTGTTCAGAACTCACCATATCTTCCCATTTCTACACAGACAATCTTAGACTTGCGAGATGCAGTGACGAGTGTGCAAAGATAGCCAGTCATGAGGAAAACATGAATTTATCTTTAATACAAAGGACCTAGAACATTCGGGGAAAAAAATCTCAATAGCAATGTAAAAAAAAAACCAAAAAAACCCACACTTGGGGTTTTTCATCCCCTCTCTCCTGCATAAGACATTCTCATCAGGACCTACAGCAGCACCCGAAGAGCTAGCCTAAGTGCCATCATTTGCATTCAGAAAGCAAAGACAGACACCCATATTTCTGGCCAGGATTTCCTGGGTGGAAATAGAGGGGCATGTTCCAGGCAGCGCATGCAGAGCCTGGCCAAGCAGCTTCGGGACACCTCGGCCCCCATTTGCACCGCAGGACAGACATATTCCTGCATAGCATGCCCGACGCAGTTTGGGCAGATGGGGCTTGTGGAGTAACGTGGCATCACGTGTGCCCAGAGATGCTGCTCTTAATTTGGGAGGCGTTACGGTGTTAGTCAGAAGAGGTGCTGGCAGCCCCAAAAGCTGCTGCACGCATGGGGCAGGGAATAAGAACGAGCACCCAGGACGTGAACCCCCAGCATCACCTGCCATCCAGTGCTCAAGGATGCAAACTGCAATGCTCAAACAATCCTGCTGCAAAGGCTAGGAGTTTTAGTCTGCTGACTTCATTTCTATCAACATTTGCATCCCATTTCAAGGAAGGAAGCCTTAAAAGATGCAAGGCAGCACATTTTTGTGCTAAGGCAATTCCTACTAGTGGACATCTGGGAACTACTGCTGCTTCTCCCTGGAAAGAGGGCTAGGGACGCTGTTTTTTCTATTTCTAATAATAATAAAGGAATCTCTCCTCATTCCACCTCCTGTGCCTTCTTTTCACATCGCCAAGCTACGGAAAGTCTGGTTTGGGGGCTGGGTTTGATGGGGGAGGGAGCAGGTGGTAAAGCTTTTACAGATCCATCACAAAAGACGACGACGCCGGCAGTGGCCATTTACCAGCAACTGCACCACGAGAAGGAAAAACCTTTCATTCTCCTAAGACAACTGAAGCTGTTGAAAGGACAGGAAAAACAGGACCTGCTCCACGCTTCCCTTTGGCTCACATCCTCACCTTACCTTTTTCTCCTGCCTCTTTTTCCAGCCAAGTCTAAGGCACAGGGAGGGGAATAATCCTGCTTCAAGGTACGCTGTTCTTCGGTCCCCTCCTGGATGCTCACCAGACTGCCCAGACCACCCGTGGGAAAGGTGCTCTGCGTGCAGGCACGCCAGCCGCGAAGTTGGACGCAGCACTGTGCGTGGTTTGGGTTTGTGTGGTGGGGTTTCGGTAGCGGGAGAGGGTCTGCAGGGCCGGCTCCTGGGAGAAGCTGCTCGAAGCTTCCCCGGCTCCAAGTCAGACCTGCCTCTGGCCAAGGCCGAGCCCATCAGCGATGGTGGTAACATCTCTGGGAGAACAGATTTAAGAGGGGAAACCTGCAGCGGGGGAGGAGGTTGGAATGTGAGAGGAACAACTCTGTGCAGATACCGAGGTCAGTGAAGAAGGAGGGGAGGAGGAGCGCCGGAGCAGGGGGATGCCCCCCAGGATGGCCAGGACTCCATGGGAAAGCCCGCGCTGGAGCAGCCTGTGCCTGAAGGACTGCAGCCCGTGGAAGGGACCCACGCTGGAGCAGTTCGGGAAGAACTGCAGCCCGTGGGAAGGACCCACACTGGAGAAGTTGGTGAAGGACTGTCTCTTGTGGGAGGGACCCCACGGTGGAGCAGGGGACAAGTGAGGAGTCCTGTCCCTGAGGAGGAAGGAGCGGCAGAGACAAGGTGGGATGAAATGACCCCGACCCCCATTCCCCGTCCCCCTGCGCCGCTGGAGGAGAGGAGGTAGAGAATTCAGGAGTGAAGTGAAGCCTGGGAAGAAGGGAAGAGGGGAAGGTGTTTTAAGATTTGGTTTTACTTTTCAGTATCCTTGTTTAAATTTGACTGGTAGTAAATTAAATTGGTATTGTGGGTTTTTTTAGCCTAAGTTGAGTCTGTCTTTCGCCCATGACCATCACTGGCGAGTGATCCCTCCCTGTCCTTGTCTCGACGCAGGAGCGTTTCTTTATATTTTCTCCTCCCCATCCCACCAGGGCCAGGGGGGAAGAGCAAGCAAGCAGATGCCTTGTGTTTTATTGCCAGCTGGGCTGAAACCACAACAGGGTGTTTTGGGCTCTCAGGAGCACATCGATGCCATACCAGCAGACTACGCTTCCACTTCTGTCTCACCAAAATAGGTTTCATGGCCAGGAATTCAGCCCAGGATCTGCCCTGCAAACAGCACTGCCCAATTGCTTGTTCACATAGGAAGGAGTTGTCTTGTTAAGAGACAAAATCAGGGAAAAAAAAACCAGAAGGGAAACTGAAGAGGGTGGGAACGAGACTTTTCCTATCGATTTCCTTCTCTGTTCCTCTCCCTTGTCATGTTTTAAGAAATAAATAAAACCTCAGTACAATTTCCCCTCTCTCCAAGGAGATTTTTGTTCAAAAAAATACATTTGGGACACAGAGTTTTTGCTGTTCCTTGGATCTGAGTGAGGCTTTAAAACCAAAAGTGGGATTTTTTGCTACATAAGATTAGAGATTGGCACCTGCTTTCACTGCAAACTGAAATGACGCACATTTTAGATATAAAAATCTTTTGCCAAACATGTCCAGAAAGGTGCTGATTTTGAAGTGTCATAACAGAAAGCTAGCATTTTCAATAAAAAACCGACAGTTTCTCATACAGAGAAAACTGTCAAAACAAGCATTTTATACAACTGGTATTTAAAAAATGATTTACTTGACAAAATTGAAAAGTTTCCTTGGGGTAAGGTTTTCCTGACTTTTTTGTGTGTGCAAAATTAAGCTTTCTACCACAAAAACTTGATCCCCAAACCTTGGCAGACTTGGCCAAGTTCCTTCAGCAGGGAGGAGCACAGCCAGGTCTTCCTCAAAAGTCATCTCAAGCTTGCAGGAGACTGAAACCACCAGAAGAAAGATGGGTTAAGGGCAGGAAGCCCAACTCTACCATCAGTTTCCCTACGAACCCCTTAGTCTTTGCCTCGGTTCCTTCTCACCTTGGACCAGCACGGCAGAGCCAAGTCAAGGTTCTGCAGAGCCACGCTCAGCTTCACCCCAGGAAGGCACCATCAGCAAGGCACCAAGAAGCACTGGTTGCATTTATTTGCCAAACAAGGAAGGAGAAGGAAGAGAACTACGCAAGAAAAAACCTCACAAGCCTATCATCGCACATGTTCTCGCCACGTAACTCAGAGGTTCCTGTCGGAGCCGCCATCTACCCAACCTTTCTCCACCAGAGCAGCACGTGAGGTGCTGCCCTCCCCACCGTTTCCCCCCTGCAGCCCCCCAGAGGAACTCCAGCTCTCTCCACGCTAGGGAAGGTGGTCTCCAGCTCTCTAAGACCCTCACCTCCCTACAGCAAAGCTAAAGCTCCAAGAGATTTAGTTCTCATGCTTTATGCAACTTCAAATGCAACATCCAATTATGCAATACGTTATGTATCACATTTCTATTTATTTTTTTATTTCAGTTATATACATGCAATATCCAACAGAAAGGTAGGCCCTGGAACTGGAGGAAACTATCTGAAGAGGGACGGAGATGGCTGCAAGGGCAGCTCATTGCTGATTCTGTCCCAGGCAAACCTCACAAGCAGTCGCTCCCTGCTCAGTGTCTGAACAGAGAGAGAAAGCACACTCAGGTTTTTTTTTTTTTTTAAAAAACAGGATTTTAAGCTTCAGACTGCACATGGGAAACCTCAGCCGGCATGCTTATCTAGAAAGAGCTAAACACGTTTTGGTCACAACTTTAAGTTCTTCAGTGAAGCTCAGCATACCAGCCTCCTAGGACTGCCGGCACTGACAGAAGAGGTTGCAGACCCTCTCTGAAGATCTGGGCAAGGTTAATGCTGAGACCTGTAACATTCAGAGGCTAAAGCCATAAAACTCCAAAAAGATATTCGTTGTGATCTTGAAAAAAATGGCCACCCTCTGCCAGTACAAGCTTTCTAGACTACCACCTTAAGTGTTGCTGTGCTGGTAGGAAGAGGAGAGAGCTCAGCAAGTCCCAATCTCTCTGAGCATCTCTGAAATGAAGAGTTATTTGTCAACTTTCTAAGTCTGAGGACTGGGGCAAAGAAATAGCAATCTAGCAACATTTCACAGGAGAAAGCAACAGTAACTGTGCAATGACCGTATCCCACTGACAGACTCTACCTCATCTGCGTTGCAGGAGATGGGCTCCTCCTGACCACCACAGGTCTGGCAGATCACTCCTCCATCGCCTTTACATTAACAGGGACTTTTCTATACTGTTTTCCTCCACAGTGACACCACCTCTGCTCAGATGACTTCCACACCTAGTATCACTGCATCAGACCACCCTAAACCAGTGCTTTTCATCAGCAAAGCCGGTAACAAATCTGTTGCTCCCAGCATCACCCAACTCACCTCAAACCTCCACCAGGCAGCAGTTCAGACTCCTGGATCCCCACGAGTCGGTCTAGCTCCCTGTACTTGTATGGAAAGAACTTCATTTGGCCGTTTCCATCTCAGGAGCCTTCACTCTGCCACATAAACATAACAGCGGTAAGCCTAGGGCAAAGGCAAACCCCAGAAAGAAGGGAAGATGAAGATATTGCTCATATATAGTGCTCTCACATGTAGATTAGAGCATATGGAGGTGACACCATTTCTTACAGTGTAACCCAAAGCTATGATGATACTTCACCTTTTTCCTCTTTAGGAGCTTTGTTTACAGTCACAGACATGAACAGAAGAGCACCCGAGAGCTGTTTCCCATCAGTGGAACGTCCCAAAGTAGGGGAAAAGAGATGCTGGAATGTGGGCAAAGGGGAAGGAGCACAACAGTTACTACATCCACACTGAGCTCAAACAGATGATAACAAATCAGTGAAGAGGGAAGCACTTCTATAGTTAGCCATATAGACACACACCGCTGGAAGATGTAAAGCAACAACTACTCTCGATGCATGGATTCACGTCAAACGGCACTTCACTTTATTTGCTCTGTGCGTGCCAAAAATTCATCTCGCTGGCAGCTGGACTGGAGGAGAGTTCCCTCCCCTCAAGAAGTTACGAGTACCTCCAACCCCTTCAAGCAGGGCTGGTGACAGCTCCAGTGGCCGAACCCTTCGAGCACCGTGCCACCTCTCAGTGTTTCCTGACACACCTCAGCTCTGAGCAGTAAGTTTTTATTCCAGCACTACAGCCTTCCCCAGAGGGAATTAGTCCCAGGCAAAACCAGCACCTGCCACGCAGTGGATTTACATGTGCTGGAGACCAACACCAAACCTAAGCTCCTTTGCAATTTAGTGCAACTTCCACACACCCCGAGGAGAGGGATGAACAAGAAGCACCCAAGTAACTGTTCTACAATCTTTTCAAGTGTATTTTTCTAAGCTCCCTTGCAAGGATGAAGGAAGAAATGGGTGCATGACCCCTCTTCTCCCCAGACGAAAAAAAAGGTGTTCAAGCCAAACATGCAGCATAGCCAGCTCTACCAAAATGTAAAAAAAACCCAAACCAAAACAGAACAAAGCCACAAAGCCAAAAAAACCAAAACCACCACCAAAACCAACCCCAAACCAAAATCAAACCACACCCCACAGGAAAACCCAAACACACTGCATTTTCCCTAAAATCCAACATCTTGAACGCCTATGATTAAACAAACATCTCAGGGGAAAAAACCCAAAATTTGGACAACAGAGTCTGTGATGGAAGAGAAGGAAAACAGAAGTTTGGAGTTCAGGAACTAGAATATAAGCTCAGCTTCATGATTAAACACTGTCATAGAAGTTGGCAATACTGTTTTAAGTATGGTTAGAGCAGCCCTGTCAAGACACTGAATTTATAAGGGCACATACCTGCTCACACTTGACTTACAAGTAGGAAATGGAAGTTATAAAAGGAAAAAGAATTTATGCAATGGCTTTTCCTTATCTAGAAGGTGACATTATACTCCTTGCTGTAATCCAGAGAAACATCATTCCCTTAACAAAAACAAGCCAGGAATCCTTAGTATCAGTCCAGCACTGCTGACCCCAAATTATTACATGCAAATTGAGACTTCTTTGAAAATGCAACACAACTTCTTGTGCCAACATGTTCATGGCTAACAACTCCCTTCCCTCAACACACATTCATATCCATTTTGGAAGAGGAGTCTGGTCCATCCTCTTTCTCCAATTCCATCTCCACCAGACACCATCTACCAAATGTGTTGCTAGTCCTGGGTCACCAGCCTTTTAGTCAAGCACTGTTCTTTGCTTAATGCAAGGAAGAGCTGCAAGTGTCCACACAATATATAAAACAACAGACCACGCACTGAGATGATCACAGGGACAAAGGAGACACATGGATGCTCTCCTTTCAATAAAGGTTCCTGTGCAGAATTTCTTCTCGCAGGAAGAGTCCATCAACAACAAAATCTCAGGAGAAACTAAGTGAGCTCCACACAGTTGAACAGAGTGAAATGCCAGGTTGCTTCCCCACTGGGGGGCTGCAGGAATCAACATCAGACAATAGACAAAACTAGGCTAAAAGAGGCAGAATCTGCACCCCCACACATCAACCTGAACACTGGTATATTTTAATGTTATAACACTGATGTCACCATAAAGAGAAAAATCATTCTAATTGCAAACCTTTTCCTGAAGGCTAAGAGTTTGTCAGGAGGCTGCCCACACAAGCCGTTGTACGGCCACAGGGAATAAGCGCTCTCCTGAGCAGCCGAAGCCTATTTTCTAGTGGTAGCAGGGCACAGGCACAGGTTTCCCTGAGCACATCCTAAACTGCAACAGAGACAAATGAAGAGCCGAAGGCGGCAGCAGCTTCAGGAATTGCTGTGGTACCTAGGAAGCAGTTACAACTGCTTTGGGAGGTCTGCTTATTTTCAGGCTCAGGAAGGGCACCCTTCTAAAAGAGAAACGTTAAAGGTTGAATAATGTCTGTCTCTAACGACTGGGGAAGGAGAAACAAAAAAACCCCCCAAACTCAACAAAAAAACCCCATTGAATTTTCACCAGCACCTCCAGCACACTGTTCCCACTGGGTTGCATCCCCAGTGCCAGGGGCAGCAGCAGGCACTGCCGCAGCAGAGGACATTCCCAGCAAGCAGCACTTCTCCTCCCACCACCAGCGGGGGATTGTGCAGGGGCTGACCGGGTGACAAAACCAGTTTGCTTTGTGGGGGAGTGCTGGCATCACTTGGGAGAGCGTGCGCACCCTTTAACCAGGGCACACGACTTATCTGCAGCAACAACGCCCGTCCAGAAACAGTACATACAGTTCCTTAACGCAGACGGCAAATACAGCACTTACCAGCAACAGAGACAAGAGAAGAGCAAAAGCAGGCAATCGTCAACAAATGATGTTTTACAAAGCAGGATATTTAGAGTCACTTTATGCAGATTCAGTGCCCGGTTCCCCTGTCCAGCGATTGATTCAGGACTTGCTCCCACTCCCCGGACCGTGACCGGGCTGTCCCGTCCTGCTCCCGTTAGGTGCCCGCAGTTTGGCGATGCGAACTCCCTCCCTTGCCCCTGCCAGCAGCAAACCTTTTAGGAGGGCAGCCAGCCTGAACTATACAGCTCACACCAGGTGAGAAATCCTTCTGCACAGGCATCTCTAGGATTTCAGGCTCTCTGCCACCCTCATGAGCTACAGCAATCCAGCACTCCAATCAGAAGGTTCTAGTTTTAAATATCTCTGGCTGGAAGTGTAAGAGCTTGCTGGAGGCCTTCTGTATGTTAAAAGCTCTTCATTCCCTGTTGTGCAGTGACAATATTTTACACCTTTGAGCGAGGATGCTGACAGAAACAGGGAGTTGTAACTAGAATTCTCTGCCACACCTTCAGACACATTATTGCATGGTACCAGTCCCAAGTGCCATGGCATTTAATTCAGAAAGTATAAACAAGTTTTTCATGCTTCAGATTTAAAAGGATACCACGAATAAAGGTTAAAGACAGACAGCCTCTAGCTATTGCCATGAATAAAGACAACAGAATCCCTTTAAAAATTTGAAGTGTGTATGCTTTTTCCACCCTTAAATACAGAAGTCACTGTGCAAAGCACTATTTCCATGAAAAAGTAGCTCCAGTTTACATGAACAGGAAAAAAAAAAATGCAATGACATACAGTTCTACCAGATGCAGTAATTAAAAATCCAAGTTTAAAAAAAACAAGAAGCAAACATGAAGTCATCATCAAGTTTTCTGTTTTATTTAAGATTTTAGTTTTAATTCTGAAGAAAGAGGTACATTTCCTTGGTTTTAGTTTTAGCGTCAGGTTATAACCATGTTTATTTATCTGTTTCTTTTTTCCTGTCTTTTCAATACTGCACAAACGTCCAGAAACTACAGGGTTAAGTAAAAGCTGCAGGCAGAGGAGGTCAGAGGTTGCTCCTGATGGTGATCATGTGGCCCCAATGCAGTGCTATCCCAGAGTGCCCTAATCAGGTGAATCTTTGTTTTTTTTAAAAAAAAGAAAGAGAGACTGACAGAGGAGACAGAAAGACTGAAGTAAATATCACTCGTGTTTCAGCTGCTTATAATTATATTATGTATACGCTAGGTATTAAATCTGTGAATACTTTTAAAACATTAAAGTTTACTTTAAATCTAAAGCCAAAATTAAAAGAAAAATCTTATTCTCCCCTCTTTAAACCACTCTTTAGCAACATGCCAGTTACTCATAGCTCTAAGTGTTTTGTCTTTCAACACACTTCATGTCAAACTCTGACACAATGAAATCCCCTTCTCAAAAAAAAAAAAATCCAACATAGCAATTTCTCTGTGTAGTGCCACACTGAATGCAAAATAAATGCTAGGCCACTGCTTGCCCCACATGTTCAGTAACTTCATTTAAATTAAATACCTTTTTCATGTTTCTGCATTTGATTCTGCATTGCATTTTTCCCCTACTGCAGATTGACACTTTTCCACTAGGCAGAAATACTCATGTGCAAAAGACATAAGACAGTAATATTCTCCTTAAGCATTGAGACTGCATTTTGATTTTCCTCTCTCTCTCTTTTTTTTTTTCCATAGAATGGTTAAAAAATATTTCAAACAGTGTATTTCAAACACTGGCTCAGCAGAAACTTAACGAAAAGATACGGTCATGACCCTGTGATGGCATTGCATTTGGGGGGGAGGTTTGATCAGGAACTGGATTCTTCAGAAAGAAAGATATGACAGGGAACAGTAGGTGGGCATGGGGAGGAGTCAGGGTGGGACACTTCCTGCATTTCTAACGTTTTGGGTTTTATTTTTCTTTTTTTTCTTTTTCCTCCTTTCCTAATGACGATCCAGCGCTGAGCTCTGTAGTAGATCTGTGGGGGTTTTACTGGGGGGTCTGAAGGCTGTCTGAAAGCCTGGAGGTGGGGAATGGAAGCTGGTGGGGTTTGAAGGAGGAGAGTAGGGATTCCAACTGGCTCTGTGCAGAGGGATCTGTGTGCCGAAGGGGTTACTGTGGTGCGTCTGTGATGGCGCTGCACTGGGGCCGTCCACTTCTGTGAGGGCCTGAAGAGATTTTAGCCAATGTGGAGGATTGTCATCTTGAAGGGTGTCTAAACTGTTTCCTGTGGAGGCTGGGATACCTATGAAGAGAAGAAAAAAAACAGGCATACAGACAAGTCAGAGCAGAAGCAATGAGCTGAGCATGAAGGAGGTCAATTTAACCTAACAAAAAGCAACAGTGAGAAAACATGATTAGTTTGTACAGAGAATGCATTTTACATTATTATATAGAATCACCCTGCCCGCAAAACATTTAACATAAAATCCAGGTAGGAGAAAGCTCCCCCTCAGAGCACTGCTTCATAAACCACACATTTTTCTATCAAACATCCTGCGCAAGGGCTGCATCCCTGTTGACGTGACCTTACCACACCAAACTACCAGTACACTGCATGCTTCACCTCCTACTCTGCCTACTTGAATCATGCTTCAGCCTCTCTAACAGGGAAACACAACCAGACAGCCTTATAAAAGAGAGCTTTATAAACAAGTGGAGTACGTCCCTTTTTAAATAACAAAGTCCAGTGAATGCCTTCCGTGCCTCAGGACCAGCGGCGCACATACCGGACATGCCATCCAGCAGAAGGGACACCTACGTCGACCCTATAGATAAGCGCTGATCCGCCTGACTGCCTGCAGAGGTCCCGGGCATGCATTGCAAAGGCCTAAGTGACACTGTTATACCTAGCGGTTCCACAAAAATTCCTGGACCCTTGAGGTTTTGTGGATGGAAGCTGGAAGAGACCACCGCATACTGACTTTTTCTTTTTTCCAGATGTAAATCAGTTTGTGCCAAATACCCATTTGATGGTTTGCCAGCGGAGCTGAAGGAGTGAGAAACGGTTACCTGTGATGATTGCGGGGTCCATCCAGCTGCCAGGGCTGTCCCAATTCAGGCTGTCGGTGGTGGCAGTGTTGGACGTTGGTACACTGTGGTTGGCGTTGGAGGGGGAAGAAGCATTGGGCAGTCCACCAAAGTTGATGTTAATGTTCGGTAGAAGTGCCCTTAGCCCGTCCTGCCATTCCTTCATATTTAAACTCTCTACAGAACTGCTGTTGTCTGGGAGATTTACCAACAAAAAAAAATGAAAGATAAAAAAATAAAAAGCTGAAGTTAGAAACAGATGTCCTTCTTTGGTGGGGTATGGGATTTTGTTTTTACTTTAAGCTAAGCATTTAATACTTTCCCTGTCCAAAAACTAGGGTCAATGTTTATATGATTGATGAATTACTCAGAGGGGCTGGCAGGTTTTAAACCAAGTGTAAGGGAGTGGGAGAAAGATTTAACTCCTCCCCCAATTAATATTTCCCCATTTTTTTCAGTTCAGACTTGAATAATCAGGGGCACAGTGGCTCTCCCTCTATTACTAATAGGGGAAAACCTACCAGATCCTTTATGAGAATACCTCTGTTGCAAGCTAGATAACCCAATTCGGCTGCTTTATTAGTGGGCAGCAGGCTCAAAAGGGTTGTTTTCTTTGAAGTATATTAAAATGAAGAAAGGCTAGGTAGGGCTTTGCAATAGAAACCGAACATGAGGAACCAGGGAGGCGGAGGAGTATCACAAAAGTTGTTTGTTTTGTTATAGCTCGCTCATTCACAGCCCTACAGATGTTCTTCCGAAGGAAATGGTAATTAAGTTCTCATGAAGTTGGAGGGAGTGCAATTTCCTCTTGCAGTTGAAGAACAGTAGTGAAAATTCTTTAGAGACCTTTCAGAATAATTCCCGACACAGCAACATCCTCAAAACTTTGGTTAGAAGCAAACCAGCTGGACACCAGAACAGTCGAGTCTCAACTATTTGCCTAAGTGTTTCAGGGCACGTATTGAAAAAAGAACAACAGGATAACATGGCTATTAGCCTTACAGCAAATGATCCCTGAACACAAATGTTAAACCATGCCATCTAGAACAGACTATCAGGTTCTACAATCCATCTCCTGCTTTAGGTATCTCAAAGCAAAAGAAACTAGACACAAGAATCCCAGTACTCTTATCAGCCAACACAGAAAGTCATACTTAACTTGTGGCCAAATATATTTGAAAAGAAAATGTTGGGAAGTACATTGGGGCAGTATGCTCTTTCTGACAAAAACCTAGAACACAACTTTTTTTTTTTTTAACCATCTCTGCCTGTCCTAGTTGAAGGACAGACCTTGATGTCAATCAGAAGCGTTACAGTGAGATACTTACATAATACTGCTACTTCATCAACAATGGAAGAGATTTAAGTCTTCATGGAAAATTACAGGATATCAATAACTTGCAACTCTATGTTGCAGAGTGAAGAAAGCAGTCTCACTTGCTATCAAAACCTGCCTTGGCAATTTTTGTAAATCTGAATGCTTGGAAAGAACTGATGTCTTAAGTAATTACCTTTTTGTAACTAGAAGGGGAAAAAAAAGCAAGTTCTTGAAATCCTGTGTGTTCATGCAGAAATTTCCTTCCCCAGGCCAGAGGTTTTTTTTTGAATAAACTTTATATAAGATTATGCTTCTGTACAAAATTACAGCAAGCAACTTCAATCACAATTCCACAGCAAGTCATACCTCAGTCCATGTCACCAACATCTTCAAAACAAATTACTATGCAAATCTGCTATATCCACTCTGCCTATGACGACTGTTGGAGCAATGCATTCATTTCTAACCCTATGCATGCCTAACGCAGCTGTTCTAGCACAAGCATCCATCTGCATGCATAAATGCCCCCACATAGCAGGACAGCAGCTGACACCTCGAACATCCATGGCCAGAGTGATACTGTGCACAGAGCCTGGACAGGGATAACAGCAGATGCAAAACTTGTACTACAAAAATCATCCTCTGTGCCTGGACAAGTTTGCAGAATACATCTGACCACAGGCTCTGGAAGGCTGACAGCTGACTGCTGTTATCCCCACTCGCTGACTGAGGCTGGGGAATCACTCCTCCTCAGAGGTTACAGCATGAGGTACCTCCATGGGGAAGACAGACAATTCCTAAGCATTCCCATAAACAAAAGACAGGTCAAAAATCAGGTAGTGGAAATAAACCCCAAAGCCTGCCCGCTACCACCTGCGTTGTGTTACATCTAAAGATTAAAATTTTAAGTGCTACAGGAGAAAAAAATAGCAGTAACAGAACTGCAGTTCTGCCTCAAGCAAATAACCTAAGATCAGCTTTTTAGTAACACCTTAGTACACAGATACAATCAAGCCTCCAGACTTAAGTGTGACTGTATCCACACACTGTGTGCAGCAATGTGCTCTGTGGGGCCTGGTGTACAGGTCACTTGGGGAGGAAAAAAAAAAAAAAAAAAGCAGGCTTATGAGCATTTAGCATCGAGCCATAGTGCATACAACTGGCTTTCAATTCTACTTTCATTTCTCCAACTGCAAATCAAATCTACTTTCTGTTCCCTTCCGAGCTCCCACTTTTTTCTTTGCAGTACTAATGCACCCAATAAACAGTTTAAGAGTTTGGTACAGTATATTTTTCATTCAAACCTATGATCCTGGGGTTAAAAAATAAATCAATCAAAATTTTAAAAAGTATTACAAATATCCTTGATAGATATGTGCTCACCATCCTCTTGAACACCCATAAGCCTATTTGAGACAAGTTCCAAGTTCATTTTTTTGAACAAAAGTAGCCAGCTCACTGTCACAGAAGTAACAGTGCAACAGATTCTGCATGGTACACCATTAGTTTCCACTTTATTTTCTCACCACTGCTTCCAACAGCTTGTGCAAAGAAATGCAGCTCAGTTTAATTACTTGCTTCTACTACAAGGCAAAAAGCACACACAAGATGCTTACTAGGACCACGCATGAGTGAACTCACTCATCGCAATACCTGTGGGCTGGGGATCTGCAAGCTCACGATGATCTTCATCATGGACATTATAACTCCCGACATGCCCTCAAAGCTCATGTCCAAGAAAATAAATGTATAGTAAACTATGCACCTGCAACATGTCATTCAGGAAGTCTAATGAAGACGAAGCCATCAAGATGTCATAAGGAATGGGATAGGAAAATAAACGTAGTAGGGCATTAGGCCACCTTGGGCTAAGAAAATATGTATACTTTTGTCATGTTATTCTCCGTTTAAAAAAAAGACATAATACAGCATACATAAGAGTCCAGAAAGATAGCAAGCAGTTGAGATACAAGATTTTCATGGAATGGAAAAGGCTGGCACTGTTTGGTGAGGAGACATTAATCTGTGAGGCAGGCATAGTGCACCATTGCTGTGTACCCTCTCTAACACAGAACAAAAGAAAATAAGGAGAAACTGAGGAAGACTGTACTTTATCTCAACTGTCAGTATAAAATCTGCTTGGAATCACAGAAGTTAAGACATGAAAGGCCTAAAAGGATTCAGTATCTAGAAAAATGGTTTTACTTCCTAGCAATAAGGAAGTTTATTTATTAAAATCTTGTGCTCCTGGGTACAAAAGTGACAAAACAGAGAATTCCAAAAGATTTATTGTTTTTCCCAGACAGCTTGGTTTGTGGGGCTGAAAGGCAAGCTGTGACAAAAACACTGCCCTCTGATACCAAAGGAAAAGCAAGCAACACATTGCTAGGGTGTCCGTAACAGGGTTTTCCAGCGTGGCTAATAAATGCACAAAGTAAAAAAAAATAAAATAAAAAACCAACCATAACCAAAGTTTCACAGCTTTGCCAGACTCCCAGCCTCCAAGAAGAAATGCTGCAATTAAATTATTCTTGTAATATGGAATCTGGTAAGGGATTAAAATGCATTAAGGTGTTAAAGTAGATGGGATCAACAGAGAATGCAATGCTCTACAACACTCCCTGCACTGCCCTCCAAGGCTTCAGTTACTGGCTATGATAGGTAAAACATCCAGTTAGAAAAACTCCTGATGCAACCCAAGTATGTGAGCTATCTCCAGGCACCAAACAGCAATACCCAAACCAAACAATTAAATCAGCATGTCTTTGCTGGAGTCTGACAAGTTTTAAAGAAGAGCCTAAGTGAAAATGCAAGTCCACCCCAGGGGCAGGAGTTACATCTACCAGGAAATAAATATCTTCAGAAGAAATTACCACTTAACCCTCAGCTAGTTTGTCCTTTTTGTTAATAAAGTTTATGCTTCACCATAAAGCTAGTACCATAGTTAAAAATGAGAAAAGGTTAACTCTCAGTTAATACAGATCTATCAAAAAGGGCATTTGCCTATTATCTTTCCCTACTTCTAAAATTAATTGGTTGAAGGGAGTAATTTTTTTACTAGCTAGCAGACTTCTCAGTTGGACGGCATAACCTCGGGGTGTAAGAACCAAAACACCACTGTTTCCCTCTCTCAAGGAGTAGAAACAGTCTCCTTCCATAGCCTCATCCTAATTTAAAGCAGTATGTCCACGGACAGTGGGAAAACACAGAAGGAAACAAGTTAAAACCCAGTTGACTGCAATGAAAAGATTTTACACACAGAGATAAATTGGAGAGTCCTACCCCCCTGCCCCATCTTTGTCTCCAAGAGGAGAGAATAACCTGGTGAAGCATCACTGAAAGGACTGCTATTCACGTGAAAAATAGGTTCAAATACACATCCTGAACTCTAGTCTTACCTTGATGTGCTTTCCATAATCCTATCTGGTCTAGTGGAAACTTGTGTTTACAGAGGTGAACAGATCCCACAGTTCTAGCACTGAACTTTTTCATGTGTCTGAGGTAGTATGCCAACATGAAATAAAAGCACCTGTATGTAAAATTTTCAAAGCTATCTACTGTCTTAAAAGTGAGCAAAGGGAAGAAGAAAAAAACAACCTTCATCACAAATTTGTCTACCCAATTTAAATAAAAGATAAAGTCAGTTTAAAATAGAATATGATTGAGAAGCCTGAACATTCATATGTATAAAAGCTGATCATTTAATGAATTTCTAAATAAACTCATTGCCCCATCATGACATCTTACCAGACAGTCTGGTAGCATTACTTCAATATCCTCTACCTGCAATGCCTTAACATTATTCCTTCAAACCAGGCAAAGCAGTGTGTGTCTGGAGGAGAGACAGCAAAGAGGACAATGGCCAAGCCAGAAACACTGTTCTGTTGTATACAATCAATACTTTAGAAGATGTTTACACAAGCATCAGCTGCATTGACAGGGGCTGTTCTGTGACTTCATAAATTCTGACAAATGACACCACAATGTGCACCCAAAGATGTTTCAGATTTGGCTGTACCACATTTGTGATGCTGACACATTTAATCTTTTATATTGAGGGTAATGGGATAGCATGTCTCACAGTTTACTTGGTGGGAGACAAGCCCACTAAAATGAATGTCCTACAGAGACTAGACCATTTCAAACTATTGCCCCAGTTCTGACACAAGTCTATGGTCAAATCCATACCAAAATTGACACAGTACAGCCTTAAATATGACTAACAGCAAAGATCACAAGACCATCACATTAAGTGTAAAGCAAGTGTATTTCTTTGCTCTGCCAAAATTATATTCCAAGCTATTATATGATTTTGTACTAATTATGTAAAACCATTTAATATCTTAATGCCAAGAGTCCTAAATATTCTAGTCCTGCTGAAAAGCAAGCAGTCCTGCAAGTCTAGGTTGCAATTCTTTATGTCTTTTTTAAGAACCCATCAGTATAATGTATGTGACCAAAGCACACAACAGTGCTACAGAAAAGCTTCAAGTAAGTAAAAGAAATTCAGAGGAAAACTATCAATGAGAGAAAAATAAACTTATTAGCAATGTCACATACTTGACTGCACGGAGTAGCAACAAAAGAAGTGAAGTGACTATCAAGGTGCATTCGGTAATAGAATGGCTATTGCAATGACCTTGTAAGAAGGCCCTCGTGAAATCTTCAAGGACATTGTACAGTAACAGTTAGTTTTGAAGCCTTGGCAAGACAAACAGAATGACAAAGTTGGGCCCGGGGTTGGGGGGGGGGGAGAGGGGGAAAAAAAAAAGGGGGGGGGGGGAGGAACAGGAAAGACTACAAGAACAAGGTCACCAGGAATCTTTCAACTTGATTAGAAACAAATGGGGCCACCAGAAAAGCATACCCTTTGCAGTGACATCCCTGTTAGTCCCACCCTGCACTTTGTGCTACCATTTTCACAGATACCCAGATAGTCTGTGCTTTCCATGAAACAGCCTGTTACCCTATTCCAAGAAGTGACTAGGGCTTCTCTATTTTCAGCTCAAAATTACTTTCCCCTATTGGTATTTCTATTTTGCAAAAAGTTGTCCCAATATTTCACTCAGAGGGGAAGAGGAGGAGAGGATGATTTGCCACATCCTAAAATAAAATTATGCCTATCACATTACATAAATTCAAAAGCCTTTCATCCAAAGCTTATATACTTAACCATCAACAAAACAGCTATGATAAAAACTGTACCTATGTCACTTTAATATGGATAATAAGCTTGTTTGCTCATGGATATTTTTACCTGGGATTTTACTCATGGTTTTAACTCCTACAGTCTGAAGGACTTCACTCTTACTTCATTGATTCTGTGTACCTACAATTTCTAGGAATTCCACAATGCTTAAACCAAATGATGGAGTTTCACCCACTCACGGAGGCCTGAGAACGTCACTGGCAGATTAAGGAAGATTGAATCTGTCCACATTTAAATAGCAGTGCTGTCCATCAGGAATACAAGTAGCCACTTCATACTAGGGAGGTATCAAATGACAGGAGCACTAGACGATAAAGCTGTTTGAAGGGAACATTTAAAAGCCTCACTGACAATCTCTACACACGGGAAGCAACTTGGCAATCCAGAAAAACAGCTTTCTAAGTGTCATTCCACAGTGCGAATTTCAAATGAAAGTCTTATGGTCACAAGCTCTAAGAGCTGGGGAAACAAAAGACGTGTACATACATGCACACGTAAATGTACATACACCTACAAAATTGGCTTCAATAGTTGAGACACACGTCTGCACTCAGCTTTAAAATAATGCAAGTAAAGCAGCTTTTATCTTGATTCCACATTGATTTCCACAGTTATATTAATTCCACATGGACCCAATTTAAAAGATAGCCATGTAAATTAAAAAAAGCACTATTTTTAAATTTAAAATAAGTGCAACTTAACATGCCAGTAAGCCAACCTATCAATTAAAAGAGGAATATATATGAATTCTAAAGTATACACTTCAAAGGGGAAAGTAAGTTTTTCTAAATAATTTTCCTTTTTTATGAGGATCTGACAGTATAACTTTTAAGCTTTCTGTGACTAAGTGTTAAGAGTCAGAAAATTTAATTTATTTTCAGAGGAAATCCGTTCTACAACATCAGTGAGGGGACAGCTCATCTTAGAGATTCAATAGGAAGATTCATATTTGCTTGTATGTACAGTGTCAGAATTTTATTAGGTTTGAGAAAAGCAATTTTACATTAAGTATGCTGGAGAGTTCTTATGATTGACTCATACTTACCATGGCTCAAGAGACAAAATCTAATACATAACTATAGCAGCCAGCCACCCAATTTTAAGCTATAAGTAAATTTCAAACCAAGATTCTAACTTGCTTTGAAAACATGCTTGACTTCGTATCGGATGTTTCCACAGTATCCCACCATTTTTTATTACTGATTTTTTCATTGTTTATTGCTAAAAACGCATAGCGGTCAACTGCAGGACTTCAAGTTGGGGCCCACTGTTCTGTATACAAAAAAGACAATATATTCTGTAATGCTTTCACCTTAGTCAATAAATAACCTCCTTCTTCATGTGAGCTAACAAGACACTTCTCATCCAAAAAAAGGACCCCATAAGAAAATAGCCAGTTCTCACCACTGATAATCTTAATTATTAACAAACCTAAACTGAGCACACAAAGACTTAAGATACTGAAATGAAGGAAAGAGATACTTGAATCCTGCATACAGAACAGTTTGATTAAAAAGCTCAGAAAGACATGCAATTCCATTAATCTGAGAAAAAGTTCATTTTAACCTAAGTATACCTGCTGCTTACTCTTAGATCCTGCATCAGGGTTCAATCTCACCAGGTTACCCTGTCAATAAAAAAAACCAAACCACTTTGACCTCAAATGAAAATCCTGTGTGTACAAGTGTACTTGTGGGTACATGCATAGATATAATGCATAAATAAAAACAAAATATATGGAATTTGCCCTATGGCCAATACAATCAATAACTAGAATTGGCAAAGAAAAATCAGATCTTCAAAGCTATATCAATAATTAGCATGAGCTTATCTAGTTACGAAGGTTCTAGATTCCAGGAGTACCCAACCAATCCTCTGACCAAAGCTGCGAGACCAGCATTACCACAGTGAATGCATGCTCTGAGAAATGATAAACTCATTTTTAATTTTTCCACATGTGTAACAAACAATTAAGGCCGATGTTTATTTGTAGATACTTCAATCATTCCGTGGGAAGATTAGATAAACTGCAAGAAAGCTGAGAAGAAAAACAAACCTTCCATGACATGAAGTTCATTCTGATTACTAAATGCTGTCTTCCAATAGAGGTGACCCACTTTTTAAATACAGGTGGGTTTTTTTTTTTAAATAATTCCTTTGGGAAAAAGCTGAAGTTCAAATAAGGTTGTGATGTAGAAGGAACCAAGAGATGGCAAAGCATGGAAAAGAGTAGATTTCCCCACCCTCCCCCTCCCCAAATTGTGACTTGGTATCGCTGGGAGGAGAAACACTTTTTGTAAAGCTACTCTTTCAACTGCTGTTATCCCTTCAGGATATTTCATTTACGCTCTTCTCCCAGTACATTTTTTAAAAAGATTATGCTTGCCTTTTCTCAATGGTTCTTCAAGTTGGTGCATTTCAAAATGTGTTTACACAGAAAGCCTATGAACTGTCTGTGCTTTTTGCTAAAATTCCTCAGTCATAATTGATATTTTGCAAGACAGACTTGACTCAGAAGGAGCCAAAGTTTCAGGTCCGTGCCCAAGGCACAGCCTCTTGTTAGACACTGCTATTAGCAGGTGGCACTGCCAAGTGTACTAATTTCCAGTCTCTGAAGGGAAAATGCCAGGTTTTTAACATCACTAAGACAATTACATCTTTTAACTCATGCTAGTGGTTTACTGTATATTTTGAAGTGCCAGTTTGTATTTTAGAAAAGCATCCAAGAGAACACAGCACCCCAAGGCTAAGCATCTGCCTGCTGGAGGAGGGAGACAGATGCTACACCAGCCAACGGAGCTGCCTCTTACGCTACTGCAGACCCATCCCAAGATCTTACGGGTTACCTATGAAACGTAACAGCCTTTCTAACTTCTGCTGAAATTGCCCTAAAGAAGGGGAAAGCTTGTTCTGTAAGTAATAAATGCAGTCTTCCATCCCTAAAACACAGGCAAAGGCCCAACATTTAGTACAGCTGAAGCTCATTTGGTGACACTACTGGAAACACCAACAGCCAGAAAATTTCACACGAAATACCTCCTGTGTGCTTGTTTCCCCCTGTTCCTGGGGAAGAGTTACCCGAAAAAGCTGTCAGGACTGACAGTCCAGAATGCAAATTGGGTCAGCCACTCAGGCCACCTATTTCAGCCAACACCTCATTTATTTCAAGTCTAGCAGCATTGATGTGATTAGTCATTCCTGTGATGTATGGCAGCCAAGAGAAGTTAGAGGTTTTGGGGTGTGGTTTTTTTTTAACACTTTTTTCTTTGTATTTTTTGTCACATTTTCTTCTTCCAAAATAAAATTACACATTTAAAAATAGGCATCTTGCTACTCAAAAAAGCAGGATGCCTGTCTTTCACTGCCATCCCTAATAATCTTACAATCAAAGATTTTAAGAAATTCGTAAGAGCTTAAAATCAAGCTCCCAGAGATGAGGACACAGTTATTTATATATTGAGCTTTATTTGGAACAGTATCTCCTATACAATCATAAGGAAAAATTCCACAGGGTTTTAAAAACAGTTGCAATATTAGCACCAAAAAGGTACTGGGAGGGAAGGGCAGGCAGGCAAGATGAGATTTTGGAACAGATGGAAAAGTAGCAGGACTTAAAGGACAGGTGCTGTGGATGAAGTTCTCTCAGAGATCGTGACAAGATAACACTAAGGCAGGCAGGCCTTAGTAGTAAATGTAGAAAGCGTATGGGAGTTACGGGACAAGACATCAGAGGTAGGACAAGGAATATCCATAGCAGATTTCGAACAGTGGGACTTCAATCTTGACACTGATTTAATATTTTGGAAATTAATACAAAAAATCCCACTTCATTTATTTTAAACCTAGCAGCACCACCCTGAGTGCATTAAAAAAACAAACAAAGAAAACCAACAACAAAACACCCTCCAAAGCAATGGAAGCGAGCAAACCAGAAGTTTACTTTCAAACTGAATTTGTTCCACATTGTGCTGAACACTTCACCTCTTCACCAGTGAAATAGAAAATTAGTTATGACGCGGGAAATAAAAGGAGAATTAATTTCAGGGGGGGAATACACAGAGACATAAAGCACCTCCTAAAGAAGGGGGGTGGAGGCCCAAGAACCTCCATGGAAAGAAATGGGATGCAGCAGGCATAAGGACTGATGAGAACAACAAAATATTCAGTGGCAAAGGCTGCACTAAGAACAGTCATCTTTATTGAGGAAAACAGGACACACAGGGCCTACGCAAGGGTCAGTAAAAGCAATACTGGAAACAACTGAGGGTTGTTTACAAACAGTACTTTTCATTTTTCAATTTCAAAGTAGTATTCAGGCCTTTATTTTCAAATGAGTGACCTTGGTATCAGGGTAACAAATCCACTTCTGAGAGGAGCTGCCACATGTGGCACCTACAACTAATAGCTGTATCAGCCAAGATTTTAATCAGATTTCCTATTTTCTATATTTATACCTAATCAGAGAAAGACTTCAGCTATAGGAAGCCATAGAGCTAACCAGGGGCACAGAAAAGACAACCTTCAGCTGCCATGCTCTCTGCCCAGCTGCTGTCGGAAAGCCAAACATCAAGCAAGACCATCAAGTAAGCAAGCAGTCTTTAAAGGATTAGGACAGAAAATTAATGGACTAATGCATCTCTTACTGTTAAGAGTAAGGCCATCAATACTTAAAACTGGCATTAAGCCTTTCACATATTGTCAGGTCAAGAGGAAAGTGTAGCAAAATGCTCTTTCAACCACTGCATCCAAATAAAGGGATGTGAGGCAGCACTGTTTAAGTCACATTGCTGTTGCTAGGGTATGGGATTAAATGCATTTTGTACATAGCATTTGGAGAATTTTAAGTTTTACAACATGCTGAATTCAACAGCCATACCACACGGGCCAGACCCTCTTTTTAAAAGGCACAGTAGCAGAAGCAGAACCCCCCTGCAAAACTCCATACCAAATTACTATCCTGAGACCACAGAAAAGTGACAGCTGCTATGCTGTGAATTCAATTTTTTTGGTTCCATGACTGTATAAAACAAGCCTTTTTCTTTGTTCAGGAGACAGAATCAACTATTAAGAAGCAACCCAGAGAGAGGAGACAAAGTCAAAAGGACAAAAGTCAAATAAGAAATGTGTGTCCCAAATGGAAATGAGGTTATGTTTTGAGAAGATATCAAGTCAGACAAGGACTCTTAGTATTAAAGGCAGAGCATGTCAACGCTAATTCTGGTATCTCACCCTTCTCCGTGGTCTAAATAAAGTCTTTTAAACAATATGATCATAGCCAACATATAGGGATCTTCCCTTGTTTTACTAAAACGTTGTCCGAAAGGCAGCATTAGGCAAGAAAGGATTTGATGTTCAAGACAAGTCCAATAGCTGGGGGCACAGAAGACAGAAAATTTAAAGTGGAAGAAGATGCAACACTAAGTTGTTCAAATATGGAAGAGCTCAGGACTTAAAAATAAGTGGGAGTAAGTTGGACCTTCTTAATATAACTTTCACTGCTTTACCTTCCCTGCTACCAGCTACTGCTTCACAAAAACTTAAATGCAGGCAAGACTCAAAAATGTGCATGCTAATCAGTGTCTTGATAAGGAATGCAACACCACTACCACAAAGGCTGCTGGATGGCACCCAAACTTAATAGAACTGTCTACCTATTTATTGTCTCAACCTCATCTTTAAATATACATAATTCCATCAATTAGGCTGTGCACATTCAAGAAATATAAGCCGCAACATCAAAACAAAAAAGGTCCTGAGAAAACAAAATTTTGATTTGTCAATTATATTCAACTACAAAGACTTATGGCACTCAAGCCCCCTGTTTTGAAGTTTCAGGAACAGTTCACACAAGTCTACCACAATCTCCACATCAGTGGGCTTTATGGCTAAAATAGCTTGATGGATTTTACAGTGGTCATCTGCAAGGAAAACAGGTAAAACTTTTTTCTTCCCCTACCCTAAACGGGGTTTAATTCTCCATGCTTCCTATCCGTCTCTGTGTCCATTCGACTATTTCCTCTATCTTCGATTTCTAATACACGCACGATACACATAAACTGCCGGTCTGTGTTCAAGAACCATTTGGACAATGCTCCGAGATGTCTGGTTTAATTTTTAGGCTGCCCTGTGTGGAGTCAGGAGTTGGACTTGATAATCCTTGTGGGTCCCTTCCAGCTCAATGGCTTTCAATGATGTAAGTGGGAAGAACATACACACAATATTGCGTAGCATTAGTTTGAAATTTGAACTCTTCCAATACTATCTCATTATTAATGAATTGATAAGTTCTTACAATTAAGTTTGTTCTCATTTGGAATTATGTTCAGGATAATTCTGAAATTAATAAATGAAATAAAAGCCAGTGTTTCAAAATGTCAGGTACTTCATCTTGCATAGAACTGACAGAAAAGACGACTAAACATTTATAACTTTTTCCTCATACTTTTAACTGTGTGAATTTGTTCTTACAGTTCTTCTATGTAATAAAATCAATGACTACCAACCACTCAGTAAACTCAAGAAATAAAACTATGTATTTCTACTTTTCCATTATTAATATGCATGCATCTCATTTTATAAGCATCTGTCTCCAAACACACTGTTAATGAGACCTACTTTACACTATGATCCAGTATCTATTATTTTACAACATACCACCAGGCAGTAGGGCAGCAAAGATGATAGCGTATTAGCTATCAAATTACAGAGTCTCCCATTACCCTAAAGTAACATGAAAATTAAGGCACCCACCCACCCACATGGCTAGCAGTGGATCTTTCCTTTGGACTTATCTGCAGAATAAAGGATAGCCGCTGTCCTATATTCTTAGGATAGCTTGCACACAATCTAGGGTAAGGTTGCTTTTAGCAACAATCATGCTGTCCATGAATAAGTAGTCACTTAACTTTTCTCCTGAAGCACAGTTACACAGTTATAATTACACAGTAAATCATCTAATCCATCCCACACCAAAGAGCAACAAGCCTAAATTGTCCCTTACAATGAGAGCATGTAACATCTGCTATGGTTTGCAAAATCATATGGTGGAAGGAGGAAAAAAAAAAATGCTAGTTTGGGAATCAGTCAATCAAAAAGTTCATTTAAATATGGGTTGGGGACAAATGTA